>NC_048222.1:41856745-42192452 GCF_002007445.2 Ailuropoda melanoleuca
TTTTATTTATTTATTTGACAGAGATAGAGACAGCCAGCGAGAGAGGGAACACAAGCAGGGGGAGTGGGAGAGGAAGAAGCAGGCTCATAGCAGAGGAGCCTGATGTGGGGCTCGATCCCATAACGCCAGGATCACGCCCTGAGCCGAAGGCAGACGCTTAACCGCTGTGCCACCCAGGCGCCCCCTGAAGGTTTTTTTCTAATGGCGATAGTTAATGATCATTCTGTCCAAATACAGAGGTTGTATTAAGAACTGAGACAACATATTTTCACAAAACAAATGATAGGCAATGTGATGAAAGATCTGAGAACTACCTCAAAAAATTGTAGTCTTGATCATAAAATACTCAAAAGTAGAGAGTGGTCGAGAGGCAGTTGGGGTTGTACTTGCAGTGAAAGGGAGGTAGCTAATGGAAGATAAAAGGTCAGGGCCTTTCCCCCAGTATCCCCAAATCTGGAGTACAATTTGCAATATTAATAGTTTCTCAGTTGTGAACAAGCCCAAACAAACAAACAAAACAAAACAAAACAAACAAAAACATCCTTCCATGAGCTGCTTCACGTCTGGACCTTTGACTCTAGTCTTGTTCTATACAAAAATTCCCTTTCCTGTTCCCTCTAAATTTATGGATTTTTTTAAGGCCCTTACAGGTTTCTCAGAGGTATCTGCACAGTTCTTGAAAATATTAGTGTCATAACTTTCCATTCCAAGGACTTTAACTAGGTCAAAAAGAAAAAAATTGAGTGAGGTTTCTTATGCCCTGAACACGAAGATTTCCCTGGAACTAGAAGCTAATAATCATGGTCCAAAGGCACAGTCTTTTCACCAACAAAACGTATGTCACACACTTCTTTCCTGTTCTAGTTCCAGAAAATGACAGATCTCACCCTATACTGGCTTAACATCTGGAACAAAACCTTGATTCATAGACAGTGCACTCACTTAAGACATAAATCTTTTTCTGACAATTCCAAACAGTGGTAATGACAAGAACAAATTATTTTGGAAGAAATTTTCTGACCTACTCTGGTTAGCAGCATTGATGTGTCCATTCCAGATGATATTCTTATTTATCCAAATCAGCTTCTGGTACAGTCATTCAAATTCTCTAAATTTCTTAGTTCTGAGGACTGAGGTTAGCAATTTCATTAGCAATTCTTCACCAAACTTTAGACTCTAACCTCCAAATGTGCTTGTTTCATCGTTCCTGTTGCTTTGGAAACCCCATGTATCATCATTCAGAGTCTATTTTGCATTATTATAGTTCTTTATAAATAGACTGTGTTCTCATATTTAGGTATGAAGATTTGGTTTATAGTGATTGCTTTTATACATAGGACTTACTAATATTATAAAATTTTGCTT
Source organism: Ailuropoda melanoleuca (assembly GCF_002007445.2). Classification (NCBI taxonomy): domain Eukaryota; kingdom Metazoa; phylum Chordata; class Mammalia; order Carnivora; family Ursidae; genus Ailuropoda; species Ailuropoda melanoleuca. The sequence continues at coordinate 41,858,111 of NC_048222.1, forward strand.
CTCCTTAAGTATATGCATTGGTTAAAGTATTAATAAAGCTTCTATATTAGATCTTATAGATCATACTAAACCTATACAGGCAAAGTGTTTCACTTTGCACATGTTCTGTAGCAAAATAAAACCAAACCTAAGTAAGTAAAATAGAGAGTCAAGTAAACAATCTAGCAGGGACTCTCCCAAAGCCACAACCACTTCTTACCCTAATTTATAGTTTCATTATTGGCTACACTTTTATTCTCCTTACTTTTTTTAGTTTCTTCCTTAGATCTATCCCTTACATATGTTTTTGGATAATAACACTAACCTCACTGAATTCCTCCTTCCAAGGCAGCTTGGCCAGTTTCACTTGAACTTTAGATGGCCCATAGGATACAGAAGGCTATGTCCTGAAGACCCAGGGATATAATAGTAATGATATTTCTATTGCCTTTTCTCTCCTCTATTCTTTTACCTATCACCACTAATATGAAGCTACTATTAAACGAAAATGACCATACCTACATAGTCAACTAAATACCTCTCTCTGTTTGTTTTGCTTTAATATCCTTTTTTTTTTTTTTTTTTTTTTGGCTTCATAGAGTACAACTGTTTTAGAGCTGAGAAGTTGAGACAAACTTTCTTCTAACATTCTCAGGGTAGGAAAGATGATTTAGTAATACTTTTATCTTTGACAAATTTTCCTGTTTTAAAATGTTATGAAAGAGGGGCACCTGGGTGGCTCAGTCAGTTAAGCATCTACCTTTGGCTCAGGTCATGACCCCAGGATCCTGGCATGAAGCCCCACATGAAGCTGCTTCTCCCTCTCCCTCTGCCGCTCCCCCAGCTTGTGTTCTCTCTCTCTGTCAAATAAATAAATATTTAAAAAATAATAAAATGTAATGAAAGCTTACTTAACAGCATTAATCATTAGGGCAATGCAAATGGAAACTACGATGAGATACCATCATACCCTTTTATGCCATTAGAACAGATTTAAAAAAAAAAAAAAACCTGAACAACCAAATAAGTCAAAACCTGACAATACCACGTGGAGCAACTGAAACTCTCATACTGCCTCACCGGTGGGAATGCAATATGGTACAGCCACATTGAGAAACAGTGTGAGAGTTTCTGATAAAGTCTTATCATAAGGCCCAGCAAGCCCCCCTCCTAGGTATTTATCTAAGGAAAATGAAGACATAGGTCTACACAAAAGCCTGTGTACAAACATTTATAAAGGCTTTATTTGCGATCACCAAAAACTGGAAATATCCCAAATGTCCCTCAACTGGAGAATGGGTAAACAAACTGTGGTTGGACTGCAACTCAGCAATGGAAAGAAACAAACCACTGATGTATGCAACATGCTACATGGCACATTTTAAATGCATTATGCTAAGTAAAAAAATCAAAAACAAAACAAAAGTTATACATTGTATGATACTATTTATTTGCCATCCTGGAAAAGGCAATATTATGGGAATAAAAATCCAATCAGTGGTTGCCGAGGGCTACGATGGAGAAATTGTGACAGTAGAGCTCAACGAACGTAGAAGACTCTAGTACTGTTCTCATTACATGAAACTTAGTAGTAATGAAAATAGGGGAAGAAGAAAAATAACGTGCAATAGATCAGCCAAACAGTTAAAACCAGAACGTCTGTATTCCCTGAGTCATGACATTTGGACCAAATTTAAGAGGAAGTGACCTTGTTAGCTGTCCTTTCACTATTTCCTGATAGTAAGATAATGTTGAAAATGCTTTGCTTTTGCATATAGATTTTCTGCAGTAATAATTCATTAAAGAAAATTTAATTTTAAAATATGTTAAATATACAGAATAGTGAAAAAAGCCTGTGCCCATATAAATTTAATAAATGCTATAATTTTGCTATATTTGTTTAGATGCTTCTTAAAATAGCAATACAAGGCTACAGTTGAGGTCCCAAATTCATTCCATTTCCCACATTCCTTCTCTAGAGGTAGCCACTAATTCAGGAAGCTGTTATATATCCTTATATTTCAGAGATTTATCCATGTTGTTAGATGTCAGGAGATTTCACTAATTATATTTTTTTCCAAATTTTTATTTAAATTTGAGTTGGTTAACATATAGTGTAATATTGGTTTCAGGAGTAGAATTTAGTGATTCATCACTTAGATATAACAGCCAGTGTTCATCCCAACATGTGCCCTCTTTAAAAACAACCCATCACCCATTTAGCCCATCCCCACCCACACCCCTCTATCAACCTCTGTTCTCTAACTTTAAGAGTCTGTTATGGTTTGCTTCTCTCTCTCTTTTTCCCCCCTTCCCCTATGTTCATCTATTTTCTTCCTTAAATTCCACACATGAGTGAGATCATATGGTACTTGTCTTTCTCTGACTGACTTATTTCACTTCGCATAATATACTCTTAACTCCATCTATGTCGTTGCAAATAGCAAGATTTCATTCTTTTTGATGACTGAGTAATAGTCCATTGTATACATATACCACACCTTTATCCATTTATCAGTCGATACATACTTGGGCTTTTCCATAGTTTAGTTATTGTTGATAATGCTGCTATAAGCATCAGGGTGCATGTACCCCTTCAAATCCATATTTTTGTATCCTTTGTGTAAATACCTAGCAGCACAATTGCTGGGTCATAGGGTAGTTCTATTTTTAACTTTCTGAGGAACCTCCATACTGTTTTCCAGAGTAGCTGCATCAGTTTGCATTCCCACCAACAGTGCAAGGGGGTTCCCCTTTCTCCGCATCCTCACCAAGATCTGTTGTTTCCTGCGTTAATTTTAGCCATTCTGACAGGTGTGAGGTGGTAGCCCATCAGTTTTGATTTGTATTTCCCTGATGAGTGATGTTGAGCATCTTTTCATGTGTCTATTAGCCATCTGGATGTCTTCTTTGGAAAAATGTCTATTCATGCTTTCTGCCCATTTCTTAACTGGACTACTTGTTTTTTGGGTGTTGGTTTGAAAAGTTCTTTATAGATTTTGGGTACTAACCCTTTATCAGATATGTCACTTGCAAATATCTTCTCCCATTCCATAGGCTGCCTCTTAGCTTTGTTGATTTTTCCTTCAGTAACTTTAATTATTGTATCGCATGATTATAGACATTTATAATCATTACTAAACATCGTTACTTCAAACAATACCCCAGTGAACATCTTCATAGCATCTCCCGGGGCATATGTGTGAAAGTTTCTCTAGGTGCAGGATTTTCAAACTTTTATGGCCAATGTGTATGGTGAAAATAATTTTACATTCTGTCCCGTATATGCCTATGTGCATAGTATATCATCACAGGCCGAGTTGCCTAGAAGTAGATCTATGACAGAAATGTGTGTGCAGGGCATTTATTGGGGAGTGTCCTGGGATCAGCACTCGTGGCAGAGTGAAAGAAGCGGAACGAGCAGAGAAAGTTTTGGGGTATAATGAAGTGGCATCAAAAGCCTCGGTTGACCCCACATTGGCTGCAGTGATCTCTCATCAGAGTAATTTTGAATTGGCACAAGGGAATCAGGCCTTTATATGCCTGCATTGACCAGTTATTGGATACAGCTGCACCCAGGGAGAGGGCGTGATCTTGGGCAAGTAGCTGTCTTCCTGGAAAGAGTCCTGGAGAGGGACTCAGCTAAAGCTGTTGACTGCCAACCCTCCCAGCAGCTGCGTGAACTAACACTTCAGTCCTGGAGAGGGAAAATCAAGGTGGCACACAAAAATTCACAAAACCATCCCCACCCTAATATTTTCTGTTCTATTTCATTTATAAAAAATGTTTATTATAACCCTTAAATCGATTTCACAATCCATTAATGGATCATGAATCACAGTTTGAAAAAAACCTGCTTTGCAGTATATACCCAGAAATGGAATTGCTGGATTGTAGGGCATATGCATTTTCAATTTTACTAAATATTGCCAAACAACTTTCCAAAAGAATTGGGCCATTTAATGTTTCCAGCAACAGAGCATGAGAGTTCCAGTTTTCCTACATCCTCAATAATCCTTGGTATCATCAGATTTTTAAATGTTTGCCCATCTGATAGATGTATTATTGGGATAATACAGTAGAGAATCTGAAACCCATCCTTTGATGAAAGTGAAAACATTCCCAATTTTGTAGGACACCAAAGACTGACTTCCTGCTGGCTTATCAACCACCAAAAGACATGTCCATTTCCCTGATAATTGGGTAATGTTCAAATTTTAGTCTTGCAAAATAAATCTTTTAGTCTTTTTAAAAAAAGATTTTATTTATTTATTTCAGAGAGAGAAAGAGAGAGAGAGTGCAAGCATGAGGGGGGCGGGCAAGAGGGAGAAGCAGACCCCCTGCTGAACAAGGAGCCCAATGTAGGGCTTGATCCCAGGACCCCGGGATCATGAACCTGAGCCAAAGGCAGGTGTTTAACCGACTGAGCCACCCAGGTGCCCCAAATCTTATAGTCTTATAAATCTGTTCTATAGCACCTGGCAAAGAGCATAGCATATAACGGCAAAAAGTAAAATACCTGTAGATAGAAGGAGAAAATTCTATGCCTTGAAACATGGCATTGAAGATTTCACTTTTTTTTAATCCCCTAGGCAGTGTGGTTTGGTAGAAGCGTATTGGCTCAGGAATTGTGAGGCCTAGGCTCTGATCTAGTCAGGCGATGTGATTTGGTAAATTCACTCCATCTTTCTGATCCTCAGTTTCTTCATCTCTACAATAAGGATTTTCCTATGTATTCATGGAGAGTTTGGAATACTGAGTTCTCACAACTGATTGATACTATGTAACAGAGAAATCAAAGAACTGGGAACCTGGGGACCTGGATTCTAGTCCTAGCTCTCCTCCCACGACTGGATGTGTATGACCTTGGACAAATCACAACTTTGCAAATGGTCACTTTGGGGAAAATGAAATGGTTACAAGATGACCTCTAAGGTTCCTTCCTGCTCAAAAATCCTATGTTCTGGGTCAGAGAAACATGAAGTCAATTTATGAAAGGTGACATTCTCATAGAGCCATCATGATCTGGGTCAGTGATACATTTTAAATCCATCTCTAATTGCCCATCCCACCTCAGTTGCCCTATAACCCAAACCATTTAGCCCCACCCTCATCCAGTTGCTCTACACGTTACCTGAACTCTTCTCTTGAGGTTTTCCCTTGCAAACAACCACCATTTTTATTACCTTTAGTATTTCAATCCTTGCTCCTAACCTTGTGGCAAACAGAGTCTCATGCTATGTGATCATCAGGAGAATATGAAACGGAAGAATAGGTTTTTTGCCTCTTCACACCTCCATTAATTCCCTATCCCTTTTTCGAATACAGTTTGTTAAAAATGAGCTGTATCATAATCTACTCTCTTCAGCCTGAATCAAGGATTCTATGGTTCTCCTTTCTTCACTGTGCCATCCATGACCTTTCAGGCAGCACTGCACAGGCCGGCAGGGTTTGCCAGCACTGCCCTATTGTGCCATCTCTAATAGCCTTTCTTCCATTTCAGTTCCAATACATTCAAATAAAAGCCTCATACCAACTTCTTCCTGTTTCCCTTTCAGTAGAATTTAAAACTTTGTAAGTTACTATTACATCTAAATTCTATTAAATCAATAAGGTGATGTTTATTAAATTCAAAATGTTGTTAAAATAATTACAATCAATTATGAAAACACACAGGGTTATAAGCAGAGAATCTAGAAGAAGGATTTCCATTTCTAGGAGATAGCACAGCAATGGGGACTGTAAAAAGCCTAAAATAGCCTTAGGAGCAGCTCTGGAGATCTTTTTTGTTTTTAATTAAAATCTTTATTATTAAAAGTCTATTTTTCTCCAATTTCCGAGTAAGGTAATTGTCAGAGTTCTTCCCTTCTGGATTAACTTTGCCCTTAATATAAGTAGTTTGATATAACTAACCAATCCATCTCTCTATACACATTTGTAGGGGAGCCCAATCCTTATGGACTGCAGAGGCTTAAATTCTTTCTTTCAATTAAGAACCTCGTGCCCTGAGTCTGAAAGCGTTCCGAATAAGAGGCTGTTTCCACCATACTGGAAAGAGGCAAGGAACAATGCATAGGTCTTAATGCTTTGCTCCTCTTAGATAATATCAGCACTGGACAGTGACGTACTTTTCTACCAAGAATACAAAAAAAGGAGAGGAGGAAACTAGCAACCTCAAACTATGCCTGGAACAACCGATCATATTTCTTCTTTAGAAAGATTAGCCTGGCAACAAAGGGAAGGAAGGGTTGAAGAGGAAAAGACAGGAGCAAGGGAATCCAATGAGTTGATCCCTATAAGATTTCAGGTAAACAACAAACAAACAACAAATAAAAAAACCCAGAAGTACAGCTTGAACTAGGTCACTGGGAATGGAAATTGCGATGAGGAACAACAGGAACAATACAATTGGATGTTAAAAAGGTGATATCGATTGGCTTTGATGATTCAATGTTTAAGAAGGAGGGTGGGGAGAGGTGCCTGGGTGGCTCAGTTGGTTAAGCATCTGTCCCTGCTCAGTGGGGAGCACGCTTCTTCCTCTCCCTCTGCTTGCCACTCCCCCTGCTTGTGCTCTCTCTCTCTGTCAAATAAGTAAATAAGATCTTAAAAAAAAAAAAAAAAAGAATGAGGGTGGGGAAGAGGAGTTGATTACTCACAGGTTTTGACTTTTGTGATTGGTGCACGGTGGGTACTATTCAAGAAATTAAAGAATATAGGAGAAACAGGTTTGTGGTCAAGATAATGAGTTTACCTTCAAAAACATCTAGTTTCAGGTGCGCTTGGGACTGAGCTGTCTGGAGGCAATGAATATACATTTCCGAAGCACAGAAGAGAGGTATGTAGGTATGTGTCTGTCTCCTAGTCTGAGGGATTACACGGGAAACAGAAGTATTTTACATTTAAGGTTACTTTTTCAATTGCAGGTGTTTCCCCTCACCAATAAAAAGGTCATCCCTGTTGTCTACCTTTGCAGAATGTATGTCTGGGGCAATCAAGAAAGAGAAAAGACTTAGGTTGTCTGATTTGTTGAGCTTCATGTTTCCCAAATATCCTAACTATAACAACAGTGCTGAGTCCATGAGAAAAGCTGACTCATATTTCCTGCAAGTCAGCACAGATATCCATCCTTCCAAATTATTTGAACCTTTGGCCACTCCCAAAGAAAATCAAAGTGTTGGAACAATTTATGAGCATCTCCTTCATTTATTGAGAACAATTCTAGTACATCTGTTATTTTTTTCAGAGTAAAAAAAACAAACAAAACTTTTCCTGCCTTGTGCCCACCCGTATCCCTATGCTCCAAATAGGGATAACTTTACCTTTCATAGAGAGTCTAGTTTCTCTCAGGATTCATTCAAATGCTTTCTATTTGTCACCTTCCATTCCCACGAATGGAATTAATCACTCCAACCCCCCAGTCTCCACAGCAATAGTCCCACCATTTAGTGCAGGACTTCTCATGGTGTGATTTTTATTCAAGTGACATGCCTAGGAATATACCTTGAGCCTTAGAGGCATAAGGTGCTTATCTATCTTTGTTTTCCTTCTGTGCCCAGCGTAGTACTTTGTGTATAAAATCTGACTGACATGAATTTGTCAACAGTTTTAAAAATATTGTCTTACCATTTAAAGAAATTTGGCAGGCATAATTGTCTATGGACAATGACAGATAAAAACCACACTACATATAAATGACTTTCTTTTGCAGATCATTTAAAAACGAAAAATTGAAATTAGAAGGACTTGTTGAGAAAGGTACAAGCATTCACTTGAGGAAGGTGTTGCGAGGCGATAATTTTCAAATTTGTGAAAAAGTGCTGAGTCAAAGATATGACTCCTCAGCTCGCCACCAACAGGCTGGAGACAGCAGTGGTTCAGACTGCTACAGCCCTCCTGTCCCTGCACGCTGCTCTCAAGTATCACATTTAAAATTTGCCATTGACAACATGACATTTCTCCCTATTATTCTTGCGAGTTGTTCAGGTAATTTGTCTTTCAAAAGTATTTCATCCGATTTGTGTTTTTAAGAAATAAGTTGATAATTTGACCACATTTCTAATAAATTTCAGTTTGTGGATTAAATACACTAGAGTGTCACTCTAACACCATTGCACGATGAATAGAATTTGGCAACGTGTGCTGCTTTGGGACACATCCAAAGAGTTTCTAAAGGACGATAAATCCCTGGTGGAAGGCTTTCTCACCCATAAGGAGGCCCCATGCCATAGATATCAAGACCACTTTATAGAAGGCTCCAGGTTTTCACTTAAAGTCGTGGGAAACTTCTGGTATAGCAATTAAAGGTGAATAGATTTAACAGGTGGAGAGGATTAGGCTGTACAACAGCTTCAGCTTCCAGTGCTTTAAACTGTTACCAGTTTCAAAGTTTTCCTTCATGCACCGTTCAAACCATAATATTTAAAAATAACGTCTAAGAAATAACCAGATATAGCTCCAGGTATAAAAAATGGCATAATTTCAGAAATGGCATGAGGCCCAAAAGTCTAGGCCACATTTTTCTATGTGGCCTGTGTCTGCATTGTTAAGACTCCCTTGCCCAAATCATATTTAGGGTTTAAGTTTATTTAACTGTGACTATAGTGACATATGCGTGGGATGTTGAAAGAATTCAAGATAGGGCCGTTAAGGGCTCTGAGGTATTTAAAGACACTTCCTGAGCATACAGTCAAATAGTGCTTATTGTTTTTCTATTGCTTTTTAATATGTTCTTTCAGAAAGTGTGTTCTTTGATTAAAAAAACAACCAAAACTTCAAACCTTTTCAACTGTTGAAACTTTTTAGAAGCCCAGTCTGTAAGCTATGCTTGTCACCGTATGTCCATAATATTTTCTTATTTTTTTTAAAGATGTATTTATTTATGAGAGAGAGGGAGAGAGCATGAGCGCACAGGAGTGGGGGAGCGCAGAGGGAGAGAATCTGGAGCAGACTCCCTGCTGAGCAGGGAGGGAGCCCTACCCATGAGGCTCAATCCTGCCACTTAGGAGATCATGACCTGAGCTGAAACCAAAAGTCCAATGCTTAACCTACTGAGCCACCCAGGCACCCCTATATGTCCATAATATTGTAATTGGCAATGTAAATATTTGTATATTTTTTTGCCAATTAAAAGAGTGCTTTTTGTTGCTCCTCCAAGAGGAATTGACTAGATAGGTCTCACAGGGATTAAAACCAATGAAAGGCTAAATCTGCATCCAATGGGGAAAGAATGGGAGGTTTGCAATTGGACTTTAAATTTTTTACAGTTTAATTGAAATATAATTGACATACAGGGGACTACACATATTTAAATTGTGCAACATGGTAAGTATGACATTGGTATACACCTATGAAACCATCACCACAGTCTAGATAGTGGACATATCCATCATCCCCCCAAATTCTCTTGTGGCCCTTTATACCATAATCTCACCTTTGCTATCACTGGCCTATAGCCATGCCCTCGTGTTAGGGATAAAACACTGCAGAAGACACGGGCAGCAGGAAAAGGGGTCCAGCCTGGCAAAGATATTTAGCTTTTGGTTTCATGGAGTTAAAACGCACATAGGATGTGCTTAAAAAATAAAGTTATCGACTCACAGTATTTTCAAGTCAAAACCGATCTTGCTCTTTTGATCTTCATAACTTTATCGAATGTTTGATTTTTTGAAATGTGGCAAAAACTTGCTTCCTTCTTTCTTGCCCTTTTTCTAAACCATTCCTCACACAAGAGTGATTTTTAAAATTAAATTTACCCAGAGCTGTAATCACTTATTTTTTAATGAAAATTAATAGTATCAATTAGACATGCATTTAGAGTAGTTGTACATAAATGGAGGGGCACGTTGTCTGGGCCATTTTGGAGCAAACATTTACAAGATCATAGAGCACATTTTATGGTCCGAGAACACAATTTTTCAGTGCTAAAAATTAATTGGTTTTATAGTACTTCTCATTATTATCTTAGCCATCTGAGCTAAAAACTTACACTAATCCTTATTTCTTGGGTGGTGGTTTCTTAACTTACATGGAATGGTCCATCAAACCTTTCAATGGGAGCAAACAATCCTGATTACCAAACTCATTTACCATTTTGGGGGGGAACTCACCTGATATCTTCAAAAATATATATATGTTTTATAAAGTAGAATAGGAGTTATTGCTTACTGGGTAGAGTTTCAGTTTGGGATGATGAAAAAGTTCTGGTGATGGTTGCATAGCAATGTGAATATACTTAATGCCACTGAACTGTACACTTAGAAATAGTTAAAATAGTAAATTTTATGTTATGTATATTTTATCCAAATAAGATAAAATTTATGTCTTGATAGCACATGTCATTAGAAAATGCACAGCTAAGCACTTAAAAATACATTTGGGACTATAACATCAAGAAACTACACGCTTATGGGGCACCTGGCTGCCTCAGTTGGTAGAGCAAGCGACTCTTGAGCTCAGGGTTGTAAATTTGAGCCCCACATTGGGACAGGGATTACTTAAAATTAAAATCTTAAAAAAAAAAAGAAAAGAAAAAAACTACACACTTAAAACAGTATATATTATTTTCCTTAGTAGCACATTGTACAAAAATGGTTAAGAATGACTGATTTGGATCACCACTTGCAATAAAAAAAACCCACACCACTAAATGTACTTAATCAAATAGCATCGATTAGGCAACTATAAATGACACTAACATGACATACAAAACACTTAGGAACAACTTACATTATTTAACAATTTTCAGTGAAAGTAGTATTTTTCTGTATATAATCTTATGTGATTGATGCTCATACATTTTTAATAAGGAAACTAAAGATCAGAACATATAATTTGACCAACTTAGTGTTGAACAGGCTCAACTTCAGGTTCTTTTTGTTTTTACTTGAAATCCAGCTCTTTGGCCCATACGTTGCGCAAAATATAGACATAGATATCATACTGCAAACATCGCTGTTCCCAACTTCCTTGCTCTAATGGCTTTCAGTGGCAATTACAATAAAATCTGATTTTGTTTCCATATTTTCCTAGGCCTTGGGGAAATGGGCCCTCACTCACCTCTCCAGACCCATTCCAGGCTCCTCTTTATACCTTGGATTTCCCAGCACCAAAGACTCCACCCAGTTCTAATAGCCAAGGTCCTTATTAACCACAGATCCTTTGCACAGCCATTCCCTCTGCCTTAAACAATTCCCCAGGGCATTTGTCACATTACTAACTCCTCATCCCTCAGATGAGCTTTTCCTGACCACTCTGTTTTGTTTTCTTTAACCTATCCTATTATTTGCTTTCCCAGAATTCTGTTCATAACCTTTATACACGTTTTCCTTCAAAATGTGTTAAGTATTTATGGTCCCTCTTTTTCCAACTAGTCAGTTCCATGAAAGCAGACCTTTTTCTGTTTCCCTCAAGGCTGTGTCCCCTCAGCATTTGTTTGCGTTTCAATGAATGTTTGTTGACTGACGGAATGAATGAATACAAGGGAAGAAATGGAGATAGTTAATAGAGCTGTAAACCTGGTTTGTAAAAGGGATTAATGCGCCTATTCTGCGCAATTGAGAAAGTTGATTTGAAACCAGAGGGACTTTTAGGGTCCTATTTCTCCCTTCACTTGACCATGGAATAATATCTAACATTCATTGAGTACTTTCAGGCACTACGCTAAGGACTTCACATGTATTATACAATTTAACCTCAGAACAACCCTGTTGCTGTAATCAACCTTTATTACTCTCATTTCTCAGAGGCAATTTGCCAACAGCCACTAATGGTGGAGCCATAGCCAGGTTTAAGTAGGCCATACCCCATTAATCCACTGTAATCGACACCCCTTCAGTCAACAACAGGAGTTTTATCAACGTACTTTTCAGAGAACCCCCCCCCGAATTCCCCATTTTACCTGACCTTCAGTATCTTGGGACCGAAACCTACTAGGTGCTTGCTAACCCCTCGGGGGTTTCCTGGGGGAATCTGAGCGCCCTTGGCGTAGGAGCAGCCGCTGACTGACGCGTGGTGCTCTGGCTGGGCAATGTCAGGACTGTCGGGGCTGCTGGGGAGGAAGGAGGAAGCAGGTCAGTTGGCCCAAGACGGATTCTTGACCCTCGGGGTGGTGAAAGGGGAAGGGAAGGTGTTTCTCACCCACGCCCGCCTCAGGCTCGGGATCTCCCGACCGCAGGGGGAACCAGCGCACATTTCCCCAACTACAGCTCGCGTCACCAGCGAGGGCGGCTCAGCCCCGCCCACCTTCTCCGCCCCGCTTTGTGTCAGGCGCTAGGACCCCACAACCCTCAACCTGGCCCCGCCCCGCCCCCTGGGGCTGGACCTGGCTCGCGATTGGCGCTTGTGGGCAGTGATCCCCGCCCCCGCCCCCTCCGTCACTGCCAAGATGGCACCAGTCGCTGCGGCTGCGGCCGCCGCGGCTGGAGCCAGAGAGGGAGGCGGAGGCAGCGGCGGCTGCGAGGGGAGGGGGAGTCCCGTCTGACTGAGACTGCAGGCCTGGGCGGGCGGGGGTGCCGCGCAGGGCGGAGCGCCGGGCTGGGGATGAGCTAAGCGGGTTCGGAGCGCCGCGGCATTCAGCCCCTCGTGTCCCGCCGCCGTCGGTAGGAGACTGGGCACCACTCTCCACGCTCGACCCGCTGTTCGCGCTGGAGCCAGCGGTGAGGTGAGTGCGGGGGTGGCGGCGCGGGCAGCGAAGGCATGTGGAGCTGTCATGGCCCGGAGCGGTGACAGCCGTGGTCGCGGGAGCGGGGTCGGCCGGGCTCGGAGAGGTGGCGCGGATGGCCGCGACCTCCGCCTGGGGGCTTCGCAGAGCCCGGCGTCCTCGGCGGGCTGGGTCCGCTCCGGGGTGGCGCGGCGGTGCTGAGAGTAGCGCCCGCACCTCTGTGTCGGACGCGTGGGGGGCTCCGGTGTTTTCATTCCAAATTTTCTATTCGGGGCTGGCTGGGGGCTCTTGTTGTTGGGAGGTGGGGGGGGGGGTGGGGGCGGGGGCGGTGAGAGGGGAGGTCCTGAGCTGGGATTTTGACAAGCCGGTTACGTAAGACGGAGGTGGCCTTCCGGAATCCCACCTGCTCGATATTTTAAACAGGCGGCCGCGGGAGCCTGGCTGGCCCCCAGAGGCCCGATTTTCCTCCCGGGGGTCTGCTTAGCTAACCCCGGCCAGCGTGGGCCGGGTTAGGGTTCAAGTTGGTCAGTGCATTTTGTGTGTGTGTGTGTGTGTCTGTCTGTCTGTTTTTTGCGGGGGGAGGGGGTAAATGTTGCTGGTCGCCACCATTCCCTTTGAAGTTTATCGCTTTGGGGGGGGGAGAAAAAAGAAAAAAGCTTGTGACCCAAAACTGGGTCGCAGCGACAGCTTTTCATTATCGTGCTTTTAAATGACAGATGTGCTAGAAGATTTTTGTTATTGTTCCAGAGTGCTTTTAATTCAAACGTATGGTTACGCCTGGAGGCTTAGAGAAGGGTTTTTGTCTTACAGGACAGTTATTTGTTGTTTGCAACAGCAGGACAGGCATCAGTCAACAGGCATGTATTTATTTGAGGAGAAAACGCGTGTCATCCAGCTAGAGACTCATGAGGACAGAAATTGTATTACTCCGTGAATATGTTACTCTTTCAAATGCATTGTACGTTAATTAAAATAATAGCCCAAGTGTGCAAGAAGCAATTTTATAAGATTGCAAGCTGTTGTTTGGTGTATATAGTCTCTATTTTCTGCTTGCCCTAATCTACCTCTTCTCTCCTCTTGGGGGAAGGAGGCGGAGACACCTGTAAACAGCGTAGCCCAGGTTACACTAATCTATTGTAGTACATTTGAGATTATTGTAAAAAGTAGTCTCTGGGGGATCTAAGATTAGGTAATAAGGAAGGACTCTTCGGCGAGTTATTCAGTTTATGTTTAGAGTAGATAGTTCTGGGATCCAGCTTTTGAAAACTTAAGTATACAGAATTTCTGAGCTATTTGAACCCTGTTTGAACTTCTAATGAAACAAAAGATTATATTTGGCTTCTTTTATGGGAACTTTGTTTTGTTTTGGCCAGAATTAAACATTTTGGGCAACTTTTACTTCATTTTCGCAATTTCCCTTTGAACTGCAGCTTTAAGTTGGAGTCCAGACTAGCATATATCATGCCATCATCATCATTATATATACTATATGTTATATAATTTTCTTTTTCTGAATGATTAAAGATAGACTTACTTCATTGTGGAATTTTAAAAGAATGTACTTTTTAGGAAAATTAATTGATTTTGACACCAGCCCAATAGAAATAAGAGTAAATTTTGGCCTGAGTTTTAAATTTACACAAAATTACACTTTTGAAAATTGGTGAAGCGATATAAATTTTTTGTTTGTGCAAGAGAGCCAGGAAGCTGATGCTGATTTGTTCTGAACTTTTCCACATGAATTACCACTGGCTTACATAGTTATTGATTCTTAAGCCCCTGGAGCTGTTGGCCTATTTATGGCAGCTTGAATAATATTTGGAATAATTGGAAAACTATAAGAAGGAACAGAGTATATGACATTTATTAATTCATTCAAAAATAATAAAAATCATGGCAGAATTGTAAAAGAAAACTTATTTTTTCATTGACTGGTATTATTTACACCACCTTTTTGTTTCCAGAGTTCTTCTGAACAGTGTACCTACTGTGGAAACCTAGATTTAAGCACTGATACAGATAGAGATGTATATTACATATCTTGTATCATTCATATTTAAATTGATGGCTCATTATTCCAAGTGGAAAACAAAAGTGGCTCTAGCAGGAAAATTGACTTGTTATTCTTGTACTCTCTGATGTCAGAGACTTATCATGGGCTTTCCTCTTTCTTACCAGATGTGGAAGATGAGACTGAGTGAAGGAAAGTTGATAAAAAAAACTTCTTTGTTTGTTTGTTTAATACCCTAGATTGTTGATCATTGTTTAGTAGAATTTGTGAGTTGAGGAGAAATGAAGTGCTCACGCTTTATTACTGTATATCCTAGTTGTCGCTTTGAATTCTAAAACATAAGTATAGAACTTTATACATAAAGGGATTAATTTATATAGTTTGTTACTGTAGTAGGGAAAAATTTATAATGGTCAAAATGCCATGTAATAGAGGAATAGTGAAACGAATGATAATCCATGTGGTAGATGAAGTTTTTAAGGGTCACATTTTCAGAAATATTTACTGACATGAGAAAGTACAATATAGTGTTGAGCGAAAAATCAGAATATAAAGAATATACTTTGTTATTATTTATAACATACCACATACACATGACAAAATGATTGGCAGGAAATAATTTTTTTTTGAAGATTTTATTTATTTATTTGAGAGAGAGAGGTAGAGAAAGCATGAGCTGGGGGAGAGGCATACTCTCCGCTGAGCAGGGAGCCCAACATGGGGCTCCATCCATCCCAGGACCCTGAGATCATGACCTGAGCTGAAGGCAGATGCTCAACGGACTGAGCCACCCAGGCACCTCGGAAATAAATATTTTAATATTGAAAGGTGTCTGGATGATGGGATTATATGTCATTTTTATTTTAGTGTTTATACTTTGTTCTATCTTCTGAATAGTATTACTGTAATAATGACAAGAGTGACATTAAAATGTTTTCAAGGGTCATAGGAGAAAACCTTGAAAATCCCACAAAACAACTACTCCAATGAATCTTATGATTCATTATTAGAAAGCTAACTCAAAGTATGGTGCTTATGCAGTACATGGTAATGGAAGGAGCTAATAATTGAGGTGAAGGCACTCTCTCCTGGTTACCAGCACCAACCTGGTAGTGGTTTTACATATGTAGATGCTTCTATTAATGCACGTTGTTACTCTCCGACCTCTTTTCTATTTGGATCTTACACCCAAACTGTTTTATATTGATAGGGCCACCTATTGATGGACTGTTTGACTCAGTCTATGACTCTTTACCCCGTCAGTCAGTAGATAGCAGTTTTTGAATGTTTATGAGGTGCCAGGTATTTTGCTAGTCACTGAAGATGAAGAGGTAAATGAAACATGATTTCTGTCCTCAAACTCTGGTTGAGAACCCTTTCTTTTTTTCTTGGGCTGCCAGTGCATACTGTGTCGTTTGCTTTTCCTCTTTCACTGCGCGTGGCCTGGCACCTCAGCCAGTATCTTTTTGCTGGTGCTCATATCCTCTTTTAACTTTCTTTATGGGAAAATATGTTTTGAAGTCCAAACAACCAATTTACAAATAAAGTTTTGAAACATTACTTGATCGTATGTTGGAGAATCTTATATTCAGAAGGGCTGCTGTTATTGTTATTTTTTTTTAAAGATTTTATTTATTTATTTGACAGAGATTGAGACAGCCAGCAAGAGAGGGAACGCAAGCAGGGGGAGTGGGAGAGGAAGAAGCAGGCTCATAGCAGAGGAGCCTGATGTGGGGCTCGATCCCACAACGCCGGGATCACGCCCTGAGCAGAAGGCAGACGCTTAACCGCTGTGCCACCCAGGCGCCCCTGTTATTGTTATTTTTAAAGTGTGTGATAATTTCTTGGTGCCTCCTTGTTTCCTTCTTTTATAAAGCACAAACAAGTAGAAACCAATAGGGAGACGAGACAAACTATCAAGAAAAATGTGGAGAGGGGCGCCTGGGTGGCACAGCGGTTAAGCGTCTGCCTTTGGCTCAGGGCGTGATCCCGGTGTTACGGGATCGCTGGCTGTCTCTATCTCTGTCTAATAAATAAATAAAATCTTTAAAAAAAAAAGAATACTTGTGTTCCCTCTCTCGCTGGCTGTCTCTATCTCTGTCTAATAAATAAATAAAATCTTTAAAAAAAAAAGAATAAAGGTGGGGAGATATCAAAGCAGTTTTCCTGCTGGTGCTATACTTTATATTCACCAAGAAATTGAGTCATCAAAATGTATAGTAAGAGATACTGTTCTGCTATACTTTTAGTATCTCTTTGGATCCATATAAAAATACACTTTCCATGTATATACATACATAAACTCACAGTTTAGCTGTTTTCATTTACAAATAAAAGCTGAAATAGGGAGATTGGGAATTTCTTAAATTTCTTTTTATTTTTACTGTAATATTTTATAGATGATACATTTTGGGGAAAAGCTTTAAAAATACAGAAAATTACCCAAAAAAGTAGTAAGCACACATATACTCATCATACAAAATGTTAACTTTTTTCTTTTCTTTTTCTTTTTTTTTTTTTTTTAAAGATTTTATTTGTTTATTTGACAGAGATAGAGACAGCCAGCGAGAGAGGGAACACAAGCAGGGGGAGTGGGAGAGGAAGAAGCAGGCTCACAGCAGAGGAGCCTGATGTGGCTCGATCCCATGACGCCGGGATCACGCCCTGAGCCGAAGGCAGACGCTTAACCGCTGTGCCACCCAGGCGCCCCCAAAATGTTAACTTTTTTCATTTTAGTTTCAGATGTATTTTTAATATAAAAAACTATGTATATCATAGTTATCATATTGAATGCTAAAAGAGCAGGTAGAACTTTATACTGTACTTGAACATTGCTGATCAAGTTAAAGTCTTTTTTGTTTGCCCTAGTTTCATCCTCCTTGTCTCTCTTCATATCCCCTCCCAGAGGCAATTGTTACGATAAATTTGATGTGTATCCTTCCATTTTAATTTTTAATAAACTTTGCATATGAACAGTACATAGCATTGCTTTTGATGCTTTTGGAGAGCTGTGGGCTTTGGAGCCGTACTCCCTTGGTTTAAATCTGGTCTCTGCTACTTAATAGTTTTGTGACCTTAGGCAAATTTTTAAATCTTTCCATGCCTCCATGTCCTCATCTATCAGAATGGGATAATAGATCTGCCTACCTCATAAGGTTGTTGTAGAAAGCAAGTGAGTCTATTTATAAAAGGTGCTTAAAACTGTGCCTGGCCCTTTTTTTTTTTTTTTAATGTGCTAGCTAATTTAAGCAGCTGTTAATATGATTTTATCATGGTATACATCTTTTGAAACTTTTTAAATTTTTGCCCCCCCTCCCCCATCCTTGTTGGCCCGTATAGGTCTGACTCATTTGTGTTGATTGGTGTGTAGTGTTCCATTAAATGGATATACTGCGATTTATCATTTACTCTATTAATGAACATTGATTGTTTTTATTTTTTATGTATTATAGCAGTGCCTTGTGAACATTCTTTTATCTCCTGAAGCACATACCAGTGTTTCTCCAGGGCATATACCTGATTGTCAAATTGCGGGGGCTTAGGATATAAGCATCTTTCTCTATACAGGATATTTATAAGATATTGACAAACATTTTCTTTTTTTTTATTTTAAAGATTTTATTTATTTATTAGACAGAGATAGAGACAGCCAGCGAGAGAGGGAACACAAGCAGGGGGAGTGGGAGAGGAAGAAGCAGGCTCATAGCGGAGGAGCCTGATGTGGGGCTCGATCCCACAACGCTGGGATCACGCCCTGAGCCGAAGGCAGACGCTTAACCGCTGTGCCACCCAGGCGCCCCGACAAACATTTTCTGTTCCTCCATACCAACAGTTAATGTTATCAGACTTTCGATTTTTTCCAATCTGATTGGTGTGAAATGGCATTTCATTTTATATTTTTATTTCCTTTCATCTTTTCATATATACGAGCATTTTTGGTTGTCTCTTCAGTGATTTGCCTGTACTTGTCCTTTACGCATTTTCCCTTGGACTTTTTTTTTTAATGCTCTTTAAAAGGTTTTTTGGTTTGTTTGTTTTTAAATATATTCAAGAGAGTTACAAATGTTAGTGAAGTTTGTTTGTTGGTGAAGTTTGTTTTTATTTGTTTTTTGAAGTTTCCAAATTTCTTGAACAATGACCATTATGGACCTAAGTTATTGTGAATTTTACACTATAGTGTATTATTAGTGAACTTTCCAATGTACTTTCTTAAAATATGTGTCTACATTCTTCTCCTTCTGAAACTGTGAGGAAATGTAATGTACTGTAAATATATTTTACCTATTTAAACTTTTTGGACTTCAAAAGCCAGTCAGAATTTTTATTAATATAATTAGTACCACAATTTTTCTTTAGTCAAAATATGAGTCCTGCTTGAGGAGAGTTTTCTGTTTCTAAAGTGCTTACCAACTAAGGAATAAAAATGTACACCTATTAAATGACCATAGGCACTTACATTTACAATATTCTAAACTATTCCTCAGTGTTGAGATTGTTTTGCACAATACTAACTGTATTTCTATTTTTGTCCACCCTACTATACATGACTTAAAGGACTAAAGTCAGTCTGATTAAGACAATAACTTCCCTAATTTCATTTTAAATAAACTTAATTTAGAGTAGTTTTATATTTACAGAAAAGTTGTGGGGAGTTACCTTGTACCCTGCACCCAATTTTCCCTGTTGTTAATATCTGACATTTTTTTGCTACATTTGTTACAATCAAGGAACCAACACTGGTATACTACTATTAACTAAAGTCCATATTTTACTTGGAATCATTAGTTTTAACTAATGTCTTTTCTGGATTCCAGAATCCCATCCAGAATACCACAGTACATTTAGTCGTCATGTTTCCTTTGGCTCCTCTGGGCTGTACTGGCTTCTTAGATTTTCCTTGTTTTTGATGGCCTTGACAGTTTTGAGGAGTTGAGTCAGATATTTTGTAGAATGTCCCCCAGTTTGGGTTTGTCTGATATTTTTCTCTGAGTTAGACTGGGGTTTGGGTTTGGGGAAGGACGACCACAGAGGTAAAATTCTATTCTAATTACATCATCTCAAGGGTATATACTATTGATACGACTTATCAGTGATAATTTTACCCTCGATCACCTGGTTGAAGCAGTATTTGCCAGGTTTCTCTACTGCAAAGTTTTTCCATACTCTACTTTTTGGAAACAAATCACTAAGTGGAGACCATACTCAGTGGATGGGGAATTAAGTTCCAACTCCTTGATGGGGAAGTATCGGCAAAATTATTTGGAATTATTCTGTCAGGGAGATTTTTGTCTTTCCCTCCATTTATTTATTTATTCAATCCACGTGGTCTCAAGGATATTAATTTTTTAACTTTGGGTTATTATCCCATACTACTTTATTTTATTTCTTAAATTGTGCTACCTTTTTCAGGTTTGTTCCTATGGCCAATAGGACATAGGCTATTGTTTTGTGGTTTTTAGCACTTCTTTACTTTCTAGTACTACAGGGTGCTCCAGACTCATCTGTGTATTCCCTGCCTTAGTCCTACAATCAATCATTTCTTCAAGGATCCCTGATTACTTCTATTAGATAATGATATTAGAAACCAAGATCTGGGCACTGGGTGAGCTTATTGCTGCCGGGATATCATTGCTTCTAGGCCTTCTCGGTGCACAGACCTAGGAAATGTATGTATGCATATTAATCCACATATACAAACATACAACTATTTTTGTATCTATCCATGTGTATCTGCATGAAGCTAAACATGAGTTTATACTGTTCATCTTTGACTCTACTTCAGTACCATCTGGTTCATTCTAGCTATATCCCCTTGCTTATATGTAACCTCCCTGTCCAAAAGTAAGAAACCTGACTCTCACCATCTGCCATCCATTTACTTATTTGGTCAGTCCTGTCATACATATACAACAGAAACAACTTTGCCAACTAGAACATTTTTATGTATGGTTCTTTTGTCTTTAGTCTTAGAGTTTCCAGTCAAAGCACTGATTTCCACAGTTACTTATGTCAGAACTTTTCAGAACCTTTTTTCCCTTGTCCTCCATATTTTAATTTTACTTTTTATAAATTAGACTAAGTTACGTAGTAATTACATCTTACCAAAATTTATTAAAATTTATCAAAAAGTTATCAAAACTTCCCTTGCTTAATTATGGAGCCTTAGTTCTTTTTTTTTTTCCCAAAGATTTTATTTATATTTGACAGAGAGAGAGACAGCCAGCGAGAGAGGGAACACAAGCAGGGGGAGTGGGAGAGGAAGAAGCAGGCTCCTAGCAGGGGAGCCTGATGTGGGGCTTAATCCCAAAACGCCAGGATCACGCCCTGAGCCGAAGGCAGATGCTTAACGACTGAGCCACCCAGGCGCCCCTGGAGCCTTAGTTCTATATGGCCTTTTTTTCACTTTTGGGGCAAAAAAAAATAAAATAAAATAAAATCCAGTCTGTGAAAGTAGTATTTCTTGAGGTGTAGCCAGAACAGTACTCCTTCATTTGGTTGTTAGCTGACAACTTTATGATTTGGACTGAGAGTGTTTATAGCTTCAAATATTTTTGATAGTGCATGTTGAGATGTGCCATTTAGTGGAGCATTAAAGATCATTGCAAGTAAACAAATACATAATTGAGTGTATTCTTACAATAATTTTATATGGATTAATTCATTTAATTGCCTCAAGAAGCCTTGTGTGTGGGGGGGTAAGTACTTTATTATTTTGCCTCTTTTAATGATGAATAAATAAAGACACGGAAATGAAGCAACTTGTCCAAGGTCACATGGCTAGTCAGTGGCAGAGCTGGAATTTGAATGCAGCCAGTCTGACTATTGAGCCTGCATTCTCAATCACTTTGCTATATTACCTCTAATTAAAGAAGAGAGGTTCAAAGAATGGTAAGAGTTATGAAGGAAGTAAAACAGAAGGATATGGGAAAATGACTAGAAAAGGGTGCTTTTTTGGGAAGTTCTTTCTTAAGAGATGATATTTGACAGATGAGAGTCAGTTATGTGAAGAGCTGAGGAAAGAGGGATCCTTGTGGGAAAGCATCAGGTGCAAAGCCTTGCAATACAAAGGAGTTTGGGATGAGAACAAAGAGGCACCCGGCACAGAAGGCCAAGTGTAGTGAGCAAGGGCAAAAATAGTTCATGAGGGCCTATAGCGCTTATTATATGTGAAGTTCCATACAATAAGTCATTCAGTAATCAAAATAACCCATTACTGAATTTTATAGGTGAGGATATTGATAGAATACTCTGCATTAGCTGAAATTATCTCTTTTTTCTCCCATTTTTCTCTTTATCCCACTGCAGTCTAATTTCTACTTCCCGAAATAAACAATAACAATAATACTTTGGGCCCTTTTCTCATGAAACTCTGCCCTTTGACTTCCACTATGCTGTCCTCTTTGTTTATCTTGCCTGTTCCATTAGAAGCGGTGTTCTGGGGATTAGCTGCTTGCGCTTCTCCGCCTTCACATTTTCCCTAGTAAGTCACAGTACCTCTGTGGTTTAGTTACTGTATATCTACCAGTTACTCACCAAGCTGTTTTCCCAGGATTACTATCTTTCCAAAGCATCAGATTATCTTATCCAATTGCTTACTTATCTTCATCTCAAGCTCTGCTGTCCAAACTGAATTTATATACCTACCTGAAGTTTTGTTTTGATCTGTTGTCTTCCAAAGACATCATAATCTGTGGACTTTCTCATCCCAGGAATTTAGGAGTCATTCATGATTCCTTCCCTTCTTTCTCTCTCATTCCCATCCATTCATTTACTGAATTCTGCTGGCTGTACCTCCTGAATATATTCTGAATCAGTCCCTCCCCTAGCATCCCTATTCCGTCTTGTTAGGACATACTTCCTTACTTTGTGGCTGGTTTTCCTATCTTCACTTTCATCTGCCTGAGATTCACCTTCTCAGAATTGCCAGACCGATGTGTCTAAAATGCAGTTTGAAGATTTCTCATTGACTCCCCATTGTCAATTGGATAAAGTTGAACTCCTTACCGTGTCATTAAGACTGAACATGGTTTGGCCTCTGACTGGTTCTCTAATCTTAACTCTTATAATTTCTGCTTTCCATTTTCCACTCTAGCCGTACAGAACTACTTTTTGAAGATTCCCTGAATGTATAGCTATTTCTGAATTGTTGACCATTACTTAAGTAGTCCATCTGCTTGGAATAACTTCATTTTCTCCTTTCCTTTTCCTTTTGCCTATCTAACTCTTTTGCATATTTTAAGACTCAGCCTACGGTCACCTGGGTGGCTCAGTTGGCTAAGTGTCTGCCTTCAGCTCAGGTCATGATCTTGGTCCTTGGATCAAGCCCCGTGTGGGGCTCCCTGCTCAGCGGGAAGTTAGCTTCTTCCTCTCCCTCTGTGCGCTCTCTCTCTCTCTCTCTCTCTCTCTCTCTCTCTCATAAATAAATAAATAAATGAAATCTTAAAAAAAAAAAAAAAAGATTCAGCCTAAGCATTACTTCCTCCAGAAAGCCTGCTCAGACCCAGACTCTGGCACAGCGAAGATACTCAGTAAGAATTTGTTGAGAGAATTATTATAGTGTTGGAAAGGCAGTACAAGGTGGTTGGCTCTGGATCCAGAATGTCCGGGAATGAAACCTGGCTTTACTCTTTAACTACCTGTGTTATCTCTCTATACCTCCGTTTCTTCCCCTTTAAAATGGGAATAGTGAAGTCTTCATAAGGTTGTTGTGAAACTTAAATTTGTTAATGCAAGTAAGCATTCAGAACAGTGTCTGGCACTTAGTAAATATTCAATAAGTACCCTGTATATAGCTGTTGTTGCTCTTAGAATGTTTTAATTTATGTATTGGTCGCCTCACCAACCTGGAATTAGCAAATGAATGAACAAACTAATCCTAGGTTTTAAAATGAAAGATACATTACTAGCTTTTGAGAATGTAATGGCAAGTTGACCATGAGTCTTTCTAGTAGTTCCAACATTTGGTGCTTTGTTACAAAGTTGAAGTTGTCATTAATGATGATTAGCATTTCTTAATTCTATTTAATTATTTAAATTTCAGCACACTTAAAAAATTTTTTTTGAGTTTAGTTGACACACAATGTTACATTAGTTTTGGGTGCACAACAGTGATATTTGACTTACCTAAATGTTATGCTGTGCTCACCACAAGTGTAGCTACCATCTGTTACCATACAACACTATTACAATATCATTGACTGTATTCCTTATGCTGTGTCTTTTATTCCTGTGACTTAATCATTCTATACCTGGAAGCCTGTGTCTCCCTCTCCCCTTCACCCATTTTGGCGATCCTCCACTCTCTCCCCTCTGGCAACCATAAGTTTGTTCTATTTATAGGTCTGATTCTGCTTTTTGTTTATTCATTTTTTTTTAAGCTCCACATATGAGTGAAATCATATGGTATTTGTTTTTCTCAGTCTGACTTATTTCACTTAGCAAAATACCCTGGAGGCCCATCCATGTTGTCCCAAATGGCACAATCTCATCCTTTTTTTTTTTAATTTAGTTTCAATTTAGTTAGTATATAGTGTATTATTAGTTTCAAGGGTAGAATTTAGTGATTTTTCAGTTGCATGTCACACCCAGTGTTCATTACATCAAGTGCCCTCCTTAATGCCAATCACCCAGTTACCCAGCCCCCCCACTCATCTCCCTTCCAGCAGCCCTCCGTTTGTTCCCTATAGTTAAGAGTCTCTTATGGTTTGCCTCCCTCTCTATTTTTATCTTATTTTTCCTTCCCTTCCCCTATGTTCATCTGTTTTGTTTCTTAAATTCCACATGTGAGTGAAATCATATGGTATTTGTCTTTCTCTGACTGACTTATTTCACTTTGTATAATATCCTCTAGTTCCACCCACATTGTTGTCAATCTCATCCTTTTTTATGGCTGCATGATATTGATACATATATCTACACACACATGCCCCACATCTTTCCTTATCCATTCTTCTGTAGATGGACACTTAGGTTTAGCATACTTTTATTAATCATACTATTTAAACTGTAGCAATGCCCTTTATTTCCTCTTAATTTTTAGATAGCCTATACTGTAGCATTTAACCAGCCTTTCCTGTTATGGATTAAGGTGTGATGGTGGTAGCTCTGTTAAGATTAGGCTTTTTATTAATTTGGGATATAAACTGAAGCATGTTGTAGAGAAGGATTGAATAAGGAGCCACAATGGGGAAATTAGAAAACTTCTCAACTATTGAGCCAAACCTGCACAGTATCCCTTTTGTATTTGGTTTAAAATGTATTTACAGATGAAGTACTCATAATCAAATGTAATTTCAGTAAACATTCTAGAAGCAATAAAAGTCATTAAAAATTATGAATGCCTCTGCCTCTTCCATTATTGTAAACAGTTAAGACTTGTTTACTTCAAATCTTTTTTATGGCAATCATTGTTCAATTTTTCATAAACTTTTCCTTTTTTTTTTTTAAAGATTTTATTTATTTATTCGAAAGAGATACAGACAGCCAGCGAGAGAGGGAACACAAGCAGGGGGAGTGGGAGAGGAAGAAGCAGGCCCACAGCAGAAGAGCCTGATGTGGAGCTCGATCCCATAAAGCTGGGATCACGCCCTGAGCCGAAGGCAGACGCTTAACCGCTGTGTCACCCAGGCGCCCCATAAACTTTTCCTTTTATCCTAAGTTTGTCCCTCATTTTTTTCTGAATGCCATAACTGTCTATATAATCTTGGCAAATTTGATAGAAGTACTGTTTGTTTTGTTTTGTTTGTTTTTATCTCTGAACTTGCTGTTACATTTGTAGATTTTCCCAGTCTTGCTCAATTTTGATTATGTGAAACGTCAGTTTTCCTTACTAAGAATAGTGCAAGTTACTGATATTCATTATTCTTCACTATTCGTATGAAAATTGTTACTAAAGAAACTAGTTTTTTTTTTTTTTTTAAGTCTGAGTTGCCAAAGGAAACTTTTTACTAACAAGCTAATATCAGAGAAACATGGAAAACCTAATGTAACTGTCTTATTTTAAAAGCCCGTGTGCCATGTAATGGTGGTGCTATTGGGAAATGCTTCCTTTTTTTTTTTTTTTTTTTTAAGGGCACTGTCTTCTACCACTGAGTATTTTAGTTGAGGACTCTGAAGTGGTATGTTTTTAAAAGAAATACATATACAAGAATAGGGAAAACTATATAATGATATTTAGGCTTATTAGATTGAACTGGCTGTTATTGCCAGAAAAGGTACAACTCTCATCCACCTTGTGGTCAGAATTGTAGTAAGCAGTATTATTTTTCTTTTAAAAACAAGTTTTGGTCTAATAATCTCTAAAATATTCCCTATCCCTTAATCTCCTGTACTTTGAAATAGAATTTTATTCATACTGACTCACGACTATGCTGAAGTTGGATATATAGGCTGTTGTTTGAACCTGTTGTGGTTGGTGAATAGTTTTCATTTTCTTATGCTGAGGAATGCCTGAAGATACCAATGTAACAGCCATTTTTTAACAAGGCTTTTTTCCCTCCTGTGATTAACTGACGTTTTTATATTCCTACTTGACCTCTTCTTTTTTGAGGCTTTTAAAATCAAATTTCTTTTGTTTGTAACAAATCACATTCAAACTAATGTTTAAAAAAAAAAAAGGAATTAATGTTAATGGCAAGGATCCTGGGGATTTCACAGTACCTGAATATAGAAGTGCAGACAGGCTTCATGAGGGGAGGGGAACCGAGGACTGAAAACTCCTCAACAACTCAGGTGGCTGGTTTCTCACCACCCTGGGGCAGCAAGTTCTCTCTGCTTCTCTCTACTTGTCCACTTCATTTTTCTCCAGCTATATTTTGTTTTTTACCATTACGCATAACTGAACAAGTCTTCCAACTCAAATGCACACATTCACTCATGATTCTGTGACCTTGGGTTTGAGGCAGTTTGAGGCAAGTGTTTATGTATGGTCTAATCAGCTATGGGGGATAAAACCAACGTTTCAGGGAACATTACAGGCCCCATTTTTATGGTAGGGGAGGGAGGCAGGGTATACAACTCTCAGAAGTATGTAAGCTAAATAGATATCTTAAAGGTGGTGATTACAAAGGAATACTAAATAATGTGAAATAAAATTAGCATTTTTTTAAATAAAAAGCTTTATATAGTAGCCAATGTAACAAAATTATTTCATCCCCAGTCCATAGGTGATTATTTTGAAAGCTGTAAAAATATCTCCCTTTTTCAAATAAAAACCAATGAGAGCTGATTTTTTAGCTTCTGCATAGATTTTGAAGTTTGAGTCATGCTATTTCATGAACACAAATAACTTTATATTAATATCATTATGAATACATCATGCCATTCTCTCTTCAGCAAGCATTTGCTGACTGCCTGTTCTCTGCTAGAGACTGCTAAAACAGATATTTACAGAGAGAAAGATGTAACATTGCCTACTCTCAAAGAATTCCTAATCTAGTTGCAAAGAGTACATGTTCAAAGAAATGATTATAGTATTAATGTGATAATCATAATAGAGATATGTACAGGATTCTCTTGAGAAAACAGTCTCTCCTGGAGAAAGGGGTTGGGGAAGGCTTCAAAAAGCAGGTCTCAAATATTATGCAGAGCCAGGCCATTTTAACAAGGGCATTCTGGCAGAAAGAAATGAATTTGCAAAGGTGGTGTAGAGTTTGATATGACTGAAGTGAATTTTTAGACCATTAAATTTATGAAACTGAAATGAAACTTATTTTTTCATATCCTTCACATGGTAGTGAAAACCAGTTTCTTCAAAGGAGGATTACAGATTTTAGAATATTCAAATCATTTTGTTCTATAACTTTGATGTCACTTTTGAGAATGATCGTTGTTTTTAGCCTCCTTTATCAGATTTTTCTTATAGTGGTTTGGTTGGTTAGTTTACTTTTATGGTGATTTTTTTTCCTGTTCAAGCATAGATGTCCATACAGTAGATGACTGAAAATGCTAGAGCTTATAAAACTAATGAAGATCATAGTTCTTTTTTTTTTTATGTATTTTATTTGACACAGAGAGACAGTGAGAGAGGGAACACAAGCAGGGGGAGTGGGAAGAGGAGAAGCAGGCTTCCCACTGAGCGGGGAACCCAATGCGGGCCTTGATCCCAGGACCCTGGGATCATGACCTGAGCCGAAGGCAGATGAGCTTTAACAACTGAGCCACCCAGGCACCCCAAGATCATAGTTCTTATAAAAAGTAAACAGTGAAAATAATACATAGTATAAGCCTAATATAATTTTAAAAGGTAAATCTCTAAAAATGACCTCGATACTAAAATTTTATAATTTTCGAAAAAGAGCACACGTACACACACGTGTGCTATTATGTAAAATATTTTACATCTGTTTTTTCCTCAGCTTAAGTTATACCTACTATTAAGCAAAACTAGTGTAAGCAGTTGGCAGAATGCACTGTGCTTCACTACTCTTATCCGTTGGTTAACACCTTTACTTCTCTTTTCAATTCCTTTATCCACTCATTCATGATTCCTACACCTCCCCCACCACAAAGAACCTATCAAAAAACCCCCCAAAACCCCAAAACTCCCTAGTTGACTGTTCTGAGAAGTGACTGAGGTAAGTGAGAAGGATGGAGAAAAGGAAGGTAGTTGTGGCCAGCTTTGCGGTGTGGAGGCAGTAGTGGTGGTGGTGGGTGGGTGTGTGTTTTAGGCATGAAGTTCATTTTCATATAGCAAGCTCAGTAACGACACCATAGTCTCCCAGGTCACAAATTATGACTGTTTCTGATCCTCTTCCAGAAACCCTTCAGTCTGCCTTTTGTCATTTTTGTCCTTCAAATACGCTTTTGATACTGTGTTAGGAGGTGATGAGCAGAGAAAAGGTTATATGCTTTTTACTCGTTGCTCCTTCTGTTTGGAATGACCTCCTATCTGTCTTCTATTTCCCTGGTCATATTTCCAGATTTAGATGACATCCCTTACTTTTCTGACTCCTCAAGCCTAAACTGTGTGTCTTTCTTGTGCTTTCTGTGATTACTCCTGTTATAGACTTAACATATTGTAAATCCTTGTTTATTTGCTTTCTCTATTAACTTCTGGAAGGCAGGGCCATATCATTTGTCTTTGTGTTCCCAGTGCCTAATACAGAGCTTGGCACATGGTAACATTACCATTCTTGGCTGCAAACAACAGAAATCAACCCTCGTTCACTGAAGCAAAAGAAAAGTATTTATTGAAAGGATATTAGTTAGCTTGCAGAAATGACTGGAGTACTGGAGAACCAGACTCTAAGAACAAATAGAAAACCAACCAGCCAACCTCAGTGTTAGACCATAGTCATAGTCAGGCTATCGAATTGTCTTTTTCCTGTTTAAGACATTATCGACTACCCCGCAGGACACTGGATGCCATTGCTAAAACACCACCGCTGTGTGCTATATGTTACTGCCCTAAAAATGAATTTTAAACTGTCTTAGCAACTTTAGGTGTGGAGTAAAAATCTGTGTGAAAGCATCTAATTGACCAGTCTATGCGCCTGGTCCCTAAATAGGAAAGCAACTCTGTTACCTCTTTGACTTATGTGGTTGATTTTAGGCCCCAGCTTCCTTTCAAGACCTACATAGTGGTAGATTCTGTAAGCATAGGAAGGGAGTTCAGATGCTAGACTGTCAAAAGTAAAACTGACACATGTCTTTTTCAAGAAACATTCAATAAATATTTACTAGATGAATGAATGAGAGAATCGGAGTCATAAATTCCCATCTCTAAACATTTATGTCATCAAGCATTGAAGTAATTATGGTACCACTTACGTAATTCACAAGAAAATCAGTTCCAAGCCATAAAATAAGGAAAAGATAAGCAAAGTCAGCAAAGTTCTGGTTTTTTTAAAATGATACCACATCGTTAAATTATTTAAATAAAATTATTTGAATTAAATTGAAAGTGTCTTTTGGTTCCCCTTTTTGTAATACCTGGAAGCATGTATTTGTTTGTTTATATGATGATCTAACACTGGATACAGCCAGGATTTGAACTTGGCCAAACTGATTCCAGAGCACTTAACTCCTGTTTTTATAGTCTTTGTATAGTTGTGTTCAGCAATGACTTAATTAAAGCAAAAACAGCAGCAAACTAATATTTGAGAGAGCTCAGTGAGAGGAATGTTTTTGCTTGTGAAAAAGAAGTCTTTATTTCTAAGCCATCTTACCCATCAAATATAAGGTCTTCTTACAATCATTTTGGAACACTGTTTGGCATTATGTATCAAAGTTGAATATACTCATACCCTACATCCAGCAATTTTATTCATAGGTATTTTTTTAATGCCTGCCCTTGTGCCTCAGAAATGTAGAAGACTCTGTATGACTTTGTAAATATTTATAATAGCCTAACATTGGAAATAGGCCAACTGTCTATTAATAATAGAGTGGATAAATAAAATTGTGATATATTCCCAAAATGAAAAACTCTACAGAAATGAAAACTAACAAACTATTGCTATGTGTATGAGTGTGACTGTCTCAAACACACATTGGAGAGTGAGAAAAGCTAAACCAAAGAATACATTCTGTATGAACACTTCTGTGTTCTGTTTATGTAAAGTGCAGAAACAGACAAAACTCATCTCGCGTTAGAGGTCAAGATAGTGGTTCTTTTTTGGGAAGATTGGAGGGGAACAGAGGGCTTCCTGTTACTGGTAATGTTCTATTTCTTGACCTAGGAGATATTTATAATAGGTGGTATGTTCACTCTGAAAATTCATGGAGTTGTACCGTTTCTATATGTATGTTATACTTTAATTTAAAAATAGAAACAAGGGGCGCCTGGGTGGCAGAGGGGTTAAGCATCTGCCTTCGGCTCAGGGTGTGATCCCAGCATTATGGGATCGAGCCCCGCATCAGGCTCCTACGCTATGAGCCTGCTTCTTCCTCTCCCACTCCCCCTGCTTGTGTTCCCTCTCTCGCTGGCTGTCTCTATCTCTGTCAAATAAATAAATAAAAATCTTTAAAAAATAAAAAATAAAAGTAAGAACAAAGACAAAAAGCAGACTTGTGTGTTGACTACTTGGGGGAGCATGGCTCAGTGAACCCCCCCTAAAGTTGTATGTAAAGTTTTATCTGAATATGTATGTGTTTGTATATTTTAAGGGAGAGAAGATCCTTAGCACTAATCAGGTTCTCAGGGGGGTTCATGACTTCAGAAAGGTTAAGAACCTTCCTCACCAAAGCCTGAATATTCAGACAAATTATCGTTAAATACATTATGATGGAAAGCTTGTTTTTACAATGAGGTAAACCCTTGCCTCTGTGATCAGACCCTCTATGTTTTACATCCCATCTTCTCACATTTTCTCAAGGCTTTTGCTTTTATAGTCAGACTCTTTTTCTCTTTCATCCTCATTTTCTTTCTCTCTGGATGATTGCCATTGGCATAACCCCCGTTAATTAATTTCATAATTTTTTTTTTTAAGGCCTCTGTAGATTCCATGTCTTCTACCAGTTGCCACTCCGTTTCCCAACTGCCCTTCACATCAAAATGCCTACAAAGTGTTATGGATACTTCCTCACCTCCTGTTCTCTCCTCAGCTTGCCAGTTGGGCTTTCCTTCTTACTAATAACACTCTACTGAAATGGTTCTTCTCAAGGTTACGATGATTTGAGTTTTGTTGAAATCAGTGGTTAAGTATCTCCATTTGAGAGGAAGTGGGGTGAGAGCACCTTAGGTATAGAGAATTGATTTAATCATTATTTCTCATTTCATGGTACGCATTCATCATTGGCCTATGCTAAAGCATGGGCCCTGTTTTAATTTCATCTTACTTTATGCTCCATTTTCACGCTCATTCACTTTCCCCTGTAGATATCCACTTTAGTATATTTACCATATCATTCTGAATGTATCTTTGAAAACTATAGTGCTGTTTTGAAAACATGTTTTTAATGTATATAAATGATATCTTGTTACACGTTCCTTTCTGTTTCCTCCTATTTTCATATAGTAAATTAAAAAAATGTATCGGTATTGCTGCGTGCATCCATTTAATTGCTTCTGACTTCTACATGGCATTCAAATCATGGTATCTGCCACATTTTTAAAATTATTCCTTTATTTTCGGACACCTCAACTTGTTCACTCATTCAACAGATACTGACCACGCACTATTCTCTAGGCACTGCACTAGATATTGGTTATATAGTAGTGACTAAAACAGAAAAATTCCTACCCTCATTGAACTTACAATCTTGTGGAGAGACAATGATAATAAAATGAGTAAGTATAATATGTTCTGTGTTTGGTAGTGAAAAGTAACAAGGTGACAAAATAAGAACAAGGAAAGAGAATATTAAGTGTTGATTGTGGAAGGCTGTTGACCTTTTATTTTTTATTTATTTATTTTTTTAAATATTTTTTTTATTATATTATGTTAGTCACCATACAGTACATCCCTGGTTTTTGATGTAAAGTTCCATGATTCATTAGTTTGCGTATAACACCCAGTGCACCATGCAATATGTGCCCTCCTTAATACCCATCACCAGCCTATCCCATTCCCCCACCCCCCTCCCCTCTGAAGCCCTCAGTTTGTTTCTCAGAGTCCATAGTCTCTCATGCTTCATTCCCCCTTCTGATTACCCCCCCTTCTTTATCCCTTTCTTCTCCTACTGATCTTCCTAGTTCTTATGTTCCATTGATGAGAGAAACCATATGATAATTGTCTTTCTCTGCTTGACTTATTTCACTTAGCATTATCTCCTCCAGTGCTGTCCATGTTGCAGCAAATGTTGAGAAATCGTCCTTTTGGATAGCTGAGTAATATTCCATTGTATATATGGACCACATCTTCCCTTTTCAAATAGGGTGGCTATGGAGAGCCTCACTGAGATGGTGACCGAGAAGGGAAGGCCTGAGGATGGGCTGAGGGGAAGGCTAGTCCAGGCACAGGGAGCAGCAGGTAGAAAAGCCCCAGAGATTGGAACATGCCTGGTTTGTTCAAGGATCAGTCAGAACACTGGCATGTTACCTCCAGGAGGCTCTCTAATAAGAGTTTTTTTAGTATGCTAAACTTTGCCTTTTACTATTAGGATTTATTCCTGCCATCTTATTTTGTATTTTCTGTTTACCCTAGTTTCTTTTCCTTTCTTCTTTCTCTTTTCCTATTTTCTAAGGATTAGTAAAACTTTTGGTGCCAATTTAAAAGTTATGTATTCTATTTTTATTCTCCTAGTGATTACCCTTTACTTAGATTCAATATTTATATTCATTTTCGTCTATCAGTTTTTTAAAGCTAATTAATTTTTCGTATTATTCTAAGTATTTCCTCACCTCCATTTGTTTTTTTTTCCTCACCTTCTGAAAGTCCTATTATTTAGATATTGACTCTAATTTTTCTAGCCTCTGTGTTTGGTGGGGATTGAGAACTAATTCTTTAATTTTTTTCTTTTCAAATGTACTTTGTTAGAGCAGTTTTAGGTTCACAACAGAATTGAACAGAGTTCCCATATATTCCTGTCCCCAACACAGGCACAGCCTCCCCCACAATAAACATCCCATACCCAAGTGGAACGTTTGTTATAATCTATGAACCTATGTTGACACATGATTATCACCCAAAGTCCATAATTTACATTATGGTTCACTCTTTGTGTTGTACATCCTGGGTTTTGACAAATGTATAATGACATATATATAATGACAGATACAGAATGGTTTCACTGCCCTAGAAGTCGTCTGTGCTTAGCCTATTTATCCCTCCTCTCTAACCACTGGCAAGCCCCAGTCTTTTTACTGTCTCCAAGTTTTGCCTTTTCCAGAATGTCCTATAGTTGGAATCATACAGTATGTAGTCTTTTCAGGTTGACTTTTTTCACTTAGTAATATGCATGTGAGGTTCTTTTTGTGGCTTAATAGCTCACTTCTTTTTAGAACTGAGTAATATTCCACTAGTTTATCCGTTTACCTATTGAAGGACACCTTAGTTCTTTCCAAGTTGTGGCAATTATGAATAAAGCTGCTATGAATATCCACGTGGAGTTTTTTATACAGACATGTTTTCAGCTCACATGTGTAAATGCCTAGAAGTGTGATTGCTGGGTTGTATTGTAAGAGTATGCCTAGTTTTGAAAGAAACTGCCAAACTATCTTCCAGAGTGACTGTATGTGCCATCTTGCATTCCTACCAGCAATGAATGAGAGTTCCTTTTGCCCCACATCCTTGCCATCATTAGGTTGTCAGTGTCCTGGATTTTCGCTATTCTAATAGGGGTATGGTGGTATCTCACTGTTATTTTACTTTGCATTTCCCTAGTGATATTTGATGTGGGACGTCTTTTCATACGCTTACTCGTCTTCTGTTTATCTTCTTTGTTCCGGTCTTTGCCCATTTTTTAATCAGGTTGTTTGTTTTATTGTTGAGTTTCAGGTGTTCTTTATATATTTTGGATAACAGTCCTACATCAGATATATCTTTTGCAAGTATTTCTCCCAGTCAGTGGGTTGTCTTCTCATTCTGTTAAGCCTCCATATTTTTAAGCTTTTATAATATATATTTTCCATTTATTTATACCTTCCTAACATCTCATCCTGATCATCTCCTTATTGATTTTATTTTTAACTGTATTCATTTTGTTATTTAACCTGTCTTTACATTTTTCAGTTACTACATTTTTTTTTATTTATTTATTCGACAGAGATAGAGACAGCCAGCGAGAGAGGGAACACAAGCAGAGGGAGTGGGAGAGGAAGAAGCAGGCTCATAGCAGAAGAGCCTGATGTGGGGCTCGATCCCATAACGCCGGGATCACGCCCTGAGCCGAAGGCAGACGCTTAACCGCTGTGCCACCCAGGCGCCCCAAGTTATTACATTTTTAACACCCAGTATCTCTCGTTGGTTCTTTATTATTCCTTATTATTTTCCTGACATCCTACTTTAGCTTCCTGAGGATGTTTGTTATGCTTATCTAAGAAATGTGTTTGGTCTGGACCATAAATTCTGTTTCCTCTGGAATAGGTTGTTCTGGTTTTGGCCTTTTCCCCCCACCCCTCCCTTATACTCCTGCAATGTTTATTATTTTTTTTTTTTCCTGGAGCTCATATTCCCTTGAGAATATAAACTCCTGTGACTGATAATATGTATAGGCAAAATCCCATGTTCAAATTTATCCCCTTCCTGGTAAATTTATAGAGTATAAATGTATGCATGTGTGAGAGAAGTGTGTTTAGGTTAAAGCTAGTGCAGCTTTACCAAAGAAATAGTTTGATTTTGGCTGTTAGAGTTATCAAGTAGGCATTTTGGGTCTCAGTGGTGAGTCATGGCTGGTGATATGAATTTGAAAGTGAGCAGGTGTTAGTAGGACTAATACATTTTCATGAGAATAAGAAGAAAGGGAAGATCCTGGAGGTTGGTTTGATTCCTGAAAATTTGTTAAGGGATTTTAAAGAATAGAAGATATACTTTGTCAAGGACTGGTTCTGGCTATCAGGATGTTTAGAAACAATACATCATCTAACCAAGCTGATTTGCTTACCCTTGTCAGTTATGGGTCATTGTTTCAGGCTTCCATAGAATAGTAGTCTACATGGTATGTATACAGTTGACCCTTGAACACCAGTTTGAACGGTGTGGGTCTATTTATATGTAGATTTTTAAAGTACAGTAGTGTAAAATGTATTTTCTCTTATGATTTTCTTTTTTTTTTTTAAGATTTTTTTAAATTTATTTATTCGACAGAGTTAGAGACAGCCAGCGAGAGAGGGAACACAAGCAGGGGGAGTGGGAAAGGAAGAAGCAGGCTCACAGCGGAGGAGCCCGACGTGGGGCTCGATCCCATAACGCCGGGATCATGCCCTGAGCCAAAGGCAGACGCTTAACCGCTGTGCCACCCAGGCGCCCCTCTCTTATGATTTTCTTAATAACATTTTCTTTTCTTTAGCTTACCTTATTGTAAAAATACAGAATGCAATACATATAACATACAAAGTATGTGTTTATTGACTATGTTATTGGTAAAGCTTCTGGTCAACGGTAGGCAATTAGTAGTTAAGTTTTGGGGAGTCAAAAGTTATATGCAAACATAATATAATAAAAAAACATTAAAATAAAAAAGTTATATGCATATTTTCGACTGCACTGAGGGCTGATACCCCTAGTCCCCAGATTGTTCAAGGACCGGTCAGCTGTCGTAGCAAGAGATCTGAGATAAGGAGTTTCAGGCCCTGCTCTGCTACTGATGAGCTGTGCTGTTTTGGGCAAATCAAATTTGCCTTTCTACATTTTAATTTCCTCATCAACAGAATGTTGAGATTGAACCAAAAGACTTTTAAGGTCTTTCAAAAAAAAATTCTATGAGTCTGAGGCACCTGGGTGGCTCATTCTGTTAAGCATCTGACTCTTGATTTCAGCTCAGGTCATGGTCTTGGGATTATGAGATTGAGCCCTGCATTGGGCTCTGCACTTGGCACAGAGTCTGCTTGAGATTTTCTCTCTCCCTCTGCCCCTCCCCTCCTTGCTCTCTAAATAAGTAAATAAATAAACAAGTTTTTAAAAAATTCTATGAGTCTTTAAAGACATACAGTTGTAAATCTAACCAACAGATTGATTTTTTTAGAAAATATTTTTTTAAAAGATTTTTTATTTATTTATTTGACAGAGATAGAGACAGCCAGCAAGAGAGGGAACACAAGCAGGGGGAGTGGGAGAGGAAAAAGCAGGCTCATAGCGGAGGAGCCTGATGTGGGGCTCGATCCCATAACGCTGGGATCACGCCCTGAGCCAAAGGCAGATGCTTAACCGCTGTGCCACCCAGGCGCCCCAGAAAATATTTTCTTGAGATGACTTCACCCGAATTAAATTAGTTGATAAGAGTACAATTAGTTTTAAGTACTTGCTGGATTACTTTTCAGAAGAATTATTCTAATTCACAGTGCCATTAATAATTTTTAAGTGTATTTGTTTTCCTTACAGTACTATCAGCATTGGACTTACTGTTTTTTATTCGTATTTATTAATTTACTGGATATAATGTAGTACCTCAAAGTTTAATTTCTTTAATTATTTGCAAGGCCAACAATTCTTCCAAGCATTTTACTATTTTGGCTTCCTCATGTATGAATTGTTTGTTTATAGTCATTGGTCATCTAGTAAGTCCTCCAAATTAAAAAATCATATTAATCATTATTAACTGGAAGAATAACAGAATTCTCAGGTATTCTCAAAAGTCCTTTTCAGGTGCTTCTTAACAAATAAATGTATTACTTACTATAGTTTGTGGGAAAAAGTGAAAAAGGATTTTTAAAAAGGCTTTTAAAGTATATTTAAATAGGCGGTAAGATGAAATAAATCAAAATGCTTGAGGTGCCTGGGTGGCTCAGTCAACTGATCACAGGGTCCTAAAATCCAGCCCCAGGTTGGGCTCCGTGCTCAGTGGAAAGTCTGCTTGAGGATTCTCTCTCCCTCTGCCCCTCCCCCTGCTAGTGCACATGCACTCTCTCTCTCTCTCAAATAAATAAATCTTTAAAAAAAATCAAAATGCTCAAAATACTTTTCAAGAACAGTGATATTTTAAATCAGTGGATCTCATTTTTTATTATATATTTATATAGCTGAATTTTAGGTTGCTTGTCTTATGTAAATGTATTTTTAATCACCCCAGTGAGTACTATTTCAAATAGCTTTTGTATGGCTAAGAAATAGAGAAGAAAAACCAGGTATTATATGCTTGAGAGAAACTTTTGGGAAGATTCCAATGGAAGCAACAATTCATTTCAGATACTAACAAATGCTTATGATAACTTAGAGAGGAAGTAAGAACTTTGAGATGTGGGAGTGGTATGCATATGGGAAATTAAGTAAAAAAAAGATGGTGCAAGAGACAATATTTAAAACCAGACTTCCCTTTCACTCTAGACTTGTATGCACCATATATTTGCATTTCATATACAGACCTGAATATGAACAGATTTTCATTACAGGATTGGTAGTTGATATTTTTTGTTAACATTAATTTATATGGAATCTAATTTCACTTTAGGAGTGGTAAATCTCATAGGTTCCTAATGTTTAAAGAATGTAAATAGCATTAAAAATTCTCCAGAAACCATTTCCTCAACCCCCTTCTTTTTAAAGGTTTTATTTTTAAGTAATCTCTACACCCAGTGTGGGCCTCAAACTCACAATCCCAAAACCAAAAGTCGCACTCCACCAGCTGAGCCAGCCAGGCTTCCCTCCTCATCCCTTTTAACCATTTCCTACTTTTCTCCCTCCATTTCTGCACTTTTTAACTTTCATTCCTTTTATGCCTTTCCCCCCTTCATCTTTTTTTTTTCCTTTTCTTGCTGTATCTCTTTGTTCACCTTTCTTCCTTTTTTATTTTACTCTTTTTTCTTATTTTTGGTCGTCTGTTCTTTTTCTTACCTGCTAATTGCCTCATACTCATCAACCAGTTTAATTTCTCCCACTTACCTGTTAACCTTTTTTTGTCATCAAAGGCCATGTTCACTAGTTAACACTTAGATCTCCCAGGGAATTGCTTTCTTCTCTTCCATTCTTGAAGTATGGTGTAGTAGAACTCCAAATTAAAAGCCATGAGAGGTGAGTCATAAACTGATGTATTTGGTCTTGGACGAGCTGTTTAACTTTTATGTCTCAATTTCTTCAATTATAAAAAGAAGAATTGAAACTAAATCGCCAAGGACCTTTTCTGGATCTAAAATCCTATGATTCTGTGGTGTCTTAACTTTCCCATTTTTTTTCTACTGTGCTGACCTCATTCATCTAATAAATATTTACAAACCTATCATGTGTTTGTAACTGCTATAATTTATACGAGGGAATCAAAAGAAATAAAGGACAGGGTTCCTGCCTTGGAATTGTTTATAGTCTGTCTGGAGAGACAAAAGGTATCTGTATGTTAACACTCAATAATTTCCAGTCTGTTCCTGTTCTTTCCAGACTAGATCCATATTCCCAAGGGAATATCAGCTACTTTAGTTCCAACCTAATTTCTGGATGAGGGGTGGGGTTGCCCCTGAACACAGTAGAAGACTCCTTTTTATGTTCTTATACATCTAGGAATTCCTGCTGTAGTTGTCCTATAGCACTATTTTACATTGTCCACTTGATTCCAGTCTAGACTTGATCCATGATAGAAAAATTTATCATAGGACTAAGGAGATAAGTCTTCGTTGTGCTTTAGTAGATGACCACTGTGTCCTTCGTATACTTTTTTGTGCCTTCATATGTCTGTGCATTTATATGTTTGTATAATTATGTTCAAATATAATGTTCCAGATGGCTAAGTAAATGTGACCAACAAGTCTTTCAACACTATTTATACTTACACTTTTTTCTTTGGTTTGTTTCTGCACCTACGTTGTAAGAGGGTATTGCTTTTGCAGACATTATCTTTTCCTTTCGTAGGCTAATAAAAACATACCACTCTGATAAAAACATACCACTCCATAAGGATTAGGGACAGTGGTTGGGGGGAGCAGGAGGGAAGTGGGCATATTTATAAAAGGTCAGTTTAGGAATCCTTGTGATAGAATTGTTCTGTATTTTGACCTTGGTGATGAATACATGAAACTGTGCATGTGATAAAAATGCATAGAACTAAGTATACCCACCCACACATAAACAGACACACACAAATACAAGTCAAGCTGGAGAAATCAAAACAAGATAGGTGAATTCATCAATGCAATATTCCAACTGTGATATTGTACTATAGTTTTGTGAGATGTTATCATTGGGAGAAACTGGGTGAAAGGTGTGCCAGATCTTTATTATTTCTTTCAACTGAATGTGAATCTATAATTATCTGAAAATAAAAGGTTTGACTAAAAATAATAGCAGTTTATAGGAGTCTGTGCTGAAAGATAATTTAACACGTGTAGTTGCAGGAAGTACATTGACATACCACACTGGGCATGAATGCCATAAAGTTGCAGTATACGAAATCACTATAACAAATCTGTTGTATTTCCATACACTAATAATGAACTACCAGAGAAATTAAGAAAACAAATCCATTTATAATTTATAAATTAACATTACAATGAAGAGAATAAAATATGGAGGAATAATTTTAACCAAGGAGGTGAAAGACCTGTATCCTAAAAACTGTAAGACATTGATGAAAGAAATTGAAAAAGACACAAAGGGAAAGATATTCCATGGATTGAAAGAATTTAATATTGTTAAAATGTCCATGGTACCCAAAGCAATCTACAGATTCTGTGCAATCTCTATCAAAGTTCCAATGGCATTTTTCATAGAAATAGAACAATCCTAAAATTTGTATGGAACCACAAAAGACCCTGAGTAGCCAAAGCAATCTTGAGAAAGAAGAAAAAGCTGGAGGAATCATGCTTCCTGATTTCAAACTATAGTACAAAGCTAGAGTAATCAAAACAGTATGATATTGGCATAAAAACAAACCCATAAATCAATGGAACGGAATAGAGAGCCCAGAAATAAGCTTGTGCTTACATAGCTAATTAATCGATGGCAAAGGAGGTAAGAATATACCTCAATATTCTGTCCCTCAAGGGACAGTCTCCTCAATAAATGGTGACAGGCAAGCTGGACAGCCACATGTAAAAGAATGAAACCGATCACTGTCTTTCACCATACACAGAAATTAACCCAAAATAGATTAAAGACTCAAGCATAAGACCTGAAACCATAAAACTTCTTGAGGAAAACTTAGTAACCTAGACATTGGTCTTGGTGATGATTTTTTGGAATTTGACACCAGAAGGCAACAACAGCAAAAATAAACAAGTTGGGACTACATCAAACTAAAAAACTATGTAGAGCAAAGGAAACCATTAACAAAATGAAAAGGCAACCTACCGAATGGGAGAAAATATTTGTGAATTATATATCTGACAAGGGGTTAATATCCAAAATACATAAAGGATTTGTATAACTCCACAAAAAACCAAGCAATCCAGTAAAAAAAAATGGGCAGAGGATCTGAGTAGATATTGTTTTCCAAAGAAGACATGCAAATGGCCAACAGGTACATAAAGAGATGCTCAGCATTGCTAAATCATCAGGGAAATGCAAATCAAAACCACAATGAGATCACCTCACAGATGTTAGAAGTGCTGTTATCAAATGACGATAAATAATATGTGTTGGCAATGATGTGGAGCAAAGGGAAACCTCCTCATACACTGTTGGTGGGAATGTAAATTGGCAAAGCTACTGTGGAAACAGTGTGGAGGTTACCCCCAAAATTAAAAACAGAACTTCTCTACATTCTAGCAATTCCACTTCTGAGTGTTTATCCACAGAAAATAAAACAACCAATTCAATATGTATCCACCCCACCCACCCCCATCTTCATTACAGCATTGTTTACAGCAGCGAAGATATGGAAGCAACCCAACTATCCATCAGTGGATTAATGGATAAAGAAGATGTACTGTATGGTAACTAACATAATATAATAAAA
The DNA here is from genome assembly GCF_002007445.2 of Ailuropoda melanoleuca. Lineage (NCBI taxonomy): Eukaryota > Metazoa > Chordata > Mammalia > Carnivora > Ursidae > Ailuropoda > Ailuropoda melanoleuca. The sequence goes on from NC_048222.1 coordinate 41,899,177, forward strand.
AAAATTAAAATAAAATTTAAAAAAGATGTGTGTGTGTATGTACATACACATATACAATGGAATATTACCCATAAAAAGAGTGAAATCTTCCCATTTGTGACAACATGGATGGCCCTTGAGGGCATCTAAGTGAAAGAAGTCAGAGAAAAACTAGTATCATATGATTTCACTTGTACGTAGAATCTAAAATATAAAACAAAACAGAATTTTCTAGTTTTCCTAATTTCATTAATTTCTGGTTTCATACCATTGTGGTTGGAAAAGATGCTTGATATGATTTTAATCCTCTTAAATTTATGGGGCGCCTGGGTGGCACAGTGGTTAAGCATCTGCCTTCAGCTCAGGGCGTGATCCCGGCGTTATGGGATCGAGCCCCACATCAGGCTCCTCCGCTATGAGCCTGCTTCTTCCTCTCCCACTCCCCCTGCTTGTGTTCCCTCTCTCACTGGCTGTCTCTATCTCTGTCGAATAAATAAATAAAATCTTTAAAAAAAAAATCCTCTTAAACTTATTTAGACTTATTTTGTGGCCTAGCCTTTGATCTATCCTGGAGAATGTTAGATGTGCACTTGAGAAGAATGTGTATTCTGGGGCACCTGGGTGGCTCAGTCTGTTAAGTGTCTGCCTTCAGCTCAGGTCATGATCCAAGGGTCCTGGGAGCAAGCCCCACGTCTGGCTCCCTGCTCAGTGAGGAGGGCTTCTCCCTCTCCTGCTGCCCTTCCCCCTGCTTGTGCTCTCTTGCTTTCTCTCTCTCTGTATCAAATAAACAAATAAAATCTTTATTTAAAAAAAAAGAAGAATGTGTATTCTGTTGCTTTTGCATGGAATGTTCTGTAAAAATCTGTTAAGTCCATCTGATCTAATGTGTCATTTAAATCTGATGTTTCCCTATTGATTTTGTCTGGGTGGGTGATCTTTTGATTGATGTGAGTGGGGTGTTAGGGTTCCTTACTATCTTTGTATTGCTGTCTGTTTCTCCTTTTAGGTCTGTTCAATTTTGCTTTAATATTATTAAATAATAGGTGCTCCTATTAAATAATTTAGGTGCTCCTGTATTGGGTGCTTAAATATTTACAAATGTTATATGCTTGGGGCACCTGGGTGGCTCAGTCAGTTAAGCATCTGACTCTTGATTTCGGCTCAGGTCATGATCTCAGGGTCCTGGGATCATGCCCCACGTTGGGCTCTGCACTTATCGAGGAATCTGCTCTCCCCACTCATGTGCATGCTCTCTCTCTCTCTCTCAATAAATTAAATCTTTAAAACATGTTATATCCTCTTGTTGAATTGACCCCTTAATCATTTATGTAATGCCCTTCTTTGTCTCTCATTATAGTCTTTGTTTTGAAGTCTATTTTGTCTAATATAACTGTTCCAGCTTTCATTTTGGTTTCCATTTTCATGGAATGTATTTTTCCATCTCTTCACTTTTTTTTTCTATCCCTTCTCTCTCTTTCTTTCTTTCTTTCTTTCTTTCTTTCTTTCTTTCTTTCTTATTTTATTTTATTTTATTTTATTTTATTTTATTTTATTATTTTATTTTATTTATTCCAGAGAGCGAGTGGGGGCTGTGGCGGTAGCAGAGAGGGAGGAACAAGCAGGCTTCATGCTTGGGGCTTGATCTCAGGAAGGACACTCAACTGACTGAGCCACCTAGGCGCCCCCATCCCTTCACTTTCAGTTTGTGTGTGCCCTTACATCTAAAGTGTGTCTCTTATAGGCAGCATATAGATGGGTCTTTTTTAAATCCATTCAGCTACTCTGTCTTTGGACTGGAGAATTTAGTCCATTTACATTTAAAGTAATTATTGATGGGGTATGTGTTTACTGACATTTTGTTTGTTAATTGTTTTCTGTTTTTGTAGTTTCTTTTCCTTCCTTCTTTGCTCTCTTTGTGGTTTGCTGATTTGTTTATTTATTTGAGAGAGAGAAAGAGAGAGACAGTGCCTGAGTGGGAGTCTGGGGCAAGGAAGGGGCAGAGGGAGAAGGAGAGAGAATCTCAAGCAGACTCCCTGCTGAGTGAGGAGGCTGACACAGGGCTTGATCTCATGATCCTAAGATCATGACCTGAGCTAAAATCAAGAATCAGATGCTTAATTGACTGAGCCACCTATGTGCTTCTGATGACTTTCTTTAGTGGAATCATTATATTCCTTTCTCTTTATCGTTTGTGTATTTACTGTATGTTTTTGCTTTGTGGTTACCATGAGGCTTACATATAACAGCCTGTACCTCTAGCAGTCTATTTTAAGTCAGTAACAACTTAAGTTTGATCCCATTCTAAAGCTCAATATTTATACTGTCCTTCTCCACATTTTGTGGTGTTGATGTCACATTTCACATCTTTTTATTTTGTGTGTCCTTTAACTAGTATCTTAATCATAATTATTTTTACTACTTTTGTCTTTTAATCTTCACATTAACTTTATAAGTAATTAATCTGCACCCATTGCTATGTATTTAATTTTCCAGTGGGACTTATTCTTTCATATGTGTTCTTGTTACTAATGAAAGAAGTTCCCTTAACTTTTCTTATAAGGCCAGTTTAGTGGTAATGAACTCCTTTACCTTTTGCTTGTCTGGAAAACTTTATCTGTCCTTCAATTCTGAATGATAATTTTGCTGGGTAGAGTATCCTTGGTTGTAAGTTTTTTTCTTTCAGCACATTGAATATCATGCCACTCCCTTCTGGCCTGCAAAGTTGGTGCTGAGAAATCCACTGATAGTCTTTTGGGGGATTCCTTTGTACATAAAAACTGTTTTCCTATTGCTTTTTGTATGTTGTCCTTGGCTTTAACTTTGACATTTTAATTATAAAGTGTCTTGATATGGGTTTCTTTGGGTTTCTCTTATTTGGAGCTGGCTGGTTTTCCTGAATCTGAGTGTTTTTTCCTTCCCCAGGTTAGGGAAGTTTTCCACCATTATTTCTTCAAATAAGATTTCTGCCTCTTTCTCTGTTTCTTCTTCTGAGAGTCCTATAATGCTAATGGTAGTTCATTTGATGTTGTCCCCTAAATTCCACTGTCTCTTTGCTATCTTCTAGCAATAAGATTTTAGAAATATTTGAAAAATATTGAAAAACATATATACCCCTCTGTATTTACTGACTGAAATTTATTATTTTATTTTCCTCTGTCATTCTTCCCATTATCTGCTTTTTTTTTTTTTTTTTTAAGTGTGTTGCTGTTCTTAACTGAAGGGTATTTAAGGAAGAGCTGGTGTTTGAAAATGACTTACTGGGTCTTAAGCATATGAAAACAATATATGCAATCATTTTCTTTGAAAATTATCATTGTTAACAGAACTTAAGTATCCACAGGCATCTTAGTGGGAAATATTTCATTGGAATTAATTTAAGTTCAATTTTTATTCTTTCCAATACAGTATTTTTCAAACTCTGAGGCTTGCAGAATTCACAAATTGAGATCTGGCATCATTTTCAGAGAAAGACCTTCAGTAATGTGTAAGTAGTTTTTTTCATTTTGATTTGTTTCTATTAGCTGTTTTCTGTATTAAACACTAAAAAGTTAATTTACCAATCTCTTAACAGAATTTGGCATATATTCACCACATAATGATTATGAGTAAAACGTAACACAATATAGCTTATTGAAAGATGTTTTAAGATGTGTCCTGGGTCACTGTATTGACCATTTGTAGAGGCAACATCCTCAAGTGTAAAGAATACTGGATTAAAGGACTTGAGTCCTTGCCTTGTCTGCCACTAACTAGCTACATATCCTTAAGTGAGCCACCTTCTGTGTTTTAGTTTCTTTGGCTATAACATGAGGGATTAGACTAGGATTAGTAATAAAATCCTTTCCCCTGGAAATGTCTGTTATTCCCAGCTTAACTTTATTTCTTTTTATAATAAATCAAAGGTTAGTAATCATCCAAAAGGGAGCTCTCAAATTACATAATTTTGTTGTGACTTTTTTGTGTTGGTTTTTGCTTGGACATAGATATTGAGAGAGGAGGTGGCTCCGAATTAGACTAGGAGACAAGTAACCCTCCCACCTTGCTCAAGAAATTTGCCCCACATAGTCCATTAATTTGGGTTAATCAAGCTTGTTTTTAAAAAGTCACGTTTGTTTTGGGAAGGTTAAACCTTTTTAAAAGGAGGTCACCCTACTGTTAAGTATGATATACAAATAAAATTTCTTTCCTTTCAAAATTTCCATAGAATGCTGATCCTGAAGGAGTGCCAGTTTTCAAAGAGATGGGAGAAAGGGACAATGATGTAGGGGTCCCATCTATGCATGGGGCTTTTGGGGGGAGAATGGTAGAGAAACTAGGCAGGTTGAAGGCCAGCACTTGGAATCTGGAAGGGTGAAAGGAGAAAAGAGGGTTTGAGATGGAATAAAGTATAGACAGAGGGAAAGTAGAACTAGACAGGAAAACTCCTTGAAAGCAGAGGCTATTGCTTTCACCAATATTGTCTATCACCAGCTCCTAGAATAGTGTCAGATCTTAATAAGTATTTATGAAAAATGCACTGAATGAATGAATCAGTAGATTTCTAATTTTGCCTAAGGCTGTGATGGTTTTGGTTATTGGTTACTAGACTCAAATCATCTGGTTATCTCTGTCTGCCCTACATTCAACAACTACAGGCAGTATTAAGTATTAAATTTAGGTTCAGAAAATTGATTCTAGGGGCACCTGGGTGGCTCAGTCATTAAGCATCTGCCTTCGGCTCAGGGCATGATCCCGGAGTTTTTGGATCGAGCCCCACATCAGGCTCCTCTGCTGGGAGCCTGCTTCTTCCTCTCCCACTCTCCCTGCTTGTGTTCCTTCTCTCTCTGGCTGTCTCTCTCTGTCAAATAAATAAATAAAATCTTTAAAAAAAAAAAAAAAGAAAATTGATTCTAGGGGCATCTGGGTGGCTCAGTCATTAAGCGTCTGCCTTTGGCTCAGAGCGTGATCCCAGGGTCCTGGGATTGAGCCCCACATCGGGCTCCCTGCTCTGCTGGGAGCTGGCTTCTTCCTCTCCCACTCCCCTTGCTTGTGTTCCCTCTCTCACTGGCCATCTCTCTCTCTGTCAAATAAAGAAAAGAAAAGAAAAGAAAATTGATTCTAAATTATAGAAGAAAAGACCTTACGCTTGAGAGTTATAAAGTGAACTATTAATTCATTTAACAAGTATTATTTTAAGCACCTACCTATCATACTTTGGGTACTAGCTGGGAATGGAAAAATGGGGTAGTGGTTATAGTGTATAGTTCTTTTTTATGGACTATTATGTAACCATTTAGTATAATTATGAAGATTACAGCAGTTTAGGAAAATGCTTACTAAATAAATGTACAAATATTTATATTCTACCTTGTAATTGGCATGAGGATTAGAAGGATGTTTTCTATTCTCAAAGACTAGGAAACATTGTTAAATATAAACCAGATTTATTATTGGGAATGGAATTGTTTAATTTCCTTTCTATTATTTTGTACAATTTATCAAGTTTAAATGAAAATTCAAATAAACTTTAGTTGTAAAACAAATATAATGAATATGTATTAACCGGAAAGAGGAAATAGTGTTTTGTCAAAGAGGAAGAGAGCAAAACTAAATTTGTAGGACTTCCTTGTTTGGAAGAAAAATGAAGGATGAAGTTTAGAAAAGGTGGAAATGAGGGTCTCTGGTTTAGTTTTAGTAATGTAAGAAAGGATGGCTAGATTACATTCTTAACTGTGGAATTACTTTTTTTAGAAAAGAAAGTTTCTCCTAGCCTATTTCAGTGAACCGGAGTGAGAGGTAGTCAAACTAGTACATTGTGTTATTGATCATTTTCACGTATAGGGCTTGAGTTTGTGGCTATTTATCATTCTCTATTTGAAAGACTTTTATCCTTTTACCATTTCAGTACTAGTTTATAATTTTGCAAAACTTCTATGCTCAGATTTTTTATTTTTCATGTATCTTTAAAATGTTACCTTTCCAGGGACGCCTGGGTGGCACAACGGTTAAGCATCTGCCTTCTGCTCAGGGCGTGATCCCGGGGTTCTGGGATCGAGCCCCACATCGGGCTCCTCTGCTGGAAGCCTGCTTCTTCCTCTCCCACTCCCCCTGCTTGTGTTCCCTCTCTTGCTGGCTGTCTCTATCTCTGTCAAATAAAAAATAAATAAATAAATATAAAATAAATAAAATAAAATAAAATAAAATAAATAAAATGTTACCTTTCCACTCTTGTCTTTTCTTGTCCTTGGAATTAGCCTAGGTAGCAAATGCTTAACTACCTTGACCTATTGGAGTGCTAGAAGAAATACAAAAGAATCTGAACTGATTGGGTAGATACTGAAAGGGAGAAAAACCAGTCTCCATTAGTCTGTGAATGAATAAGAGCTTTCTTATAATGATTTCTTAATTTAGTTCTCATAAACCTTTCAGGACTACAGAGCACGTCCTCCTTGTTTTTCTATTCTCAAAGAAAATAGATGTAATTTGAAGTGAAATACTAGCTAAGCAGGTATCCTAAATTTTAGGAAGATGCCTATAAACATTTTATAAACTTACTCTTTAAGTTATCTACATCATGTTGAACAAAGAATTTAAAAACAGTGGTTGGGGGGCGCCTGGGTGGCTCAGTTGGTTAAGCATCTGCCTTCAGCTCGGGTCATGATCTCGGTCCTGGGATTGAGCCCCATGTTGGGCTCCCTCCTCAGCAGAGAGTCTGCTTCTCCCTCTTTCTCTGCTTCTCCCCCTTCCCTGCGCGCTCTTTATCTCTCTCAAAATAAATGATGAATCTTTAAAAACAAACAAACAAAAAAAAGCACTGGTTGGTTAATGATGTAGTATTATCGCTACACCAGCTTGAGTAAAGTTGTGTCAGGGTTTAATATTTCTGTGATTATTTACAGAACTGTTGGATCAACTCTTGTTTTGTGTGTCCCCAGTTTAAATGAATTCAAAGAAATTTACATCCACAAAGAAAAAAAAGGAATGAAATTTACCTATGTACCTCCTAATTGTTTAGGGGTTTTTGCTCTCATGTACTACGCCAAAAGTCCAAGTTTTGTGTGTGACGAGGAATGCTTTCTTCAAATGCTCTTTCCAAGTAGTTGTTGGTAGTTCTTGCCAACGCAAGGCATTTTGTCTTAATATATATGTAGTATTTTTCACTAGGACTGTAATTTTCACATGCCAGTATAAGTCTCTTGGCTAAATGGAATTGTTAGAAAATACTGTTGTTCATTTCTATATTAAAGATTTTCAGTATTTTCTTTGCCTTATAATTTTTAACAATGTCTTCCCCCTAGCTTCTAAACCTCAAACAGATTTTAAAAACAGTTGATTTAAAATAAAAAGTAGAGGTACATTTTCAGTATTTTCTGAGTGAATTAAAGGACATTTAGATCTTGCAAGAGGTCACCTGGAATATTGCCAACTATGTTCTTGGCATTACATACTTGGTCAGTAGTGTCTTAAAACATTTTGTTTACCTTCCTAACCACTTTCTGCCCTCACATGAATAAATGGAGAACAACATCAAGACAAGAGAACTGGAGTGACATGTAATTTATTTTTTTGTCAATAAATGTAAGAAGATTTTATCACCACTTTAAAATTTATTATTGTCTTACATGTATTGATGAGAACAATAATTTGTTCTCCTTCAGTAGTTATTTACTGTAGTCAGCTATGAATTTGTGAATCAGGAAGATGGAACAAAATGAATTTTTCATACAAATGTGTCCCAAATATCTGCCAACGGCTAAGGTAGTAGCTTTCAAAAGAATTTATTAAATATATATATGTTTTCATGATAGTACTGTTCTCACTCTCTTTCCCTCCTTTCTGCATAGCAATACATAAAACTACATAGTATGCAATAGTGACTATATGCTGTCGTTGATATAACATGAAGTTAGAGGGGCACTTGGCTGGCTCAGTTGGAAGAGCATTCTTTTTTTTTTTTTTTTTTTTTTAAAGTTTTTTTTTTTTTATTTGACAGAGATAGAGACAGCCAGCAAGAGAGGGAACACAAGCAGGGGGAGTGGGAGAGGAAGAAGCAGGCCCATAGCGAAGGAGCCTGATGTGGGGCTCGATCCCATAACGCCGGGATCACGCCCTGAGCCGAAGGCAGACGCTTAACCGCTGTGCCACCCAGGCGCCCCTGGAAGAGCATTCTTGACTCTTGATCTGGGAGTCACGAGGTCAAGCCCCACGATGGGTGTAATTATTTAAGTAATTATTACTTAAAAATAAATAAACTTAAATATCATGAAGTTAGAGTCCAAGAAAAAGGAGAATATTTAAATATCTTTATTATAATGAAATAAAAGTGTTTTACCAAAGTATTTTTAAGATTTGTATCTATCAAGAGCTTATATCTTCAAATTCATGCACACACAAAAGCAAATAAACATATATAGAGGCTTGGTTAACTTTGACCTAGCAATTCTACTTTAATAAATTTTTTTCTGAAGAAATAATAAGAATTGTAGCTATAAGTTTATGTTCACAATTATTCATCATGGCATTTAAAAATATTAGCAAAGTAAGTAGAAGTAAAAATGATCAACAATAAGGAAATAGATCAATAATGTTATGTCCGTAAAATAAAATACTATGGGGCCATTAAGAAATATTTTCAGAGACTATGTAATGAAATGAAGAAAAAAGATTAATACAAAAGTGCTTTTAAAAAAGATGCTTAAAAACAAAAATAATTTTTAAAAAATTTTTAAATTAAAAAGGTGCTTTTGCCCTCCTTTTTAGAAGTGGGGTAGATTGATCATCAGGGTAAAAGTACTCGTTTTTTGTGGAGTACCTGTTACATGTAGTCAGATGAGAGTGATGACTGTTTAACAGTCTTCTCAGGAGACAGCTTATTACTTCCACTTTACTGTCAGGCTAGGGGCCATTTCCAAAAAGTTTAAGCCCTTTATTTTGTGCATTAATCTTACGTTTAAGGGAGTTGCTAATTGGAGTCATAGACATATAAGAAGTAGGAACATTGGATCCTTCTTTAGTTTTGTGTTCTAAGCAAACAGTGGGAATGTTTAGAGTATATTTAAGCAATGGATACAGATTGCACAAACTGTGGCATGAATTCTGAAAACTCATTACGTTAGCAAGAAAAATTTGGTAAGTTTTGGGATTATGATGAAAATGGTGATAATTATAAGCAAGTATACACCATAAAAATTTGTTTGCCCTCAGTTACTTTATAGTCTGCAAAGTTTATTTACTTCAAACTGGCATTTTCTAAAGCATGTTTTGAGGGTTTTTTCTAGTTTTTAAGTGGGAAAATAGGGTTCATTGTTCAAATAGACTTGGGAAATTCTGGGCAAAGTGAACAGGTACCTTTATCAAAGGACTGCCAAGGCTTTCACATTTTTATATATTTTATTATAAATATACGAAAGAGGTATATAGTATATATATCTAATTTATCTGTCCTTTTTTGCATTTATTGGAACTAAATTTAACATGAGACATGTTGGAAAATAAAACTTTTTTCCTATAGCAGTTATATAAGCAATGGCAGTACTGTGGAGGGTGTATTCGCGTCGTTAAACAAATAAGGTTGAAATGACACCTGAAGGAGATTTTGCTATTAAAGTGTTTGCAGATACATAATGGGATTCTACCTTGTGTATTTTTTCTTTGAATTTGTTATAAGCATGAATTACTGTTCTAATCTCTGCCCTACTTTTGTTATTTGAAGTTCCTCTGTTTGTTATATCTGCTGAGACTCACTCAGAGTGGGTTTTTCTTTGTGTGTTTTTGTAGTTTTGGAATAAGAGGTCATCTTCAGCTGGGCTTTGTCTGTGGGGAACCTGGGTTGAGGGTGTTTCCTTCTAGAACTCTTTCGTATTTGCTTCCCCCCGAGTATCACTAGCCTGGGAACACAGTTATTATTAATATCTGTTGGAGCTTCTTGGACCATGCAGATGGTTAAGGTCAAACCTCATATCCAAGTATGAGTAGGCCTATTGTTATGCGTTCATAGAGGAGATTTTACCCCCCCAAAGCTGGGCCCTGATTGAGGCAATCTATTATCTCCCTGTACCAGTGGATGGATTTTTAAAATCCACTCTTTAACTGGGGATATTGTCCTTTGAGGCTCTTGGTTTTATACAGATGTCTCAGTTCTAATTCCCTATCTTATGTGGTCCCCCAAAGCCTTGTCTCCTGTCCCTGTAATGCCTTTTAAAAAACAAACCCCTTGATTACTGAGGAGATCAGCAAACTTCCCCAACCCATTATCAGCTTATACACTGCACTCTGGTCTTTGGTTTCCTCAGTGTTTTGGGGCCCTGGGAATTTCATTTTTACAGGTTAGTCTGTGAATTTACAGGTTAGTCTGTTGTTTTGTCGTCTTCTTAGGAATCCAGGCTTCAATGTTATAAAAAATGGAAATTCATGCGTTAATTTTATATTCAGAAAATGATGCTAAATATATTCCCATTTTTTAAAAAAGCCATTTTATATATTAAAATGAAATGTATAATAATACCGTGTTTATCAGAGAAGTTGTGTTCTTTCTGTAGTTTTTCGTTCTTATTTATGCACAAACCACTTCTATTTATTTGACTTATTAAAGGAGGCTACTAGTCTTTCACTTTCCTTTTAGATGTAACCTTCTGTAATGGAAGATGATTGAAGATAAGGGGCCCCGCGTTGCTGACTACTTCGTTGTAGCAGGATTAACTGATGTTTCAAAGCCTCTTGAAGAAGAAATTCACTTCAATGATGCCTGTCATAAAGTAGCTAAACCAAAAGAACCTATCACAGATGTTTCAGTGATTATTAAATCTCTTGGGGAGGAAGTGCCACGGGATTATATATGTATTGATGTTACCCCAACTGGATTGTCAGCTGATCTCAATAATGGAAGTCTTGTGGGACCACAGATTTACCTTTGCTACAGAAGAGGAAGAGATAAGCCTCCACTTACAGATCTAGGGTAAGTTGTTTTTTTTTTTAATTGTTGCTATTGATCAAAATAATATGCCTTGAAGTTCATTGTTCAATTTGTTCATTAATAAATACATGGCAGCTTTAGAAAAATAGATGCATGTTTAGAATCCTGTGTTCTCTTTCTGTGTTCCTTATACCATTTGATTATTCCTTTGTCCTGCAGGTTCCCAGCACTTTCTTGTTGTCAGAGTTTCTTTCTGTTAAGGGGAGAGACTTTGAAAACATCTACAGGAAAGTACCAGAAAACTAGGGAATTGTCCTGACCACAAGAATTTTAATCATTTTAAAAGTGCTAGATGGGGCGCCTGGGTGGCTCAGTCATTGGGCGTCTGCCTTCCGCTCGGGGCGTGATCCCAGCGTTCTGGGATTGAGCCCCACATCGGGCTCCTCCGCTGGGATCCTGCTTCTTCCTCTCCCACTCCCCCTGCTTCTGTTCCCTCTCTCGCTGGCTGTCTCTCTCTGTGTCAAATAAATAAATAAAATCTTCAAAAAAAAAAGTACTAAAAAAGGATGACTTTTGAGCATCAGTCATATAATCGTTGTAGATTGATGCTTAAGGCTGTGTGCATCGAACAAGGATCTTGGGGTGAATTAGTGCTTTACTTAGGATATTATATGGAACTTAGGTCTCCTTTTTTCATAACAGCTTTATTGAGATAGAATTCACATACCATACAGTTCACCTATTTAAAGTGTACAATCTGGTGGTTTTTAGTGTCTTTATAGAGTTGTGTACCCATCATCACAATAAATTTTAGACCATTTTTATTATGCCAGAAAGAAACCTCATACTCATTTTTATTGCTGTCCCATTCTGCCTAACCCCCTCAGCTCTAGGCAATGCTTATTCTACTTTCTGTCTCTGTGAATTTGCCTTTTCTGGACCTTTTATATAAATAGAATCCTACTGTAAGGCAAAAAAAGAATACATTCGTGCCTGGCTTCTTTCACTTAGCATTATGTTTTCTAGGTTTATTCATGTTGTAGTATGTGTCAGTACTTTATTCCTTTACATGGCTGAATAATATTTCGTTTTATGGATATAGCACTATTTATTTGTTTATTTTCACAATTTATTTATCTATTAGTTTGCTGGACATGTAGGTTGTTTCCACTTTTTGGCCATTATGAATAATGCTGCTGGAAATAATCATATATAAATTTTTGTATGGACATATGTTTTCAATTTTCTCTTGTATATATACTTAGGAGTTCAATTGCTGGGTCATATGATAACTCTGTGTTTAATCTTTCAAGAACTGCCAGACGGTCTTCCAAAGTAGCCACAGTACTTTGCATCCCCGCTTGCAGTGTGTGAAGGTTCCAATTTCTCCACATCCTAGTCAACATTTTGTATTGTCATTTTGATTATAGCTTTCCTAGTGGTATCTCATTGTGGCCTTGATTTGCATTCACTTGATGGTTAATGATGTTGAACATTTTTCCACGTACTTGTTGGCCATCTGTAAATCTTTTGAGAAATGTCTATTCAGAATCCTTTACCCATTTTTTTAATTGGCTTGTCTTTTTATTGTTGAACTTTAATAGTTCTTTACATATTCTAGATGCAAGTTCCTTATCAGATATATGATTTGCAAATGTTTTCTCCCATTCTACGCATTGTCTTTTTACTTCTTTTTTTTTTTTTTTTTTTTTTTTTTTTTTTTTTTTAAGATTTTCGGCAGAGATAGAGACAGCCAGTGAGAGAGGGAGCACAAGCAGGGAGCGTGGGAGAGGAAGAAGCAGGCTCATAGCGGAGGAGCCTGATGTGGGGCTCGATCCCATAACGCCAGGATCACGCCCTGAGCCGAAGGCAGACGCTTAACCGCTGTGCCACCCGGGCGCCCCTGTCTTTTTACTTCTTTATGGTATCCTTCCAAGCTAAAAAGTTAATTTTAATGAAGTCTCATCTATTTTTTCTTCTGTTGCTTGTGTTTTTTCATCATATCTAAGAAGGCTATTACTAATCCAAGGTCATGGGGATTTACATCTAAGTTTTTGTCTAAGAGTTTTGTAGATTCGGCCTTTATATTTAGGTCTTTGATCTATTTTGAGTTCATTTTCATATATGGTTGGGGAGGGGGTCCAACTTCACTGTTTTGCGTATGGATATCCAGTTGTCCTAGCACCATCTCTTGAAGAGAATATTCTTTCCCCATTTTCAAAAATTAATAGGCCATAGATGTATGGGTGTATCTCTGGACTCTCAATTCTGTTTTATTTGTCTGCGTGTCTTTATCTTTGTGCCAATACTACACTGTTTTGATTAATATAGCTTTGTAGTAAGTTTTCACATTGGAAGTGTGAGTCTTCCAACTTTGTTGATTTTTAAGATCGTTTTGGCTATTCTGTCTGGGTCCCTTGAATTTCCGTATGAATTTTAGGATCAGCTTGTCAATTTTTTTTTTAATCGCCTATCAGATTTTTTTTTGTAATTTAAATTCAGTTCATTAACATATAGTGTATTATTAGTTTCAGAGGTAGAGTTTAATGATTCATCAGTTGCATGTCACACCCAGTGCTCATTAGATCAAGTGTCCTTCTTAAGGTCCATCACCCAGTTACCCCATCCTCCCACCCACTTCTCCTCCAGTGACCCTCAGTTTGTTTCATAGCTATAGTTAAGAATGTCTGTTGGCCATCTGGATGTCTTCTTTGGAAAAGTGTCTATTCATATCTTCTGCCCATTTCTTGACTGGATTATTTGTCTTTTGGGTGTTGAGTTTTATAAGTTCTTTATAGATTCTGGATCCTCAGCTTGTCAATTTTTGCAAAAATCAGGGTTCTTTTTAAAAGATGAATATATATGTGTGTATGTATTTATCTCTGTATTTATATATTTCTCCTTTACATATACATATCTTTACATTCATATATTTCTCTTACGTATTTATGCAGTATATATTCATCTTTTAAAAAGAACCCCAATCTTTGCAGAAATTGACATTGTATATACATTATGTAATATATATTACATATGCAAAAGAAGAATATATAAATGTAAAGATGTATATATGACATAGATATATCCATATATATGGAGCAAAAGAGGAACAAAATTTTAAAGATAGAAAAATAAGATTCCCATTGAAAAACTGAAAGAAAAAGGCTGAAGGAAAGCTACAAGTTGCTCTAATATTAATGTCTTCAAAATAGATGAAGAGTTTATAAGAAATAAAGATTAGCCTTCTTGTTTTCATTGCTCAGTTGCAAAGGAGCATGCACTTAACTTGCAATATTTGAGTTAAGAATAAAGAAGATACAATATCTCTAGTGATATCACCAAAAGGGGCTATAAATGTCCATCTCTTATTATATTAAGTCTAAAAGTGGACAGTAACGTTTACTAATGCCTGAGGGGAGATAGAATGAATCGGAAAAGTTCCTGAAATTTCTTCTACTTTAAAAATTCTATCATCTAATGTTTGGTATCAAAAAGTTCTATCAAAAATCAGTTTTCTCTTAACTCATGAAGGAATTGTAGTAATTTTAAGTTGGTTTCAGAATAGCTACTATACTGCTTTTTTTTTTTTTTAAGATTTTTATTTATTTCTTTGTCAGAGAGACCACAAGCAGGGGGAGTGGCAGGCAGAGGGAGAAGCAGGCAGAGGAAGAAGCAGGCTCCCCACTGAGCAAGGAGCCCAATGTGGGACTCGATCCCAGGACCGTGGGATCATGACCTGAGCTGAACGCAGGCACTTAACCGGCTGAACCACCCAGGCACCCTACTATATTGCTTCTTACAAAGCTTCTGTATTTAGTAAATGGCTTGGGAAAGTAAGCCAGCTGTTAGATCTTTTATTTGTTTGTTTAAGTTTTTATTTATTTATTAAAGATATATTTTATTTATTTGAAAGAGAGAGACACAGAGGGAGAGAGAGGAGACAAGCAGACACCCCCGAGTGGGGAGCCTGACATGGGGCTTGAACCCAGGACCCTGAGAACATGACCTGAGCTAAAGTCAAGAGTTGGATGCTTAACCAACTGAGCCCCCCACGCACCCCTCACGTTTTTATTTAAATTCTAGTTGGTTGACTATAGTGTAATATTAGTTTCAGGAGTAGAATTTAATTATTCATTGCTTATATATAACACCCAGTGATCATCCCAACTAGTGCCCTCCTTAATACCCACCATCCATCTAGCCCATCCCCTGCCCACCTTCCCTCCAACAACCCTCAGTTTGTTCTCTATAATTAAGAGTCTCTTATAGATCTTCTTTTCAAAAGATTAGGTAATTTGCTCCTATGACCACTGATCATCCTCAGAATTACAGATTGTGGATGAAATGAAGGGAACGTTGCAGATTCTTGTTAGGGTATTGGAATTTCCTAATTTAGAGATGAGGAATTTTCCAAGTATGGGAAGGATTCTCCGATAGCAAAGGGCTTAAACTGAAATGAATAAATTAACCACTCTTACAAATATCCCCCTTGTTTGTCATTGTGGAGGATAGGGCAACAATTTTTTTTTTTTTAAGATTTTATGTATTTATCAGAGAAGGAGGGAGAGAGAGCACAAGCAGGGGGAGCAGCAGGCAGAGGCAGAGGGAGAAACAGGCTCCCTAGTGAGCAAGGAGCCCAATGTGGGACTTGATTCCAGGACCCTGGGATCATGACCTGAGCCGAAGGCAGACGCTTAACCAACTAAGCCACCCAAGCATCCCTAGGGCAACATTTTTAAGAGCCTTTGAAAAGCTTAGTTTAGTTAGACAAAAAAAGTTCCTGACAATATAAAAATAAAAAAATAACAACACGAGTAATATATATAATAACACAATACCTGATTAAAGAGAACAGGTATCTTATGTTTCAAATGTATTTATATTCCATATCTGTAAAAAATTCAAGGTAATAAATGGTGGTTTGTTGTTGTTGTTTTGTGTTGTATTTTTGTTTTCTTGTTTTCGATTGAGCATCTGCTTTCCAGGCACTATTTCGGAGGCCTTATTTATACTCTTATCTAATTCTCTCAAGGTCCTGTGGGTTCTATTTTTAAATTTTCTTTAAGATTTTATTTATTTATTTGACAGAGAGCACACCAGAGAGCGCAAGCAGAGGGAGGGGCAGAGGGAGAGGGAGAAGCAGACTCCCTGCTGAGTAGGGAACCTGATACAGGGCTTGATTCCAGGACCCTGGGATCACGACCTGAGCCGAAGAAAGACACTTAGCCAACCTAGCTACCCAGGTGCCCCTAGATTTTTAAATGTTATAGCTGATTAGTATAATTGCAGAGAGATTAAATATTTGCCTAAGAGAATACAGCTAATAGCAGGTAGGTAGAAATTTGAATTGAGATGTGACTAACTTCTCTCTTTTAAAAAAGGCATAAAATAGTGCCTTTTTTTTTAAAGATTTAAAAAAAAAACAAAAGCAAGATCAAAAAGAGGAAGAGGAGTAAGCATTTAAGCTAACATTAAGATAAACATCGTTGCTATGATTAAGCATCAAATTTAGCTCTAAATTTTCAAAATAAAATGTTGAAAGAAAAATTTAAGTTTCCTGACAGCCACGACAAAAAGGGAGATTAAAAACGATATTAGAGGGGCGCCTGGGTGGCACAGCGGTTAAGCGTCTGCCTTTGGCTCAGGGCGTGATCCTGGCGTTATGGGATCGAGCCCCACATCAGGCTCTTCTGCAGTGAGCCTGCTTCTTCCTCTCCCACTCCCCCTGCTTGTGTTCCCTCTCTCGCTGGCTGTCTCTATCTCTGTTGAATAAATAAATAAAATCTTTAAAAAAAAAAAAAACTATATTAGAAAGAAATAATTTGACCAATTTTTGGTACTTAATTTTATTTGAATAATGGGATTTTATAAAAGGCAATACTGACTGAGTTGAAGATATTGCCTGTTACAACAATTTTTATAGCAAATGCAGAAACAGACTTAATAGAGTAGAGCTTTAATTTTTTTTTGGCTCATGCCAGGGAGTTAACAGTAAAGTATAAATCAGTGAATTCTCTGGGGAATAGACTAATATTATTCCAGTATGACGTTTTCCTTATATCCCCCAAGTACTTTTTAGAAAACTTAAGGAATGGATGACTGGCCTGACCGTTAATAAAAGCCTACCATTTTACCACAATAAAGATAAAGAAGAAGAAAAAAAAGCCTATGTCTTTCACCCATCCTTTTGATTACAGATGGATTTGAGGTTATTTTCTCTTTTGAAAACCTATAGCTGTCTCTTAAATTTGAGGGAGCATTGGAGGTAAGAGTGTGCAAGCAGGTTCTATACTATTTGTCAAGGAACCTTTTGTAAAATTTTAACTTTGTTTAAATTACAAAGTTGCTTTTTCTAAAGAAGATGCTTCATTTTAGAGATAAAACTAAGTAAGTATATCCATTAAATGGAGTGCTAAAGCAAATGCCCCTGCACTTACTCATTGCCATTATGTGGCTTATGCCAACAAGCACAAAAGATAATATGAATTTTCCTTACATTATTTTAATTTTTGATGGGGAAACCACTATCCTTTAGTTTTATATGGGATTGTGCAATTCAAACTTGCAGTAAGATTGAAATATCTGCTACATTTAAGGATCAGTGTATGATACCTGACAATATTACCTATCCTATTTGAAGATGTTTTGCCTTTGTATAGTTATTTATGTATTTTTCTTTTAGGGTTTTGTATGACTGGAAAGAAAGATTGAAACAGGGATGTGAAATTATTCAGAGTACTCCCTATGGACGCCCTGCAAATATTAGTGGCAGTACCTCATCACAAAAAATTTATATCACTTTCCGAAGAGCCTCTGAAAACATGACTCAGAATACATTGGCTGTCACAGACATATGTATTATTGTACCCAGTAAAGGAGAAAGCCCACCACACACATTTTGCAAAGTTGACAAGAATCTCAATAACAGTATGGTAAGTGATCTTTTGTACTGATAAAATTAGCAACTGATGAAAAGAGCATAATTTAAAATCTCTGAAAAACAGCATAACATAATAACAAATAAAAAAATATGTTATTGGGTTTTTTTTCATATTTTATTTATTTGAGAGAGAGAGAGCGCGCACGAGCAGGGGGGAAGGGCAGAGGGGGAGGGAGAAGAAGACTCCCCACTGAGCAGGGAGCCAGATGTGGGGCTTGATCCCAGGACCCTGAGATCATGACCTGAGCCAAAGGCAGACGCTTAACCGACTGAGCCACACAGGCACCCCTTAAAAATATGTTTTTAAAGATGCTGGGTATTTTATTTTAGGGAAAGTACTTTAGTTGTACTTTCAGAAGGAGCTGTACAAAAAGTTTGCTTGCTTGCTTTCTTGCTTTTTAAGTAAAAGAATATTTTTTCCCTTCCTGAGTAAGTAATACACTAGCCAAGGGTAATCCCTTCACTTGTGCACTAGATGCCATAAACTCACGTATTCGAAGACAAATGGCTTCAGCAATTCTTCCTACTTTTTTGGGAATCATCAGTCTTTCTCTGTTGGATTATTTCCTCCAGCATGCATCTTTACAAAAGATAGTGCCCATCTTTACAAAACTTCTTGACCCCTATGTCCACCTCCATCCATTGCCTCATTTCATTGTTCTCCTTTACAATAAAACATCTCAGAAGAGGGGGCTACATTCTGCCCCCTTCCTCACTTAGTCTAGCTAGGCTTTTGTCTCTATTATTCCACCACGATTGCACTTGTTGAATCTAATGGTTTTAAAATTTGTAATTTTTCAGTAGGTTTTGTCACAGCTGATCACTTCTTCCTTCTTGAAACCATGGCAGGAAGATAAGATATATTCTCTTATTATGTACTCTCTTGCTTTTTCCTCCTACCTTACCCCATTCCCCTTCTGCCTTTGCTAATCCCCAACCACTACACAATGCAGTACCCCAGGGCTCAGTCCTCAGACCATGTATCTTTATCATCTGAACTCAATCCCTTGATGATTTAATCATTTAAATACTGATTATCTGTGGTTGGCTTCTAAATTTATGTGTCTAGCTTGGACCTCTGTAATTTGTCTTTTCTTGGGTATCTTATCAAATAAATAATCTCAAATTTAACATGTCTAAAACTCAACTGCTTGTGTGCCTCTCCCAACCTGTTTAGCCCATAGTCCTCATCTAGCAAATGGAAATTCCACTCTTCTAGTTATTCAGACTGAAAACCTTGCAGTAATTCTTAACCTTTCTCTTCTATTTTTCATTCAGTTCTTCTGTAAATTCTGTTAACTCTAATTTGAAAATATATCTTAAACTTGACTACCGCTCACCCTCTCTACTGCCACAACCCTGGTCCAAGCCATAATGCTCTTTTAACAGGACTGTTGCAGTAGTTTTCTAATTTAGGAGACAGGCAAATTTTCATATAAAGGGCTAAATAATAAGTTTTTCAGGTCATATATAGTCTCTGTCACATTCTCTCTCTCTTTTTTTAAGCAGTCCTTTAAAAATGTAAGAACAGTCTTCACTCGGGTGTACAAAGCAGGCCTTGGGTCAAATGCAGGCCATAGTTTGCTAGATTCCTGGTCTAACTGATCAAGTCTTCCATTTCTGCTTCCTACAGCCTATTCTTGTAGCAGCAAGAGAAATCCTTTTAAAACATAAATTAGACCGTATCACTCCTCTGCTTACAACCCTTAATGGCTTCCCATCTCACTCTTAGTAAAAGCCAAAGTCCTTTCAGTAGTCTTAAGGCCATGTATGATCTGTAATTGTCTTAGTCCTTTTTTGCTATTTTAAATTTTAAAAAGAATTTTGTACTACCCCCCCCCCCCAAATTGAGAGGGAAAGCAAATTGTAGATCTTTGAAGTGAAAGTTCTTATTCTTACTTACATCTTTTGTAATCCCTTTCCAGGATTACCAATTACAATTTGGCTTGTGTCCTTCCAGACCTTTTTGTGTGCACACGTGTGGAGTATATATAATGTGAATAAATTTATCCTTTATTTTTCAAAAATCGGAAATTTTTATATATTCTGATGTAAACTTTTTTCCACTATCTGCCTTTATCAGTTGATATAACTCTGCATTTAGTTCTGTAACTGTTGTATAATATTCCAGAAAATGAAAGTGAAGAATGATGATTACAAATTATTTCCAGTTTTTCCCATTATTAATAATCTACTTTGATCTATGCCTTTTCCTTCGTATATTTATTGGAGTGTCTTTGGAAGAATAAATAATTGTAAGTGGAATTGGTCCCTGGGTATGCTGCACATTTTGAAAATTGTTGACACACTGCTCTGAAAGGGCTGTGGTACTTTATACTTTCATTAAGAACGCCCTTTCCCAGGGTGCCTGCGTGACTCAGTTAAGTGTCTGCCTTCAGCTCAGGTTGTGATCCTGGGGTCCTGGGATTGAGCCCGGCGTTATCGGGCTCCCTGCCCAGTGGAGAGTCTGCTTGTCTTTCTCCCTCTGACCCTCACCTATCCCCCCCACCCCCCCTTCGTGTACTCCCTATCTCTCTCTCAAATAAATAAATAAAATCTTTGGGGGAAAAAAAGATGCCGTTTCCCTTGGGACACCTGGCTGGCTCAGTTGGTAGGCATACAACTCTTGATCTCAGGGTCATGAGTTCAAGCCCCATGCTGGGCATGGAGCCTACTTAAAAAAAAAAAATGCCCTTTCCCAGGTCCCACACTTCACCAACACTGGTTGTTATCAATCTCTTTTTAATTAATAAGCAAGAAATCATTCTGATTTTAATTTGCATTTGCATTTCTTTTATTATTGTGGAGGTTGAGCATCTTGTAATATATAACAGCAGTATCAAATGACTGAATATTATTGCATTAAATGGGTGTTGCCACAATTAATTGCCACAATTAATACAGCCACCCCGAATGAAGTTTCCCACCCTACCCTCCACCCACCCCCACCTCTTGCTGTTACTTGCCCAAGGTCATACCTTCAATAAGCAGTTGAACCAAGATTCAAACCCAAACTAAGAATTCTAGAACCAAACTCCTAAACACTATACTGAATTGCTAGATTATTTCCTTATGTCCTAGAATTTGTAGATCAAATCTTTACTTTTAAGATTCATATCCCCAAAGGTTTAACCAATTTATATCCTACCAACAAAATATGAAAGTTTTGAGGTTTTTTAAAAATAACTGTCAACAGTTGGATTTTTATTCACAAATTTTCAAACTTAGTTTCTTAACGATCCTAGAGCAGATATGTCCATTGTCCTGTTATAACTATGTAAATGAACACTTTGCTAAGATTTAAAAGATTTTATACACATCTCATTTATTAAGTTTTTGTGGGAAGCTGATTTTTTAAATTATTATTTATTTTCTCTTCTATTAAGCTAGCAACATGAAAAACACTGAAGTTTTAGGTAAAGCTAGAAGAGGAAGAACTGAAGTGTATTGATATGTGGCTGGATACAGTGCAGATTTTGAGACCCTGAAAAGTGTTTTGAACTCCCTCAGTAAGACAGTTAAATAGATTGTGTTGTAGTGGTTAAGGTCAGTATAGCCCCGTGGTTCAGAGTACAGACTTTGGAGCCAAACTGTCTGGATATGAATCCTAATTCTGACACTTACTGCCTCTGTGACCTTGGGCAAGTAACTTAGTCTTTCTATGCATCAATTTTACAATTGTAAAATGAGGATGATAATACCATCTAACTCATAAGGTATTGTGATGATTAAATGAATTTAGAACTGTGTCCCAGTACACACATGAAAGTACTGTATGTGTGTTAGCTGTTGTCTGTAAGCATCTTCCAATCCCAGATTTTCTTTAAGAAAAATCTGCAACTTTAAGTAGTAGCAGTATTTGTTTAAAATCTCTAAATAGAGGGGTGCCTGGGTGGCTCAGGTGGTTAAGCATCTGCCTTCTGCTCAGGTCATGATCCCAGAGTCCCGGGATCGAGCTCCACATTGGACTCCCTGCTCAGCGGGGAGTCTGCTTCTCTCTCTGCCCTTCACCCTCCTCTCTCTCTCTTTGTCTCTCACTCTCTCTCAAATAAATAAATAAAATCTTTAAAAAAATAAAATCTTTAAATAGGTAATTCAAAAAATGGATATTTGACAGTATCTAACCTCCTGTATCCTAAACAAATTATCTGCAGCAATGTGATACCTAATTAGATGACTATTTTTTTGTTAACTGCCATTCATATATAAAATGCCCCATCCTTTCATGCCATCCATGTGTATTATTTTGGCTTGGTGATGACAGGTGATAGTTGGAGAGATTATGCTGGAGAAAAAAGATCATGGTAGCAAACAAGAGTTTTACAGGCCTTCTGTGGTACTGAGAGTGATGGCAAGGAGGGTTTTTGAACTTCCGTGATGTGATGTCTAGCTTAATATCATTTTAGATTTGGTCTGGTATTTTAGCAAGATTGTGCAGGCTCACAGGTGCTTCCCATTTTCCCATTGGTGAATTTTCCGTTTATTTTGTGGCTGTGTGGGTTTTTGATTCAAAGTAAATTGGTGGTGTCATCAGTACCATTTCTAAGTTTTATTCAGTAATCAAGGTGTTCAAGGTAGTTACTGCACTGAAACTGAAACCAGAGATAGAAGTTTCTGTTTTTCCTTATTCTGAAACATTGGTCCCAGTATTGTCAGAGAGCATTTGTTCCCTCCTAAAAGAAGAAAGAGGAATGTAACATAGTGTGAACAGAAATGGACTCCATCTAAACTACTGGATTTGAACTCCAGATTATGTGTCTTAGACAAGTTCCTTGACTCTTTGTGCCTCAGTTTCCTCATTCATGAAATAGGGATAAAGTAGTACTTTATTTCATAGGCATTTTATGAAGATTCAATGAATTAATATTTTTAAATACCTTAGGATAGTGTCTGGTACACAGTAAGTGCTATATAAATGTTAGCTATACATTTGGTTAACTGCTTCATCAGTCCCTTTTATGTGTATTTAATGTCTGGGGGGAAACTTTTATTTTTTTCAGTTATATTGAAATATATTGACATTCATCAAAGAAGAGCTTTTTTAATTTTATTTTTGCCCAGTGTTTAAGCTCCTCTTAAATTCTTTTAGGAAATATTACAGGAATAAAAACCTCTTAAATGTTTATTTGCTTATCCTTAAATCTAGCATCAGTCCTGATATAGGGAAACTTAACTGATCTTAGCAGTAGGTGTCTTTTTTAAGCAATGGGTTGTGGTTTATATCTATTAACAATCTTTGTTTCCATCAACTATAAAGTAGTAAAAAAAAATTTCATTCTTTGGAGCAGATGTACAATGACTTCTTACCCTTTCAGAAAATTTAAAATAGACATGCAATATAGGAAAATTATGTTCATATCTGTCAAATGTATATAGAAAGAATCAGGAAGTGGTTGGGATTAAATTATTGATGTGTTGATAATAACCAGCAATAGTTATGTAGCTGACTCTTGTGTTTGAAGATTAGGTAGCTTGAACAAAATTCATCTACCAGGTTTCTAAACCAGGGGAACAAAGAAAAACCAATCTAATGGACGTGAGATGTATGTTGAATCTTTCCTCAAATTTCTACATGATTTTTTTTTTTTTTTAAAGATTTTATTTATTTATTCGACAGAGATAGAGATAGAGACAGCCAGCGAGAGAGACAACACAAGCAGGCGGAGTGGGAGAGGAAGAAGCAGGCTCACAGCGGAGGAGCCTGATGTGGGGCTCGATCCCATAACGCTGGGATCACGCCCTGAGCCGAAGGCAGACGCTCAACCGCTGTGCCACCCAGGCGCCCCTCTACATGATTTTTATACCAGGCTTACAGCTTTGGCCTCAAAAAATATCTCCCCCACCCTCCCATTAAGCTTATAGAAAGAGTTTTCAAGAATTGTTAGTTTTAAACTTTAGATTGTAAGCCTTAAATGATTTGAACTTCAATTGATTTAGAAGAGAAGCATATTTTAGAGCCAAAAGAGAACTTAAAAGTACTCAGGTGGTTCAAAAATGCTAGTCAGGGTGCTTTGATTCAGACAGCTAATTTTTTTGGTAAATTTGGGACCATCTCCTCAGTTTTTGACTCATTAATTTTTGTACTCTATCCAAATGTTTGTTGTTTAACAGCCTTTTAAGAATGTCTATATTTGATCTAGCAAGGTTATTTAGAAAAGTAGAGTTACAGGGACGCCTAGGTATCGCAATTGGTTAGACATCTGCCTTTGGCTCAGGTCATGATTCCAGGGTCCTAGGGTCAAGTCCCACGTTGGGCTTCTTGCTCACCAGGGAACCTGGTTCTCCCTCTGTCTGACGTTCCCCTGCTTGTGTGCTCTCTCACTCGCTCTCTACCTGACAAATAAATAAATAAAATATTTTCTTATAAAAAGTAGAGTTATTAACTAAGTAAGTAATTAAATCACGTACCTAATTCCCACCCCCCCAAAAAAGTATCTAAAAGTATGTTTTTGTCATGTAAACCACAATATGGATACTTTATAAGTTAAACATTTATAGTATTTCTAGAACAATGGTTCCTCCTACTTTCTTTTTCACTGAACGTTGTATGTAAAAAACTTAAGAAAACCCTCTTTTAGTTTTGATATCCGTGGTTCTTTTCCTCCAGAGCTCCATAACTTTTACTGTTATCTCTAAGTCCCTGTTTTTTATTTTAGAATATTCCTTTTGGTTTCTACCATATCCAAATGGTCATGTAATTCCCTTCTTATCATCACAGAAGTTATCCTTAAGGGTTTTTTGTTATCTTTACAAATTGGCTATTGGGAACTGCAGTTGGGACCTATCAGTAGAAGGTCTTTTATTTATATATTTGTACAAACCTCAGAAACTTAAAGTCTAGTCTGCCTACATTCATAATATCCACCTGACGTTTATATACATCCATTCTTTTTTTTTTTTTAAGGTTTATTTATTTGAGAGAGAGTGTGCACAAGCCAGGGGAGGGGCAGGGGAAAGGAAGAGCGACTCTCAAGCAGACCGTGCTGAGCATGGAGCCTGACGTGGGACTTGATCCCATGACCCTGAGATCATGACCTGAGCCCAAACCAAAAGTCAGTCATTCAACTTACTAAGCCACCCAGGCTCACCTATACATCCATTCTTTTGATGCAAAAGTATTAAAATATTTATAAAAACAAAATGCCAACACAGCAATGAGCATAATTTAATGTCCTAAGCACAATTTGATATATTAGTTTGCTGGAGACACATGAAACATTTTTAAGAATCCAAGAAAAATTTCTAGATGAGGAGTCAACATACTGCATCATTGTTCATAATAACCCCTCCCCCCAAAAAGGAAATAATCCAAGTGTCTATAGTAGAGGAATGATTAAAATAAACTGGTGGTTCATTTATTAATGAAATAATACCCAGTAGTTCAGATGAAGAAATTAGATCTGTATCAACTTTACTAGTTATCAAAAACATACTAGTGAATTAAAAAAAAGCAAGCCATAAAAGCATATATTTAGCATCTTGCTATTTATGGTAAATTCAAAACTGTATAAAAGAATAATATATACTTATAAATGTGTAGTAGAAAGTTTTAAATGCACGTGAATGAAATGCAGTAACTTCAGACTAGTAGTTAACTCTGGAGGATAGAAAGGGATGGAAGATGAGGCTTTAGCTAAACCTGTAATTTTTTTGTTTCTTTATGAATTAAAACATTTGAAGCAAATATGTTAAATTATTAACCTTTGTTAATCTAGGGGATGAGTATATAGGTATTTGTTATAGTAGTCTCTTAATAATTAAAATTATTTTAATTTATTAAAATAATTAAAAATATTTCTTGGGGCACCTGGGTGGCTCAGGTAGTTAAGCATCCAACTCTTGATTTCTGCTCAGGTTGTGATCTCAGGGTTGTGGGATCGAGCCCCACATCTGGCTCTGCACTCAGCAGGGACTCTGCTTCTCCTTCTCCCTCTGCCCCTTCCCCTGTGCACTCACTCACTCTCTCTCTCTCAAATAAATAAATAAAATCTTTAAAAAATATTTCTTAAAGTAAGTTAATTTTCTCTACATATTTGTCTTCAGGGGTGTGAATCTGTCCCCACACACGGGCTCATATGGGCACTCCATCGTGTGCACAAACACATCCTCTCACATTCATTCAACAAATATTTTTTAAGCATTTCTACATAACAGGGACTGTTTTCGGTGCTACAGATACAGCAATGAATAAAACAAAGCCCTTACCATCGTGGAACCTATATTCTAGTGGTGGGGAGCAGATAAGTAAGAAAATACACAATATGCCACATGGTAGTAAGTGCTATGGAGGGGGAAAAATGCAAGATGGGGTGATCAGGGGGACTGGGTAGGGTAGAGGTAGGATTGCTGTTGCATAAGATGATGAAGGAAGGGCTCTCTAATGAAGTGACATTTGAGTTGAGACCTAAAGGAGGTGAGAGAGTGCGCTGTGTGCATGTATCTGTCACCATCTACTGTCAAGTTGTGAATCTCCCAAGTTACATCTCCATTTCAGACCTCTCGCTTTATCTCCATTTGAGTCTTCACTTTGGATGTCTAATAGATGTTTCAAACTTATCATGTCTAAAAGCGAGCTCCTTTTCTCACCATCCTTTCCCCTCCCCCCACCCCAGTCTGCTTTACCCAGTTTTCCCCACCTCAGTTGAGCTGGGACTAGAAATTATAGACTCCTTTGGGAGAAACTGTTTTAGAAAACAATGGGACTGAATGTGTGAGATCATTTACAGAAAGAAAAGGAGAGATCATATTCAATGATCGGGAAAAGAGAGAGGAGGAGACTAAGGAGTGGCCAGAGATTTGGTGGGGAGGTGCCAGGAGAATGTGATGCTTCGAAAGGCGAGAACATGTTTCAGGGGGTCATTAATAGTGTCCAGATCTGCTGAGAGGTTAAATGAGATGAAGACTTGGAAGCGACTGTTTTTAGACTTGGCATCATTAATGCTGTTGAAGTGTTCTTTTAAGGAATGGTGGGATTAAAACCTCATTGGGAATGGATTCAGGAGAGAATGGGAAACAAGGAAATGGATATAGCAAATTATAACTCTTCAGTTTTGGTATAAAGAGCTGCAGAAAGATCTGGCAATATTGGAAAGAGGTTGTGGAATCTAAAGACAGGTATACCCGTGAGTGGATACTTCTTGATCATTTCTGCCCAAAGTTTGGAGTTAGAATAAAATCTAAATTGTTACGGTTTAGTTATTTTAAAGGGTCATGTTATTGCTATTACAAGGGGAAAGTGACATTAAATATCACTTCTGAAAGAAAAGTGGGCAAAAACTGCAATAAAATGCTGGCAAGATAACCAACTAAAAATAGCTCACAGAAATCTGTTACTACATCTTAGATAATATATACTGGAGGTATCTAAGAGATTCCATTTTATTAAGTTACCACCTTTTAAAATGAAATGATATTTCCCTTTTTTTTTGATTCAGTGGGGATCTGCAGTGTACTTATGTTACAAAAAATCAGTGGCAAAGACTAACACTATATCCTACAAAGCTGGTAAGTATAATTTTTCATGGAATATTTAACATAGATATGTATTATGAGGGTCAGTAAAATTTAAGGAAAAACCCCCCATCTTACGATGTGTTAGTGTCAGGACTGGGACCACAACCCATATCTTTTTTCCTTTTTTCTGTTTTATTTTTACATTTATTGGGTACTTAGTGGAAGATTTATTTTAAAAGGAGCTGAGGTAACCATGTTAAATATTCCAAAAAACTAGTATATTCATATGCTTCACAGTAGTGTGATCACAAACTGAAGTTTTAGGATTGTGTTCATATTTGTGTATGTTTCTTCAGAATAATCTTTTCTTGTTTGTCTTACTTAGCCTTCATGGATGGAGCTTGACAAATATTAATCAGTTATTATGAATAGTTATAATGTTTGAGGATTAAAACCTAGATGTATCCTACTGAAGCATTCAGTTATTTGATGAACATATACGTAATTTAATGTTCCCAAATATGTTAAATAATAAAGCATTTTAGCATCATTCATATTATGAGCATCTAAATTCAGGAGCTGATGACTTGATATTTATTATTGTTTTTATAGGTCTAATTTGTAGATATCCTCAAGAAGATTATGAATCTTTCTCACTCCCAGAATCTGTTCCCCTATTTTGTTTACCAATGGGTGCAACTATTGAATGTTGGCCACCAAATAGCAAATATCCTCTCCCTGTATTTTCTACGTTTGTGTTAACTGGAGCCTCAGCTGAAAAGGTACAATGTGTTTTAATGAGTATCAACAAATTTTTTATATATTATCAAGTCTTAAGTTTTATATAACGTAAGCAACACTAGAAATAACTGGTTAAATTGGATCTACTACACATACTTCTTCCACTTGATTAAAATAACTATATACAGAGATAAAGGAAAAGAGAATTTTCATTCTGTCCCATACACCCCAATGCTTTTTTGTGAATATGGTGAAAGATTTTTTTCGTCATCAAATGGTGATCCTTTACTGCTTCACTTTCTGTGATACAGAAGCTCTGAGAGTAATCTAAAAGACATTATTAAATATGCAAAGCTATTTGGAATTATAGACTATTATAGTTGGAAAGGACCTTGGAAATCATCTAATCTAACATCCTCATTTTATAGATTGGGAAATTGAGGTCTAGAGAAATTCAGTGAATTGCCTGAAGCTGAAATATGTATTTCCTTATCTAAAATTCTGTACCAGTATCTACTAAATAATTATTTTCAGTTATTTTCTTGTACAGAATATTGATACAGTTGCTTTCACTCTTCAGAAAACGAACACAATTTAATTAAAACACCTTTTTTTTCAATAATGAGTTGTGAGAGTAGCACTGTGTAGTTGTGTGTGTGTGTGTGTGTGTGTGTGTGTGTTTTAATGTACTTCAAGAAAGCAACAGTGATGTTTGCTCACTACTATGTTCCTGGTACCTGGCACCTTGCCTGGCTCATGGGCATATAAATGGCTCATAATGGTCTAGCTCATAATGGCTCATCCATTAAATATTTAATGATGTGATTTGAATAAATGATATAAGGTATATTTATTAAATATATTACTTGTTTTCCAGGTCTATGGTGCTGCTATTCAGTTTTATGAACCATACTCTGAAGAGAATCTCACAGAAAAACAGAGACTTCTTTTGGGTTTAGCTTCATCAGCAGATGGGAAATCTGATAATTCCAAAACAATTCACACTAATAAATGCATCTGTCTTCTTTCTCACTGGCCTTTTTTTGATGCATTCAGGAAGTTTTTGACTTTTTTGTATCGTTATTCTATCTCTGGACCTCATGTCCTTCCAATTGAGAAGTAAGTTAGAGAAGCCTTCTTCACTCAAAACTTGGTAGATCTTTCCGTTATGGGTGGTATGTTTGTAATGGTAATTCAGTAAATTTTATATGGAAACTAGGTTTTTCAAGGGTTATTTGAAAAAAAAGTTTGGTTATTTCAATCAGTATTTCTCTATTATACTTTTACAGTCATGTTACTTTATTTTATTTCTATTTTTAAGTTTATTTATGTATTTAGTGATCTCTGTACCCAACATGGGGCTCAAACTCATGATCCCGAGATTAAAAGTTATGTGTTCTTCTGACTGAGTCAGCCAGTTGCCCCACAGTCATGTTATTTTAAATGATTTTATCTCTTAACAAAATGAAATGGAATGTTTCATTTTTCATGCTCTTGTGAAGTTTGAAGATCCCAACTGGCATCTTTTTATTAGTTTTATAATTCTTATTTTTCAAATAATTTCGGTTTATTATGAACTTTTAAAAATATTCCCTATTTTTAGATATCATGAATATAAAGAAAAATTAGATGAACACATTCTTTATTCTTTTTAAAATTTCAGTGATTTACTTTAAAAACCACTAAAACTGAATAACGTTTATGCAGTAAAATTTGTTGCAAATGAGATCTAAATATCTTCATTGTTTATTTGACTATTGTTTATTTTATACCATCTGTTACTTAAACTGTTTTGTATTCTTAAGCAGAATTCTTTGACCCCAGTGACATTTGGGAAGTGATGGGATTATCATAAGAACATTCAGTGTACAATATTACTCTAATTTTTTCTTGTATTTTTTTTTACTCTCATCTCAGTATCCTACTCTAGCAGTTAGCAAAATTTTTGGTCTCAGAACCCTTTGATACTCTTAAAAAATGAAGACCCCCAAAGAGCTTTTCTTTATGTGTTATATCTGCCAGTATTTACTACAATAGAAATTAAAATAGAGATAATATTTAATAAAATTTTAAAATAATTACACGTTAACAAGTATCTTTTTTAGAAAAATACGTTTTCAAAAAAATTAGTGAGAAGAGTGACGTTGTGTGACATTTTTGCCAATCTCTAATATCTGGCCTAACTGAACACTCCAGGTTCTCATACACACTTCTGCATTCGATCTATTGCAATATGTTGTTTGGGTGAGAGTATATGAAAAAAACCTGGCTTCTCATAAGTATGTAGGTAAAAAAGGGAGAGCATTTGAATAGCCTTTTCAGATTATTGTGTGGATTTTTATTTGATTCTGCACCAAACCTTGAAAAGTGAAATTTATTAAAGGTTGTTCACAGTGTGCTATCTAAAACTTTAGCAATGAACCTTTTCTGTTACATTAAAACCTGTTGGTTTTCCTCACTGGAGGTGGAACTTTACACACACATGATTTTTGTAGCATCATACATTGGTCATTTGGAAAATACTTGTTCATGGAGTTAAAGTAAATAAATTTTATTATCAATGTAAAAAAAATCACATTTGTTAATATCACCACCTATTTCTTCAGAAAAATTTTGAGTATTGAGAAGTTATCAAGTACATGGTGACAAAATTCTAATGTTCACTTAAAGTTTAATTTGTTTATTGAATTAAAATTGAAATAATACTAGGAGTTCTTTTTCTTTTTCTTTTCTCTTTAAGGATTTTATTTTTAAGTAATCTCTACACCCACTGTGGGGCTCGAACTCACAACCTCGAGATCAGGAGTCACACTCCCCACCAACTGAGCCAGCCAGATGCCCATAGGGATTATTTTTCTTGAAGCAATAGGCTCGCCTTATTCATTTTTATATAGAAAATATTTGCTGGGTACCTAACATTGGATAACCTTAATTTGTCAGTTGTTCTTTCAAGGAAAAATGACATTCTGTGAGAAAAACAAAACAAGAATTAGGTTCTTTGGTACTGTCCATATACCATGTTAGATATTATCTCCTTAGGGAGAGGTAAAAGTTAAAATGGCTTTTGAGACATTGATAACATAAACATTGTTGCATGTGAGGAACTGTTAATATGAAAAGCTATTGGATTTAGGTAGAAGCAACTTCAATGTGACAAAGATTTCTGGTATTGTTTGTTCACTTGTTTTTGTAGTAGCAGGGATTTCGAAATTATAAGTACACAGAGCATTTGACTCAACTCGGACTTGTGGTGACATGTTGACCTTTATAGTATATGGTATTCACTTTGGAATCAATTGGGTTCTTGTCTGTTTGTTTTTAAGGCATATTTCTCATTTTATGCATAAAGTTCCTTTTCCATCTCCTCAGAGACCACGGATTTTAGTTCAGGTAAGATTTTCTTGATATAAGTGCCCTATTAAATCATTTTTGGCTCTGTCAAAATGTACCATAAGAATAATTTTAAGTGGAGAAAAAGTACAAATGTGATCAAAAGAATCAGACAGTAGTTCATGTTGGAGTTTGGGCCATTAGTGTTTTATTAACCGCCTCCCAGGCACACATCTAATGTTTCCCCTTAGGTAAAAGGTTGAAGAGTTAAAGTAGTTGGCAGTCGACATTTTGAACATACAAAAAAGGACTTCTTTCCCCTAAATTTGTTCTAAGTATTTGAAAGTTTGTGCCTTTGTCATTTATTCCCGAAATTAAATATATTATAATAGATATAAGGAAAAGTTGTCTGTTTTTTTGTATATTATGCATGAAGGAAGGTTCATATCTTTGTGATGGGAAAGTTCAAAATGAACAAAAATTATTTTCCCTGTATCTTGTCCCAGTTGACTATATCTTTTCTCTTTTGTTTACATTTCTTTTTTGTTTGTGCTCTTGATCTGTAAGATGTCTGCTTACTTAATCACCATTTACCAAGCGATTTATATAAAGAAAATATTTTTATGTGTTATTACTATATGTGCCTTACTGTATTTATCACAACCCTTAATGGGTGTGGGGTATCATTCAGAATTCAGAATTAGAAGTATTTGACAAATAGGTATTTACAGATTTGTGGAAATATGCATACATATACATACATTTAAATATGTAGATAAAACAATTACACTATTATATTGTTTCAGATAAAATATCTAGAAAAAATATCATTTTTATAATCTTTATATATAATCAGTCTGTATATCCACGTCTTTTTGGTATTTAGTGCCAGAATATGTATGTGTGTGTGTGTGTGTGTGTGTATATATATATATATATATATATATATATATATATATATATAGCAGTGCCCTATTAAATCATTTTTGGCTCTGTCAAAATGTACCATAAGAATAATTTTAAGTGGAGAAAAAGTACAAATGTGATCAAAAGAATCAGACAGTAGTTCATGTTGGAGTTTGGGCCATTAGTGTTTTATTAACCGCCTCCCAGGCACACATCTAATGTTTCCCCTTAGGTAAAAGGTTGAAGAGTTAAAGTAGTTGGCAGTCGACATTTTGAACATACAAAAAAGGACTTCTTTCCCCTAAATTTGTTCTAAGTATTTGAAAGTTTGTGCCTTTGTCATTTATTCCCGAAATTAAATATATTATAATAGATATAAGGAAAAGTTGTCTGTTTTTTTGTATATTATGCATGAAGGAAGGTTCATATCTTTGTGATGGGAAAGTTCAAAATGAACAAAAATTATTTTCCCTGTATCTTGTCCCAGTTGACTATATCTTTTCTCTTTTGTTTACATTTCTTTTTTGTTTGTGCTCTTGATCTGTAAGATGTCTGCTTACTTAATCACCATTTACCAAGCGATTTATATAAAGAAAATATTTTTATGTGTTATTACTATATGTGCCTTACTGTATTTATCACAACCCTTAATGGGTGTGGGGTATCATTCAGAATTCAGAATTAGAAGTATTTGACAAATAGGTATTTACAGATTTGTGGAAATATGCATACATATACATACATTTAAATATGTAGATAAAACAATTACACTATTATATTGTTTCAGATAAAATATCTAGAAAAAATATCATTTTTATAATCTTTATATATAATCAGTCTGTATATCCACGTCTTTTTGGTATTTAGTGCCTTTGAATATACGTAAAGGATTTGTTTCATGACAGAAGTTGGCAATTTTTTTCTGTTGAGGACCAAACAGTAAAAATATTAGTCTTTATAGGCCATGCTGTATCTGTGAAAACTACTTAGCTCTTATTGTGCAAAAACAGCTATAGATCATACCTAAACGAATGAGCATGGCTAGTGTTCTAATAAAACTTTATAAAAACAGGTGGCCTGTGGATTTGCCCTGGAAGCCATAGGTTTGCTAACCCAGATTTTGTGGTGTTAAATGAATAATTTAATCTTCCAAGAACATTTTATTAAAGTGGCATCAGGGGAAAAGAGAATTCAGAGTGGGAAAAGTTAGTAGTTAGAGGAGGTCAGTGGTTAGGTCATGCTTTTCAGGATCTTAATAAGTGATATAAACAGTTCCTGTACTGGTTAATGTATACACTGAAACTTCATGGACATCATCTTTAGCCCATATATATATATATATATTTATATATATATATATATGTATTTTTTTAACCAGAAAGTGGTGTTTTAAAGCTCATCCTTATATTTCAAGCACTTTATTATAAATTTTCTTCCAGTTATCACCACATGATAATCTGATTCTCAGTCAACCTGTTTCTTCACCTCTTCCACTGAGGCAAGTAAAACTTCACTTTTACCTATGTTTCCCAGATCTAGTGTGAGATAAAATGACATTCAAATATTTTCTCTTTCCTAGGTAAAATTTCATATATTGATGGAAATACTTCTCATTTAACTGTTTCTTATCTAAATTCATTTTGCTTAAAGGAAAAAGAAAAACCTTTACAATAGTTTGGTATTTTGTGTATCCATTTATTATCATCAAGTACTTACTATAACATAAATATATATGTATGTAAAGTTTGAGTATGAAAACAATTATTTTTAGCTTTAAATACCCTCTGAAGAGCATTGAAATGCAATTAATTTTAAATTTAACCCACAAATAAAGACACTCCTAGATACTAACCATGGAATAAAACAAGGTATTTCATCACTTAGAAGTTAAGAGAAATTATGAAATATGTTTTTTCTAAAGTATCACTTCTTGAAATGTAATTAGCTATGTAATTTTCTAGCAGAGAAATAGTTACAATATAATTAAGTTATTGTGTAGCACATACCTAAGGGAGACCAGCTGCCATAGTTGACATTAATTTTGTAAGAATTGCAGATTATTTCATCACTAGGTCTTGGTCCAGAGTGACCAGTGTTTTCTTAACCTTTGTTTGAGCTGAAAATAAACTAGAAATACTGACTGAGACTCTGTATGAAATGATCCTAAATTACCCAAGAGGCTTTTTATTGGGTAACAGCTTTATTGATATAATTTACATATCATACAATTCACCCAGTTAAATTGTACAATTCAGTGGTTATATTCACTCTGTGAATACAGAAATGTAGAGAGATCATTATAATCAATTTTAGACCATTTACATCACTCTAAAAGAGAAACCCTGTGCCGTTTAGCAGTTACCCCCGCATGTCTCCCATTTCTACGCACACAAATACACACACACACTCTCTCTCTCTCTCTCTCTCTCTCTCTCTCTCTCTCTCTCTCTTTCTTTCTCTCCCCCACCCCCTCCCCGGCCCAAGGCAACCAGGAATCTACTTTCTGTCTCTACAGATTTGCCCAGTTTGCCTGTTCTGGATATTTCATATAAATGGAATTATATAATATGTGACCTTTTGGGTTTGTCTTCTTTACTTATAATAATGTGTCCAAAGTTCATTCATATTGTATCATCATTACTTTATTCCTTTCTGTTTACAACAAATATTCCATTATATGGATAGACCACATTTTATTTATTCATTTATCAGTTGATGGACATTTGTCTTGTTTCTGCTTTTTGGGTACAATAAATAATGCTGCGATGAACATGCACAAGTTTTTTGTGGACATGTTTTCATTTCTCCAAGAGACTTATTATTAGTTTTACTTTATTTAAAAAAAGTTAATTTGGTGAAGCCAGTTATTTAGCATTATAAAGACAACATACTGATTGGCTTACTGAATTACTTATTTTGTCAGTTCAGCATTTTGTTACCACACAGAATGTCTCAGCTTGGGTTATTAATTTGCTTTGTATGTATATACCATCACTTGGTAGCTCTCGATTTCATATTACTATTATCATTACATTACTAAAGATAATCAAGCTGTAAATCGAAATTTTAATATGTATATTTACCTTAAAGGAAGTAGACCTGTAAGTCATGTATTTTTTCTGATAATTACCGTGAAAGATGAGCCATAAAAAAAACAAACTTCCAGGGGCGCCTGGGTGGCACAGCGGTTAAGCGTCTGCCTTCGGCTCAGGGCGTGATCCCGGCGTTCTGGGATCGAGCCCCACATCAGGCTCCTCTGCTATGAGCCTGCTTCTTCCTCTCCCACTCCCCCTGCCTGTGTTCCCTCTCTCGCTGGCTGTCTCTATCTCTGTCGAGTAAATAAATAAATAAAATCTTTAAAAACAAACAAACAAACAAACAAACAAACTTCCATTAAACAAATTTGCTTTCACCCACAGCATCCCTCTTATAGATTGAATTCTTTATTTAGACATTATCTACCTAGCAGATCTTTTTCTGAAAAGAAAAACGGGTTTTCATTTTCCATATCGAATACAATGCAGAAAAATCAAATTATTTTGAAACCTTTGAAAACTTCATTGTTTTCATAATATGTTTCTGATGAGTGTTTTCCACGCATAAGGGCAGCAATCACATTTAAAGTTGAATAAATAATATAATCCTACCCCAATCATGACCTTTTCTCATTATTTTGGATAATGAGGTGTTTGGATTTTTTTTTTAATTGTATATTTTTGTTTGGGTTAACAGTGGTGGCAAGTTTTCAACACTACTTCAAAATTTAGGCCCTGAAAACGCTGTGACGCTACTGGTATTTGCAGTTACAGAACATAAGATTCTCATCCATTCCTTACGGCCTTCTGTGCTTACTAGTGTGACAGAAGCATTAGTGTCTGTGAGTATCAGAGTTTTTATTGTCAATCAATTTCATTTTAAATGTAATTTATTCATTTAATTTAGAGCTACTTTAAGACTTAGCTAAAATTCAGAGTAATGAATTTTCATGTTGTGAAAAAATGTTAATTTTCTGACCATTAATTAATATTAGTCATAATTATTTAGTTTGTTACCAAATGTTAGACTTTAGGTATGAATATTTAAAAGACAGTTTTTTGTGTGTGCTGATAAATTATGCTTCAGTGTCAAACAGCTGAATATTTTCCTATTTTTATTTATCCAAGATGATTTTCCCTTTCCACTGGCCATGCCCGTATGTTCCTCTCTGCCCACTGGCTTTAGCAGATGTCTTGAGTGCACCATGTCCATTCATAGTAGGAATTGATTCAAGATATTTTGATCTCTATGACCCTCCACCGGATGTTAGTTGTGTTGACCTAGATACCAACACTATTTCTCAGTAAGTACATTTTAGTGATTCTGTACCCAATAATTTACAACTTCATAGTGTATGTATGTAATTATGTATTTTATGAATGCTAATTAGAATTCTTTTGAGATGTATTGTTTTTGTATTTGGGATTATTACCATCTTTGAATCAACTTGTACTATTTTTTTTTAAGATTTTATTTATTAGAGACAGAGAGAGAACAAGAGTGTGGGAGCTGGGGGAGGGGCAGAAAGAGAGGGAGAGAATCTCAAACAGACTCCATGCTGAGCGCAGAGCCCAACATGGTGTTCAGTTTCACCACCGTGAGATCATGACCTGAAGCAAAATCAAGAGTCAGATGCTTAACGAACTGAGCCTCCCAGACACCCCAACTTGTACTGCTC
Source organism: Ailuropoda melanoleuca (assembly GCF_002007445.2). NCBI lineage: Eukaryota > Metazoa > Chordata > Mammalia > Carnivora > Ursidae > Ailuropoda > Ailuropoda melanoleuca. The sequence goes on from NC_048222.1 coordinate 41,936,131, forward strand.
AATGGGATAGATTTAGGGTATTAGAGAGGTTATACTATAATATACTATATACACATTTAATCTTCAGATCTTTAAATATTTAAGAAACATTATTATAATCTTATACTTAGAAATTTAGCAGAAGGGAAATTGAGATTAGAAATAGAAAAATTTACTTTCCATTTTCCAGATGAGTATGGGTGAAATCACAATTGAATTGGAATGTTGTACCTTGGTATTTGAATTCTATTTCTAGTCTTGTGTAATACTATTAGAATGCTAATACTTCAAGAAAAATTTATATAATGCTTTAAAATTTTTAAATAACTTATAAATTATACATGATTTTATCACCTTTATACTTCAGGAATATTAGGACTTTGTAAGTTTCCCTCTCTTTTTATTGGAATAATATTTAAGTTGTAGCTATTGGAGCTATATTTTTATAGCTTTTTTATAATTCAGTTGTTCTCTTGTACCCTTTATTTTCAATTTAATCATACTTAAGCTATTCAGGGAAGAGGAAATTGAGGCAATGACCACATTGCATTCACAAGACATACTTAAAATAACTATGACAGGCGTAGTGAAGAGAAGGGCCATATGCACCCCAATGTTCATAGCAGCATTGTCCACAATAGCTAAATCGTGGAAGGAGCTGAGATGCCCTTCAGCAGATGACTGGATTAAGAAGTTGTGGTCCATATATACAATGGAATATTACTCAGCTATAAGAAAGAATGAATTCTCAACATTTGCTGCAACATGGACGGCACTGGAGCAGATAATGCTAAGTGAAATAAGTCAAGCAGAGAAAGACAATTATCATACGATTTCTCTCATCTATGGAACATAAGAACTAGGATGATCGGTAGGGGAAGAAAGGGATAAAGAAAGTGGGGTTAATCAGAAGGGGGAATGAAACATGAGAGACTATGGACTATGAGAAACAAACTGAGGACTTCAGAGGGGAGGGGGGTGGGGGAATGGGATAGGCTGGTGATGGGTAGTAAGGAGGGCACGTATTGCATGGTACACTGGGTGTTATACGCAACTAATGGAGCATCGAACTTTACATCGGAATCTGGGGATGTACTGTATGGTGACTAACATAATACAATAAATCATTTAAAAAAATAAATAAAATAACTATGAGTTAGTCTATCAGTAAAGCACAAAAGCTGGTACACCTTTTACAACTTAAATATGTGTATGTACAATAGGTTTTTCTCCATTTTTAATAAGCATATTTCATATTAAAGACTTTTGATTTAATTGTATAATCTTACATTAATTCTAATCTTGTTGTATGTCGAAAGAAACCTCAAGTGCCTAAACCATTAGGAAAAAAATTGTTTTCTATTATAGAAAAATTAATATATAATATAAAAAATATAAAATGATAAATAATATAGCAAAAGTATACTTTTCTATTATAAAGCATTTACACTGTCAAAAAGCTTGTTTTCAGACAATGCCTAACCAAGAAAATAAGAGCTATACTTTGGGCGTAAAAGCCATTTTATATATGGGGTTTACAGAATCAAAGATTCTTTACCAGGAACATGTCATTCATTACCAGGAATATTTCATTCTTTAAAAATTAAAGTAATATCTCTTTTCTTTGCCAGTTGTTACATGACACAATGTTTTTAAATTGAAATTAAGGGTGGTGAATTAGTATATACTGTGTTTATTATGGTAATAAATTACGTTTACCCTCTTTTTATACTTTCCAGTTTGTTAAAAGAATTTTTAAAATTTTATGTTTTTGTTTTGATCACTAATGAGTTAAAGAATCAAAAGTCGTTTGCACTCATCAGTAGCCTTCCTTCCTGTTCTTATTGCCCATAGAAGGACTAAACTAGTGAACTAACAGCTTTCTACTTTCCTTCATCCAGAATTTCTGGAACCTCAATCTGAAATTTGAAAGAAAAACAAGTCCTGAATATGCAATTTTGGTTCTTTTACCCCTCTCTTAGATACATAGAATACAGAATATGTTATGCATGTCAATAAATTTTTGAAGAAAGGGAAATTAATATCTGGTATGTACTAGGTATAAAGCTGTATGCATAGCCTATGTTATCTCATCTTATTCTTTGTATTTTGTGAGTTTTTATTAACCCCCCTGACAGGTAAGGAAACCAAAGCCTAGATAAGTAATTTATCAGAAGGCACATAGATAGCATCTCCTGCCAGCTGGATTTTGAAACCATCACTGTCTGACTCCAAAACCAATACCTCTGCCACTAATTACTGGCTATTTATGTAATAGTAATCTTGTAAATGGAAATCACCATGAATAAAAATGCAGAAGGCTATCGTAGATTCAAATTCAGGTACTAAATGAAACTCTTCTACCCAGCCAAGTTTTAGAGTGAAGACATCAAGGACAAGAGGGGGAAGTTATGTGAATAAATTACAGAAATTAGCTGTAATGCACGGATACCAAGATTCTGTTCGTATATGCTGCAGACATATCTTGATCTCCCTTTTTTGCTAGGTGCTGGGAATAAAAAGGCAAACCAAGTACCCTCCTTTCTCCTGTTGCTCATGATCTAGTTTTATGAGCAGGCATGCACACAGTGAATGATAAGGTACCGTGGGAGTGCTGTGTTGCAAAGTTTTACCGAGAAAGAATAATTTAAAAAGTCTTCTACATTGTCTTCTCACTGTAATGCAGGATTCCATGCTCCTGGTCACATTATAAATGAAATATAACCTTTGCAGTTGGGCATCTGCAATTGACCCTGTCCTCTCTGTATTTTTATCCTCATTTGTGCAAAGATAGGGTAGGTTCCAAGACAGTGGTTCTTTGTCAGCATAAGTTTTCCCATCCATTCTTTTTCCTTTGTTTAGTTTCCAAGGTGATAATTTTGCCCTTTTTGTTCTGTGGGAAGTACAGGGAACATAAAAAAAAAAAATCCAACTTCCACCGCACACCTGGACTTTATTATTGTCTTCAGAGCATGAGTGATTTACTTTTCTTCTTTTTCTCTCCATTTTTCAAGTTTTCTTAAAAAAAAAAAAAGTATTCATGGCTTTTAAAATACAAGGTGCAAAAAAAGATTTAATAAATAAAGAATGGAATCAACAAAGCTATAGTTAAGTCCAAAAGCTTTATGATGTTTTATCACTGTGCTCTTTTCTTACCTCATGTATAGTATGAAGAACGGCCATGTTACAATAATTGTAATAAAGGAGAGTATAGGAGTTTGTCTTAGAAACAAAGCTACCACTTTCAAGCAGATATCCTCTTTCATAGTTACAAAAGTATTTTGGAATATTATCCTTTATCCACATAATTTAATACTATATATTAGTTCTTTTCTGAAAGAAAGAAAAACAAATTTTACTTTTACTTGTAGGAGACGAAGAAACTCAATGTTTGAATATACCCAAGAATTTTGATAAGCTTTCTGGATCATCAGCTCATTTCTTCTATATGAGTTCAAGTTTTCCACAGTGCTTTTTCTTAGAGACTATAAGAAAGAAACCTCCAGTTGGTAGGATTTTACCAATATTTAGGTATCGAAAGTCTCTTAAATGGGGCTTTGAGTAATGACCACCATATTAAGTTTGTAGTGATTAGCATGATTCCAAAGCAAGTGGAATTTACTCAGTACCAACATAATTATAAATTTTTGAGCTATATTTAATACAAGGTTCTTCCCTCATGTGAATTAATTTTTAAATATTCTGCATCCCAGCTTACCCTATAGTATTTTTCTCGTACTAATTAGAATATTTCGTGTTTTCTTTTTTGTTCAATGTATTTTCTCTTTTCCCTTTTTTATATATAGCAAAAAAAATTCCGTCTAACAAATATATTATTGTTGTCATTTAATCTCAGAACTGGTGACAAGAAAAATGTAGCCTGGAAGATACTTCCAAAGAAACCGTGTAAAAATCTGATGAACACGCTGAATAATTTGCACCAGCAGTTGGCAAAATGTAAGTATATAATTTAATTAAAGGAAGTAATTTAATCTGAAAAAGGACTCCAATTACTTTGCCGTACTTGTAAAAGGATACTGTTTATTTTATCTGAGGGAAATGTTTTTATAATCTTAAGGACAAATGAACATTAAAGCAAAATTTGTTAGAACCCAAATAGGAAATTTATAAAATTTACATTTTATATCTACTATATTTTCATAGAACCATTTTAGAATAATAAAAATTCAGAAAGAAGTTAAGGTGATTGTTTTCTTTAATTTTACCATTATTGAAGTATCAGGGAAAAAATAAGGGTTTCCTCTTGTATATTTTCTTCATACATAGAAGTTTAGTTTTGAAAATTTAAGACAGATGGTTTAAATTAGAAAATGCTGATGATTTTAGTGGGGTGAGAGCTGGGTCATATGCTTTTCACCTTCCATGGATCTTAATGCTATGCTTACCTCAAAGAATTTGAAAATAGAAGCTTGCCAAATGCATTAGGAAATTAATCAAAATGAAAATTGATTGGGATATGGAATACTTCAGTAAAAAGCTTATATAAGAATACCTTGTCAGTGATCCAGAGATACTGATAAGAAGAATTAAACCTTCATTTGTTTAATCCTCTTGGTATTTTATAACAATGGCTCATTCAGGGCCCATAGATTAATACTTATTGTATGAAAAATGATCAGTGATGGTATAGCAATATTTGAGGTTCTCATTTATGTATTTATCATTTATCTGATTCTCTTGGTATTTTGTAACAACAGCCCATTCAGGGTCCATAATTTAATACTCATTAAATTATTGTGTGAAAAAATGGTCAGTAATGGTACAGCAATATTTGAGGTTCTCATTTATTTATTAGGTGAAATGTAAACATAGGAAGGGGCCTGTATAGTTGGAAATAGGCAGATAATTTAGAAGCAGCTCATAAGGACTGAGATATGAAAATAGTGACATCAAATAGAACGGCATTTTATCTTATGGAACAAATTATGTATAGAATTTTATTTAAGCTAACTACTTTAATGCCTTGCTTTCTAACAAGGCACGTACTTCTTTTAAACGGCTGAGAAGTCCAGCAGCTTTTGTAGCAATATTTTAAATATTATTAAAATCAATAAAATAGCCCATCCAAGTCAACTGAAGGGTAGAATCTTAAAACTATAAACTTTTAAACAGTACTGATAGTTAAGGATTGTGTAATACTTTACACCTTCAGAAAACTTTCACATACATAGTTGAGGGAGGTAAAATAGCTTGTCAGAAATCATACAGTTAACAAGGATGAAGTTAGGATTAAAATCTAGGCCTCTGTATCAATGCAGATTACCGTTAACTTTTTTAGACAATAAGAACTCTAGGAAAAAAACTCTCTAAGGTGATTTATCGTTCCTCATATTTTAAAAAGTTTTTAAATTTTGAAACAGTCACAAACGTTTTCCCTGACCTTTGAGAATAGATGCCCCATCACCTCCAAATGGACTATATTTCCTACCAAAAAATATATTCTCCTGCATTACTACAATATAACCATGAAAATCAGGAAATTAACATTCAGTGTTACTGCCATCTTTATCCACAGACCAGATTCTAGTTTTGTCAGTTATCATAATAATATTCTTTATAGCAAAATAATCCATTTCCAAATCAGGTGTTATAATTTCGTTTCAAGTCTCTTTAGTGTCCTTTTCTCTAAACAGTTCCTTGATTTTTCCTTCTTTTTCTTGATACTTTTGAAGATGATACTATCATAGAATGGTCCGTGATGTGGTCCATGTTTGCTGAGTGTCCTCACGGTAAATACACGTCATACATCTTTGGCGAGAATATCGCAGAAGTGACACTCTGTTCCTTTTCTACCAACCTTACCAGATCAGGCTCTATTTCAGTTTGTCCCATAATTGATGAAGATGTTCACTTTGTGCACTTGATTAAGGTGGCGTCTACCAGGCCTCTCTATTGTGAATTCATTATTTTACTACCTAATGGCTTTAGCATTGAATTGTTCAGGAAGAGGAAGACCTGTTTTTCACATTTTAATTCTCGTGTGTTTTTCCTGTAGGCACTTATATTTTTTAACGGGGGAGGGGGTGGGCAGAGATAGTACTAATGCATTTAACCCTGTGTCCTGCTGATACAGTTGCTATGATTTTCATTTATTAATTTCTATATAGTTACTTCAGAACATGAATTTTTTATAGTAGTCAGATAAACAGGAATAATTTTATATTTACTTGGGTTGAACTATGTGCAGCAGAGCCTAAAATATGATGTAGCAAGCTTTGCTAGGGTTTACGTATTATGAAGTTGTATGAATACAGAGTTGAGGTAGCTTGAGCCCTTTTGAAAACAACACATTTATTTCTTTCAATTTTATTGAGATATAATTGACATACAGGACTGTATAAAGTATACAACATAAGGACTTGACTTACGTATATAACTAATTTATAGTGATATCATTATGAACATTGGTTTCAACAGTTTGGAGAAAACGCTAACACTGATTTTCTTCACAGTGCAGCAGAGACCAAGAGATGATGGGCTAATGGACTTAGCAATGAATGACTATGATTTTAATTCTGGAAAGAGGTTGCACATGATAGATTTGGAAATCCAAGAGGCGTTTCTGTGTTTCATGGCCTCTATTTTAAAAGGTTATAGATCATACTTAAGACCAATAACGCAAGCCCCATCTGAGACAGCCACAGATGCATCCTCTCTTTTTGCCCTACAAGGTGAGCGATTGTATAGTTTTATAGTTTTCATATTATTGAGTTTAACCTTATGATGATTCAGTTGTTTTCTGTGTTAATTAATAGCTCATGTTTATCAAAATACATACCTATTTTGGAAGTATGTGAAGATCAACTTTGTTGGTAATCCATCTCCACAAAAGTAGTTATTTCTCGAGCACATTAATTATAATCCCATTAGCTAAATATTTGAAAAGCACAGAGCTTCCTAACCATGTAGGAATGTTGTGTCACAGATGTGTTGAGATATTGATATTTTTAGCTTTCAGAGCAGCTAGGCAGTATTGGACACTCAGGGGAGCCCCTGGGATGGTCACCTCCAGGCATGAGCAGCCTCATTCATTTTACTTCAGTCTGCTTTATAAATATTACTTTCTGTTTGTGCCCCCAAGCAAAAGAAGTTGGAGAGCCCCGGAGTGCAATTTGTGTCATAATACTTACTTATTTTTCTTTTGTGGTATATAATATTTGCAAGAGAAATTCATTTAATAAGCATATATTGAGTTCCTCTAAATGCTAGGTATACGGTGGTATGCAAAAGATACATGGTCACACAAAAAAAAAAAGAAGAGAGAGAGACATGGCTACTTCTCCCGTTGAAGTTATAGTCAAGAAGATAAGCAATTTGAAAATAATATGAATGAACACTGTATTTCACAACTTCAGATCACAGAAAAGCCTTCTGAGGAATTTATGTCTGAGCCATGATCTCAGAGATGAGTAGAAATTAGCCAGCAAAAGAAAATTGGAAGAGGGATTTAAGTAGAGAGAACAGTTGGAAATGATTTGAGTTTCTGGGCCCAAAAGAAGGCCCAAATATAGTGTAACTGACCATAGTGAGCAACGTGGAGCATGAAATCAGGAAATAAACTTTTACTCTGTTTCAGTAAGACACAGACATTAATAAATACTAGACGAGATATAACTGCTGCTTTGAGAAAGCCAAATACATGGACAGAGAGTATGCCAGGCACATAGAGCATGCAACACGGTGGGAGGACAAAGCAATTTTTAAAATGCTTTCAAATTTACTACTTTATTCGTAATCTTCAAGGTAGTGAGGGGACCACAGAGACAATTCTGGGTGAGGATTTGAAAGATCTGGGGTCAAGTTCCTTTCCTGTTGCTATCTTTGTCAGATCATGTCCCCTTTCAGGGGTCTTAGTTTCTTTTTCTTCAAACTGGTAAGTTGAGGGGGTATAGGTGATGTGGTTAATCAAGTTTCTTCTGACTTAAAATTTAATGAATCTTTGAATGGTGCTATATTTTGTGACATTATGAATTTATGTTGAACAGCTTTCTTAAGAAGCCGGGACCGGTCACATCAAAAATTCTATAACATGATGACCAAAACACAAATGTTCATTCGCTTCATTGAGGAATGTTCTTTTGTCAGTGATAAAGATGCAAGCCTGGCATTTTTTGATGATTGTGTAGATAAAGTAAGTAGTAGTATGTCTGTAGTACCCAACTTACTTTGTGGGATTGTTTTAAATGTTATGAGTTAGAGTTTCTATTTAACTTTTATCAGCTTTTAACAAAACCTGATTTCATTTCATTTCATCATTGATCTTTATTATTAAAGTTCTGTTTGGCCTACTAGGTATTATAGAGCACCTCTTAGGAGTACCTTGCAGGATTTTACTGAATCATCAGTTTTATTTTAGCACTTAGGTTCATAACCTTGCCTGCTCACTTACAGACTATGGGAGTTCTTTCCAGGTGTGTGGACCTCTAACTTGAACATCCTTAATTTTCACCTCTCCTTTTTGAGGATTGCCACATGCTGAGAGTAGGTGTAGAGCATAATGAATATTTCACTTGAGTATTTTTATAATTTGGAAGTGAGTTTATAGCTTAAATTAAGTGAATTAATTCTGCTATTTTAAATTCATGTCTGAAACTTTCCCTTCCCTTTCAGTCCTAATATCTTTAGGTGGGATGGAGCAAGGTCAGTATCCCTACGGAATAGAGAGGAGTTTGGGGAACAGTGGCCTAGAGTGGGATGTCAAAACCTGAATGGGGTGAAGAAGGAGAAGCAGCCTAGCATTGGGAGTTCGAGCTCAAGCCAGGTGAAGATAGCATCCATGCAAGGGGTGACTTAGCATGGAGGATCAGAGGACAAGAGGATAAAAAGAGTGTCTATGCTAGGGGAAGACAGCTGCGGGGGATCAGAATAAACAGGATGAGAAGAGTATCCATGCAGAAAGAGCATGGAATATCAGAGTCTGAGCAAGGTAAGGAGAGTGTCCCGACTGGGTAGGGGCAGCAAATGGGGTATCAGAAATTAATCTGGATGAGGAAGATGCCAGCGTGGTGGGGTTAGGGGGTTGGTCTGGAAGTAGTTGTTGAAGCCAAATTAGGGTGAAGAAGTCATGTGTGGGGTAGGGTGGTGATAGAGACAGGAAAATATAGCATATGGGAGAATGGATCAAATAAATAAATATATTAAGGACGATGAAGTTGCTCACTGTCAGAGAAGGGACTTACAGAAAGGTAGAAAACCTGAATCAACCCTGTGGTATTAGAATGGAATTGGAAGTTGGATATATCATTGGTATTCAGTATGTATAGACAAATATAGAAATATAAGTATAGATATAAGTATGTGTAAGTATGTGTGTCTTTGTGTGTACAAACATATATTCCCAAGCTCTGTACATGGAGAGTACCTGGGAGCAGCCATCCCCAATACCAACGAGTACACCTAATGCACAGATTTTGGCTTCTAAATACCGTTCTCCACTAAAAGGAATTAGGACTCTTTGGAGAAATTATTGGGTCTAGGGCAAAGAAAGTACAAAATGAGCCCTGAAGTAGCCTGTGCTAGAAAACAAGGAATTGCTCCAAGAATAATGGAAATGTGTTTTTTAAAACAACACCACACATATACAGGCAGATGCATGTGCACGTGTATGTACATGGACACACACACACAAAGACAAGCCAGCTTGAAGGGACTCCCACTGGCTACATCTGGGACAACTTGAACATCAAGTGTTAGTAACAGACTATAACCCATTAGATAAAATAGGAAACTATGAGTCTACACAGATATCAATCAAGAGTCTGATGAGAAACAGGATTTTAGTTTGAGTACCTCTGCACAAAATACATATTAATCACAAAATGGGAAAGAGTAACTTTATGGTGGAACAGAATGCCGGGCAGACCCCACTTTTATCTAATCATCGAAGTGAACATCATGAGTAGTGGAACAAATCAACATCATATGCCTATAATAGGCCACAGTGAAAATACAACATCAGCTCTGTAATATTTCTGCCAAAGATGCATATAACCTACATAATCTCAAGGAACTATCATACAAATTCAAATTAAGTGACATTCTACAAAATACCTGTTCTGTAATCTATAAATTGTCAGGGTTAAGAAAATAAAGGAAAAATTGAGAGACTGTTAAAGTGAAGGAAACTGAAGAGACTTGACAAGCAAATACAATGTATAGTTCAGAACTGGATGCTTTGGGCATAACATTATTAATATCATTAAAACTTGTATGTAGTTTGAAGATTAGACAGTAGTAATGTAACATGTTAATTTCCACATTTTCATGTTGTGTTGTGGTTAGATAAGAGAACGTCATTGCTTGTAGGAAGTACACTAAAGTATTCTGGGTGGTGGCTCATCAGGCCAGCAGTTTACTCTGAAAAGATTAAGGGGGAAAAGTTGTTTGTACTTGAAAAGTTACTATATCTGAAACTCTCCTATAAATTTGTGACTTTATATACGTAATGTTCATGATTTTATGCCCGTGACAATAGAAGAAGAAAGCAAAGCTTTGTCATGTATTTACTGAACAGGTTATACTTACAAGGTTATTTTAAAAAGTCCATCATGATCAAACTTATGTGACTGAAAAAAATCAGTGATTTTGAGGGCAGGGGGCACAACAGCCAAAATACAGCTCATCCCTCAGTAGTCAGAAATTGGCTTAGTTCTGAGTTGGACATGAAAGTGTCCTTTACTAACTATTAAATAAGTACCAAATATGTCTTATAAAAATGAGAAATGATTCTAACTATGCCAGATGTAATAGGAAAAACACTGCACTGGGAATCAGGACAACTTGAGTCCCGGCTCTTATACTTGTGATTTGAGTCAAGTTATCTAGTCTTTCTGTGTTTCCTTTCTTACCTACGTTTAGAAGATATTATGAGGAGAAATCATTATGCACATCTCCCAATGTTCAGAGTAGTGTTGTATGAACTAAGAAGTAGAAAACATTATGACTATTTTTTATATTTTGCTCATTTTTATTTGAGTTTATAGAGTGGTACTTCATTTGATTTTATCATTTCATGACGTAGAAATGTTTGATTTTTGAATGACTTATACATCTGAAGAAAAAGAACAAGTTCAGATCCTTCAATTTAAAACATTTGATGGATCGTCGATGTAGAGAAATACCGTTGCTGGTGCTGATAGAGAATTAACAAGTTAAGGTGCCTAGAAAAAATCACCCTCATCCTTGAAATGCTTTGCAGTAGGGAAAAAATGGATATATGCCATTATCTACTTAGAACTCATCATTCATTTTTCCATAGAAACACAGATGTAAGTGGTGACTAGCTATAGTTCAAATGGAACAGGGCTTCAGTGTTCTCCTAGAAATATATATTAAATTTCTTTTTGGTGGAATGGTACTGTAACCACCTTTTAGGACGTTTTTTTAAAAAACAAAGTTTATTGAGATATACAAATAGTAAATGTACCTCTGAAATGTACAGTTTGATGAGTTTTGGCAAATACAGATTTCCATGTGACCATGACTCCAAAACATACAATATTTCTATCAACCCAATTTTGCATACTCTATTTAGAAGTGGACTTCTAGAACCCTGCCTTTTTTGTAAGTTGAACTCTGCCTATATAGAGCTCCAAAATCTGTTTGTTTTGAGAAATAATGTCATAGCTCCTTGACAGTTTTGTTTTTATTGCAGCATTGTGCCAAGAACTTGGTTTTCACTATCTTAATCAAATCTGTAGGTTTGCCTTAATTGGTGCTTAATAGAAAGAATAAATAGGGAGGTGTGGGGTAAATAGAAGAGTGTGCTTTAAAACATAATTTCTTTCAATCCTTTTTTGTAGAAATTATCATTTCATTTTATATAAAAATGATGTTTCTGGGGGTGCCTGGCTGGCTCAGGGGATAGAGCATGTGACTCTTGATCTGAGGGTCATGAGTTCAAGCCCCATGTTAGGCATGGAGCCTACTTTAAAAAGAAAAAAAAATGAAGTTTCTTACAGCATTATGCTCTTTGGATGTTTTTCCCCTGTGGTGCTGGACTTGCACTGGTCATCCATACATGCTCATTGAGCTTGCCTTGTGAACAGTGGCATACATTTGTGTAACAGTTGTTCCTGTGCCAAGCTAACTGAATCATAAGGGACTAAACTAATGACCACAATTTTGCTAATAGCATACTTTAGCCAATACGTTGATTGATCCACATGGGAACACTGAATTTGTTGTAGGAATCCATTTAACCCTGCAGAAGACAGAAACCTTGTATTGTTCCCTTTTTTTACTCATTGTATGTATCTTGTTCACAAGTTTGTGTTTCAACTAAGAATTCATAGTGTATCACATGATTTTTAAAATACTCATTAATACTGTAAGACATATAACACTTTTGCTAGGTACCTAGGGTATCATGTTCTAAGAAGGATATTTTATCACTAATAATTACTACATTATATTGTCTAGGAATTTCTGAAAGTAGGTCACTTGCTATTTACCTGATAGGAGTCAATGCAGGACATGATGAGAATAATTGCTTAATGAATATACGTTCTGTCAAAAAAAGCCAATCCCATTAAATGTGTAACCATTGTTTCTAGACAGATTATTTTCCTGAAATGCTATTCACCTACTCAAAATCTAGATCCAACGAAAGATCACTTATATATAATGGAATCATGTTGCACTTTAAGATTTTAATGACTAAGAAAATTTAAAACTGAAAATTAACTCACTAAAACATAGTTACTTGTATTTGCTTTATTATAATTCAAGGAAGTTTTTTATTGGAGAAAATAACAAAATGTCACAAGATCCAAAATACATCTTAATAAACTTCATATGCAGTTAGTGGTTAATTGCATTCCTAGTATTACTAAGCAGAACTCTCTGAAATAATAAATAATTATACAGCGCTGTCACTACCTTTCATATTTTAGTACCACAATTTAAGTACACTTAGTATAGCAAGTGAGTACTTGCTTTTAATCTGCAAATGTTTTATGAATACCAATAATACTTTTTAAATAATCATTTATGTGGGGTTATTTTTTAGTTGGGTGACTTTTAACTTAATTTTTTAAGTGAACAGATCTCTTACCTCTGGCAATTTAGCTATGGGAAATAAGTAATATTTATATATAAATTACATATTATATATTTATATATGTTTTTATATAAGTTATATATAAATAATATATATACATTAATTGCCTAAGTCTGAACAGGAATTAGACATATTCCTCTTTTGATCTTAGCATATTCAAACAGAAAACATTTGCCCAAATTTAAAAAGCTAGAGTGGGTAATGCTGAATAGGAATAAGAAAAACAATATATGAGAATTATTTGAGTTTCATTTATGACTAATTTAAGAACCATGTGTTCTTGTTCTTCCTATGATTATGTTTTAATTCCTTGCAATCTGGTCCTATAGGATGATGCTTAACTAAGGGCAGTTTTGTGTAACAAATAATCTGGTAAGATTTTTCTTAGTCTTCCAAGCATCCCTCCACAGTGTTTTCTAAGTATATTAATGTCTTGTGGAAAAAAATGAAGAGAATATGAAAATTATTTTAATTTTATCCTGTCGTGGGTGTTGGATTTCTTTTTCTCCCAATGGGCAGATGTCACTGTGCTTTCCAAAAGACAGAAATGGCCAACTGATACATGTAAGATGTATATAGCATGGCTGTTTTTATAATGTTAAAATGCAATTTTATTGGTATAGAAGTTAAGGGAAATATCTTTTCCCAGGGTACTGTACTGAATCTGCAGCGCAAAATTTTAATTTTTTTTTAAAGATTTTATTTATTTATGTGACAGAGAGACAGCCAGCGAGAGAGGGAACACAGCAGGGGAGTGGGAGAGGAAGAAGCAGGCTCCCAGCAGAGGAGCCCGATGTGGGACTCGATTCCGGAACTCCGGGACTCGATCCCGGAACTCCGGGATCACGCCCTGAGCCGAAGGCAGACGCTTAACAACTGCGCTACCCAGGCGCCCCCCAAATTTTTATATTTTAATAGACTTTACAGTACTGAGAATTAGAGCAGTTGTCCTCAGACACAGGTTTTTTCTATATGAACAAAATGGCTGGAAATTTAGGGGCGCTTGGGTGGCTTAGTTGGTTAAGGGTGTGCCTTCAGCTCGGGTCATGATTCTGGGATCATTTCCAGGATTCTGGGATCAGCTGCCCCCCCCCACCCCCCAGGCTCCCTGCTCAGCAGACTCCCTGCTTCTCCTGCTTCTCCGCCTGCCCCTCCCCAAAACGTGTTGTCTCTCGCTTGCTCTGCTCTCTCTCTCTCTCTCTGCGTCAGATAAATAAATTTTTAAAAATAAATAATAAATAAACAAAAACTTTAAAACATCTGTTTGTAGACAGGCAGTTCACTCTTGTAATGTTTCATCATGGAGACAGTAGTTTCCAGCTTTCTTTCCAATGACCTTGGGTATTTGTTTTAACTATCTCTTCTTTTACATTACCATTGCTGCCCTTATAATTAGATTAACCACATTTCATCTGCATAAAATATTAGTGAGTAGAGCTTCTCATTGTTCTTGGGTTGCCCATGGACATTGTATCCTATTGGGATACCTTTGATTTTGAGTGTCATTGACATATTCCTGATGCTGTTGTTTTAAAAATGTTGCTTGGTTTGCTAATAATGGCTCAGGTGTTCTCTGTTTTTATTGAAAGTTTGGTTTTTAACAATATTATTCAATGACTAAAGAAACAGGAAGTGTGGGGAAAAGAAAGAGAAAAAACTCTGTAAAGCCTAGTGCCCTAATTTCCATTTGACATTTACTTTCAGTGTTTTTTACATAATTGTAATATAGTTTCCCAATTTTTTATACAACCAGATCTTATAGGCATTTTTAATATCACTGCCAAATCTCATAAAACGAAATTTTCATTTTTTACCACAGTAAAACATAACAATTTAAAAAGTCAAATAATTTTCCAAGACTTTGGTCCCATTCCATCCTGCCCCTAGTTTCTACTCCCCAAAGGCAACCACTTTTCTCTTTCATCCATTTCTTCAGCTATTTACCTTAAGATTTCCAAATAACATGTTTTTATTGCTGCTGATTGTTTTATGTATCCATTAATGTCATACCTACCACACCACCTGAATTCTCCCAATGTCATTATAATGAATTTTGCTCAAATGGTTGTTCAGTGTTAATATTATTATCGCTTTGTATATAATCCCAGCTAGGCCACATATATATTGTAATTAGATTTCCTTTCATGCATGGATTTTGTATTCTCCGATTTAATAATTACTGTATTTCTTGTTTTTGTGCCTACTATTAATTCATCTCTAAAACTCTTCTACAAAAGTGAAAAATCTGAAATCTCAGTTTTTCCAACTTACCAGGTAATCTGTCCATTTGATTTTTTTTTAATTGTTGCTGGAAATTTCCATGTGTGCCAATTTGAAGTGATTGCTTTCTAGTCTGTCATTCTGGTTTTTTCTTTCACCATCATCCTAGGACTTACACTGACATCTCTCCAGAGTTGGACCCCCTGCTTTCTGGCTTCAGTAACTCTTTTCTTAGTGTTTTTCCTTTTTATGATGGAGCACATCTTCTGGTAGCTTCGTGAGAGAGAGTATGTGGGAGATAAACATTTTTTGATGCCCTACCTGTCTATAAATGTCTTTTATTCTCTCCTAATACTTGATTGATAATTTGATTGGATGTAAAATTTTAAAATCTTCTAGCTTCGAATGTTATTGTTGAGAATAACATCTGGTCTAATGCTAAGTTGATTTCTGACCTTTTGTGCCTGATCTCTTTTTCTCTCTGAAAGCATTTAAGATGTTTAATGTTCTGGGGTTTCATAAGGATATGCCTGGTGGAGGCCTTATTTTCTTCATTGAGTTGAGTACGTGCAGGCCCTTTTACTCTGTGGACTCATTTTCTTCAGATTCTGGGCAATTTTCCTGCATCCCATTTCTTTCTTTACTCCATTTTCTTTGGTACTCCTGTTCTGAAGTATATATTATTTGGATATTGGCCTTCCTATCCTGATCCTCTTAACTCGTTTCATTCCATTTTCTGTCTCTCTGTTTTTCATCTCCACTTCCTGGGAGATTTCTTCAAGTTTATTTTCCAAATTTTATAGTGTAATTTTTACTTCTGTCACATTTATAATTTCTCTAAGTCTCTTTTTTTATAGCATCTTCTTATCATGGATGTAGGCTTATTCATTTTAGTTATTTTGAGCAGTTTTTTCCCCCTGCATTGGCTCTGCTTCTTCTTACTCAAATGTTGCTTTTAATATTTGTTTGTTTCATTCTTCTTCAAGTTGTTAGTTTTCCTTGTGTGATCTTTGGTTGGTATTTCAAGAATGAGGCACAAAGACCTCATTGGAGCTTTAATGGGAAGGTGAGGCTTGGAGCTTCCTTAGGTATGAGACTGATGATCATAAAAGGAACTCAGCTATTTCATTAGAGTCCCTGTTCAATCAGTGTCTGTAATTCTTTTCTTTAAGCTGCTTAGTTTCCCCAAGAGGTTATCTCTAGTGTTTAGCAAACTGAGGAGTGTAGCCTCATTGCCAGTGTTCTCACAGCAGAGTGGGGAAGGTAACTGAGGTTTTCCCTTGTTGTAACATGTAGGCTTTTACTCACTTCACCTGTTTTTATGAACCTCCGTCATCTCTCACACTTCTGCCTGGTGTCCTCGAGTCTAGAGTCCCTCTGGTTCACGCAGAAAGACCCAACCTAGTCTATGGCCATGTTGGGGAGAGGTAGTGGCCTAACTTACTGGGTTGGGTCAGGGATCTGGGAGTCCTTTAATGTAGGCTTTTAACTAATTCTCCTGCTTCAGTCCATGTGCACTCCCATCTTCAAGGTCATCGAGCATTTTTCATTCCTGACTTTTCTGGGACTCCACAGAGCAAAATGGCTAGATTTTTGGCTTTTTCTCCTTTATGCCCTCCCCAGTGCCAGATCTGTGGCTTTCAGCTTTCACAGGTCTCCTCAGTCTATTTTGCAGTTTCTAAAATGTTTTGAACTCCAGCTGTGCTTTTGTCCTCTCTCCAGCTCATTTTGTCTTTGCTGGGGTTTTTTTTTTCACTCCCCTTACTTCTCAGTTTGGTGAGATTTCAAGAGTGATTGAAGGTAAATTGTTGTGTTTAATTGGTCTTGTTCACCCAGAAGTCTGTGTGATCTTTACTGTTTTAATTTTTAATGATTGTATATTTTATCCATTATCATACTTTATTCATTTACCTGTTTTTTGAAATATAGGTGACTTCCAGTGTATTGCTATTGCAATCCTGCCAAAAAAAGCCATCTTTCTGGTGATTAACATAATAAAAAATTTTTAAAAAAATCTTACATGCTGATAGGTTTTTTTCATGTTAGGTTATTTTCTTAGAATAAGAATAAGGCGGATGTATTTAAACATATCTTGTTTTCTAAAGAAGACTTTAGCAATTTTGAGTACCAGTACAATATGTGATTATCCAGTTTACAGTATCCTTGCTAATTTCACCATATAGAAGTTCTTTTTTGACAGGCTAGAAAGAAAGGTACCTTTTTTTATACTGATTTTTAACTATCCTGCCACAGAATTGAAATAAGTGCTTATTATAAAAGTAATATATTCTACTTTGCTTGAATTTTTACTCTGAGCATTTATTACTTTTGTAATTTTTGAAAAAACCAATAAAACTAATACATATTATTTTTTGAATGGAAAATACCAACATAAGGAAGAAGACAATTAATTGAAGTAATACCATTACCCAGAGGTAACATTTTGATAAGAGTATACATGTGTGAGAGAGAAACACGAATATATGTATGTATATGTATATATGTATGTATATATGGCATACATATTCACTCCCTTTTAAAAAATTAGTATCAGGGGCGCCTGGGTGGCACAGCGGTTAAGCATCTGCCTTTGGCTCAGGGCGTGATCCCGGTGTTTTGGGATCGAGCCCCACATCAGGCTCTTCTGCTATGAGCCTACTTCTTCCTCTCCCACTCCCCCTGCTTGTGTTCCCTCTCTCACTGGCTGTCTCTAGCTCTGTCAAATAAATAAATAAAATCTTTAAAAATAAATAAATAAATAAATAAAAATTAGTATCAAAATATATATATTATGGGTTTTCTTCATTTATCGTTACTTTGTGAACATTTTTTCATGTCATTAATTATTCTGAAACATCTTTATTGTTTTCTAGTTTACTATATGGATATAGCATTAAAAACATTCTCTAATCTTGGAGATTATAGCATGTAATACTGTGAAATTATAACCGACAATTTATGTTAGAACACTCTGAATGTCCAGCTTTTTTTTTTTAAATAAGAATTAGAAAATTTTTAAAGCTATCTCTATCCTTTTTTGGTATATTGTGCCTTAAATCCTTATCTTAAAGAGTTAACTTGTTAATAATTCTTGTTCTCCCATTTATTTCTGACGGATAATATGATATTCTCTCTAACCTAATAAAGTGCTGTGGGTTATGTGTTGTCATGTGTATGGCATCTTGGTGGGGTTTTTTGTTTCTTTTTAATTAATGTCAGCTTTGTGCTTTTTAGTTTATGAGGTACTTTTAGGCAATTTAGAGTCTGTTTTCACTTTTGTGCATATTACCTTGCCATAGAGTATCTAGGGAAGATTGTACTATTAAAGTGCTTTCAATACTGATGTGACTGGAATGTTAACTCAAATCTGCTTCTACGTAAACTGGAAGAACTTAGAGAAATATATTTAGTATAAATGAGACCTAGAACTTGGTATTCTCAACACATACACACACATGTATTTGTGCATTTTTTAAAAATATTACTTCTTGAGTACATTTTCATGATTCAAAATGCAAAATAATATAAAAAGTTATACATTGGGAAATCTGGGTCCTATCCCATCCTTGTCCATTCCATTCATCACCCCTTCCCCATATGGGAAATTACTTTTCATAGTATTCTTTACCATTTCCTTTTGTGAATACAAGCAAAAAATGAATGCGTGTTTTTATTTATCTTTCTTACTCAAAAGATAATATACTATATACAGTGTTCTACACCTTCTTATGTTTACTTAATTATCTTGGAAATCTTTTTTAGTGGTGCATAGAGAACTTGTTCGTTCTTTTTTTTTTTTCCTTAGTAGTTCTTTAATATCCAGTTATGTAAATGGTTTATTTAACCATTCTCCATAGACAAACTCTTGGCTAGCCAGTGTATTTTTTTAATGTATGTTTTTTTAAACTTTTTCAGGTGGATATGGACAAGAGTGGTGAAATGCGACTTATAGAACTGGATGAATCTTTCAAAAGTGAACATACTGTTTTTGTAACACCACCTGAGATCCCCCATCTACCCAATGGTGAAGAACCCCCTTTACAGTACAGGTATTCAAGAGGCAGAATGTTTGAGATTGAAAGAGAGAAGCAATCCATCATCTGTGATATAGCTTTCTAAGGACTGTGGTATTTTCAAAAATCCAAACTTTACAGATTCCTAATTTTTAGGTGGTAAGCAAGCTTATCCCACATCCATTAAAGAATTAGAATTTTGCATAATATAGACTTGGGAAGCTTTCCGTATCTACATACGTATCTGTTCTCATAAGTGTTGGTTAAACTCAGGACCTCCCCCCCCCATGAAAATGCAGCACTTTTATTATAGATTTTGATTTTTGTTTCTCACTAAAGCTGAATCCCTCAGTTTCATACCCTTTTCCATACACATATTGATTAATGTAACCTTGGTTCACAACAGGATTAAATCTAATTTAGAGTCAATATTTGTGGCCTTCATTTTGATGATATAATTTATTAGGCTATTAATTTTTCTGTGAGTTTTTATTTAAGTCATGGAAATTCGGAACTATTGGCAATTCATCAGTTAATTTGGGAAATTTGGTCAGATGCTGCGCTGTTTGGTATATAGACTTGAATGATACGTTGTTCCTGATTTCAAGTCTAGTGGGAAAGAGAGAAGTTCTGAGCTTGGTAAAATAAGGGTATATAGAAGTAGATTTATTATACATCTGTGTATCTATCTAGATGTATGTTATACACATACATTTGTTATCTACTAGAGGTAGTTTCCAGTTTGCATTTATTTTTACTTAAAATGGCACTTCCTTTTAGATTTTAAATTATTTCTTTCTCCAGTAATACTTTCTTAGTTGAAAGATTTTAAAACCATTTCACATGTATCATTCATCAGATCACGGTTTATTTTCATTGAAAGAGGATTTTTCAGTCTTCCTTTTACAGATGAAAAAGTGGTGCAACAGGTGTTTGTGAGTGTTGTTGGTTAATTCATAGGCCACTTGGTTCCTGCCCTTATTTTTCATATATTGGTGATGTTGCTCAGATCACTTTTTAAAATTCTGGCTTTTGTCAAAGGTGTTTAAAATCTCCTAATTTCTCTCTTTCTCGCTTCTTTTTCTTTCTAAGCAAGATCTCATTTCTTTGATGTCTTTCGTACATTATACTTTTAAGACTTTTTTAGGGGCCTATTTCACTAATACAGTTTTGTTTTTCTTTTTATGCTTTGGTTTTAACTTTTTTAAAATTTAAATTTTACTTTTAGATTTAGTCCTCTAATTTAAAAAATTACTTAACTTAGAAAATTCCCATTTTTTAAAGGATCTAAGTTCCTTTTTAAGTTGAGACTAACGATATAATTTTGGTGTAATCACACCCGTCATTGGAAACACAACTTAAATGTCTTCAGTGAGCACAGTGGGCCCTTTTAGTGAGAGATGACTCATATTCTCACATTGTCTGTGTGAAATGATCGGGTAGTAAGTTTCCATAAGACACATATAACGGTCTTATTATCACACCATGTACATACAATGAATTTTTTAAGGGATGTAGTTTTCCAAACTTCTTTGCTATTTGATTCCTACTGAACACTTAATATTTATTTGTTCACTCCACCTGAATTTGCCTATAGTAATGTATAATAGACATAGTTTACCATCTTTTATTGTAGCTGGTTTTCTTCTCAGTTAGTTGAAACTATTGGTATGCCTTTAGGAAGATTATAAAGTAGGTTCAGTTTGATGCTCGGGGTCTTCTTCTGTTCTTTTCAGCATGTCTTTTTCCTAGCTGCAGCTACCTTTTACATTCCCAAAACTCCTTGCTCTAGCACCCAAATTAGCCCCACCTCCTCATAGGGCCGCTCATTCTAATCTTTTCTTCTTCTCCAACCTCTTCAGTTTTCTTTCTCACAAATGAGGCCCAGAACCTGCTTAGCTAACCTGATAAGCCAATTCATGATAATATGAGAGTTTGTCCTCGAGTGTGCTAATACGTTATTTGTATCTTTTGAAGAGGACGGTTCTATCCTAATATCTTAACCTAAAGCAATGATATTAATAACTGTCCTATCTGAAAGAGTATTGATTTGGGGACTCTTTACCAGCTGTCATGTTACCTGATATGTTTGCTTTGTATTTACGTGAATACTAACTAACAAAGTTCACTTGATTTACTTTAGGCTTTGATGTCAAGTTCAGCAAAATTTAAATCTTTCACTTTTCTACCTCTAAAATATATACTTGAGTTTGTATTTGGCTATTACATTTCTAAATATGATAGCAAGGAAGGCAACATTAGCACGAATATTTGTAGAGTATATATCGTAGTCTGATGGAGAAAGATAATTAAAGTAGACTCTAAGGAGTTATTGGTCAGAATTTTTTTTAGATTGTGACCAGTATGATCATCTGTATGTGCTTGAGATTTTT
Source organism: Ailuropoda melanoleuca (assembly GCF_002007445.2). Lineage (NCBI taxonomy): Eukaryota > Metazoa > Chordata > Mammalia > Carnivora > Ursidae > Ailuropoda > Ailuropoda melanoleuca. The sequence goes on from NC_048222.1 coordinate 41,957,817, forward strand.
TTTTCTTTTCAAAAACAGCTATAATGGATTTCCAGTTCTTAGAAACAATTTATTTGAGAGACCTGAAGGATTTCTACAAACACGAAAGAACAAATTGCCTTCAAAATCAAGTAGTCCTAGTAGCCCTTCTCCTATGTTCAGAAGAACAAAACAGGTGCTTTGACAATTTTGCATTCTTCATGTATTCAAGTATTAGAACAAAAATAAATATGACACTCAACTCATCCTCCCTTAATATATTTTACTACCCCATATGTATGACTAGATTATTATGCTTCTCAAAACATCCCCCCCAAAAATTTATAGTAATGTGACTTTAAAAAATTAACTGGTTTTCTTATCTTAGAACTATATTTCACATATTTTATAATACAAATTCAAGCAGAGACTTGAATATGTATTAGAGACAGATTTTGTTAGGGAAATACTATAAAAGCCTATGACTTACACTTGTTCAGCATTCAGTTAAATAAGGATCCTTAAATGTGTCAATTAATGAGATCCTTGCATTTTTTTTCTAGGAAATCAAATCAGCCCATAAAATTGCCAAGAGGTATTCTTCCATTCCTCAAATGTGGTCCAGGTGTCTCCTGCGCCACTGTTACGGACTGTGGTTTATTTGTCTGCCAGCTTATGTGAAAGTGTGTCATTCAAAAGTCAGGGCACTGAAAACAGCATATGATGTGCTTAAAAAAATGCAGTCAAAAAAGATGGATCCGCCTGATGAGGTAAAAAGCCTTTTTAAAAATGCAGTATTTTATTCTAGATCTATGTCCGTAGATACTTCGTTTCGGAACACTTTTGAACTGTGTGTTTCAGGTGTGCTACCGCATCCTTATGCAGCTCTGTGGGCAGTATGATCAGCCGGTGCTTGCAGTCCGAGTGCTTTTTGAAATGCAGAAAGCTGGTATTGACCCCAATGCCATCACTTATGGGTATTATAATAAGGTAATTACTTTGATTTAATGGAGAACAAGTATACCTTTTGTGATTATATAACCTTAATTTAATGGCAGAAATAATTGATTTCAGGCTTTATTTGGCGTTGATTTTGGAGTATTAAAATGTATTCTGTAAATCAAGTAAGATTTTTTATTCTATTTTGCTGTTATACGATGTATTTAGATATTCTTTAGCTTGACTGTAAAGCCAGTATGCATTCACTGATACATATTATTTCACTAATTATTTTATTTTGTTGAATGAATAGGCTGTTTTGGAAAGTACCTGGCCTTCAAGAAGTCGTAGTGGCTGTTTTCTTTGGACAAAAGTAAGAAACGTTGTTTTAGGAGTAGCACAGTTCAAAAGAGCTTTAAAGAAACACGCACACTTATCACAAACAACTCTCTCAGGTAATTAAAGGCTCTTAAGGGATGTATTTGTTTTACTTTGCAAAAAAAAAAAAAGTAATTGACTAGTGATGATTTACATTTTTTTAGAAATTTTTAAAGAGTTTCAAAATATTTAATGATTTCTAGCTTTTATTGCCATTAAGCAAATTTTAATATTATTTTCCCATTTAAAAAATACCTTAAGTCACTTTTTTTCTTTAACTCTTAAATTATCACCCTCTGGTGATCTTGTTTTAGTATCTGTTAATAATTCACAATAGTTACAGTTATTGTAGTTGTATTTTGCTTATTATGTGGCACATTCGTGTTCAGTATGAGTGGATTATTAGCTTGAGCAAGAAACTAATGTGTATTTTTGGTATCTGCCTGAGTAGTAAAATGCTGTCAAATTGTGTTCTTAAGCAGATGGCAGTGACCTGGATGCTGTTAGTCATGGCAGCATGGATAGTGGTCATGGGACACACACTGTGGAGCAGGCACCTTTTAATACGGGTTTAATCAGAGTGTATGCTACTGATGATAGATCTAGTACAGGTTTGTGTGTGCTTATGTATACATTTGTTACAGTACATTTTAAAAACTAGATTTGCTAGCCTGTCTTTTTTAGATTTTCATTCTCAGTGATGTATTTAGGTTAACTGTCACTTTTTAATTGTATATGTTAGGCACTTGGTTTGATATTGTGTCTAATAACTATATGCTATTTTATTCATTCTTTATTGGAATAGAAATAAAAGTTTAAGAGAGTTTGCTCAAGTATTTAGTCCATGGTAATCCCATTTAACTCTGGATAGCACACAGATCTGTGTATCACGTCACTTTCTTAGGGTAAATTCTTGTTTGTAATTATGAAAATGTTATTATGAGTTTTTTTTAAAAAGGAACTTATAGCCCTGATTGGAGTTAATAGTACATATCAACATCAGCTTCCTTGTTTTAACAGTGTATTATGTTTCATGTAAGATAGTATCATTGAGAGAAGCTGGGTGAACAGTACACAGGAACTCTCTGTACGGTATTATTTTTGCAACTTCTTGTGAGTTTTAAGCTATATTAAAATAAACAGGTATAATAAACTTGCAAATACATATAAAACTTGTAGCATTCTAGCACTGAAGATGCTATTAATTTCATTAAAATATCAGACTTGTACATAGGTTTTCTCTGAGAATTAAAACTGATACAATTTGTTGAATAATTATGTTCTTTTCATTAGTACATTAAAAAAAGACACATGACTTTCTTTTTTTGAGAGAGAGAGAGAGCTTAAGCGGTAGGGGGAGGGGGAGCAGAGGGAGAGGGAGAAGCAGACTCCCCACTGAGCAGGGAGCCTGACTCAGGATTCAACCCCAAAGGCAGACACTTAAGTGACTGATCCACCCAGGCATCCCTTGACTTTTTTTTTTTTTAAGATTTTATTTATTTATTTATTTATTTGACCGAGAGAGAGACAGCCAGCGAGAGAGGGAACACAAGCAGGGGAAGTGGGAGAGGAAGAAGCAGGCTCCCAGCGGAGCAGGGAGCCCGATGCGGGGCTTGATCCCAGGACCCTGGAATCAGACCCTGAGCCAAAGGCAGACGCTTAACGATGAGCCACCCAGGCGCCCCATCCCTTAACTTTTGAACAGAGTATAAGAGCCAGCTCTTAATAGACAGAAATTTTAAATTTAAAAATCCAAGCATTAATAATGAAATACAAAGGCTTCTGTCTATGCAAATGGTAACATTATTTTGGTCTGTCTCCTCTTTTGCCTACTTTTAAGAGTAGTAAGTGTAAACAAATTGTGTTGAAATGTAATTTTCATATGAACTTGTTCTTCCTTGGCTCATTTTATTTTTTGATCACACAATGTGAATTTAATCCATTGTAGTAGTCATCCTCAGGCATTCTTTCTTAAAAATGAAAAAATCAATTTTTTTAGTCTCATTTTTATTTAAGTAATCTCTACACCCCATGTGGGGCTCAAACAACCCCAAGATCAAGAGTTGCACACTTCCAACTGAGCCAGCCAGGTGCCCCTCTATTTTTGTTTTTAACTCTGGCCTTTTAAAAGTCTATTTTAAAGCAGTGCAGAATCTAATAAAAGCATTAATTTCATCAAGATTGTCTTCATATTTTTAAATTTATATTTTCTGGGGAAACAGAGCCAAAAGTTTGATTAGAAAAAATACATACTCAAAATTATAACAGATATTAAAGTAAATACCTAGTGATACTTAATATAATTTCTTTACATAGTTCTTTACTGGTTTATAAAACTGTTCCATATATAGTCTCTCTCATATAATCATAACCATGCTTTGTGTGTTATAAATCTGGGGACTTGAAATCCAAACCAAAAGGTTAAGTGGGTTGCTTAAAGTCATGTCTCCTAAAATGGAGAACTAGGATTTAAAACCTTATGTTTTGATGTTAATCTAGTGAAAACAATTTGCGGAAACTTACAGAGGGCCTCTTGAACAGAACAATTATTAGAAGTTTTCTTATATCAGTGCAGTGTTTGCCTTTCTTAACAGTAACACTAATTTTTTCTCATTCCCATGTATTTGTACTCAAGTGCAATTCAGTAATTATTCAATTGAATTTTCAGAGAAAGTAATTACCTATCAATCAATTTAAACCCATTTTCTTCGGTAGAATCGTTTAGACATTTGGCTCCAGTGATCTATGTGTGAATGTTCTGTTATGAATTCCCTGCAGATTTTTCTTCTGCATTGCTTAGTTGGAAATCTGCTTTCACCTCTAAAGATCATAGGCTTAAAGAATGTCTGGTTTGTCTGTATCTTTAAGAGCCCAGACAGTAGTATGAATGTACATAGTCACTTTTGACTACAGTATGGAGCCAGAAACAAATTGTTTTGAGGTCGTCCCTTTCTCGCATTAATAGAGATTGGGGAAGAAAGCTAACAAAATAATGCTTTCAATTGGATGTTATCCAGAAAATTTCTCATAAGTAAACCTGGACACTAGTATGTTGCTCCTAGTTCCAGTTGTTCTCACTAAAGAAGTTTATGATAAACAGCATAGGGGTTTTGTTTCTTTTTTTTTTCTTTTTTTCCTAGGTGGCCAGTCTGATCTTGGATATAATTCATTATCTAAGGATGAAGTTAGAAGAGGGGATATATCTACTGAGGAAATACAAGAAGAAAAAGATAAGAAAGGGAGTGATTCTAGTTCCCGTAGGTATTATTTAAATTGCTATTGTATAAATTTGTGAACCTTTTTGTTTTAAAGATTTATTTATTTATTTTAGAGAAAGAGAGAGTGTGGGGAGGAAGGGTAGGGCAGAGGGAGAGGGAGAGAGAATCTTAAGCAGACTCTGCACTGAACGTGGAGCCTGACACAGGGCTCCATCTCACAGCCCTGAGATCAGGACCTGTGCCAAAACCAAGAGTCAGATGCCCAACCAGCTGCACCCCCCAGGCACCCCTGTGAACTTCTATTCACAGAAAATACAAGTGGCTATAAGTATAAAAGTACTAATTTTATATTCCACTTTCCCATTATAACTTCTCTTTCCTCCCATTACAGGCCCTCGTCACCACCTAATGTTCCAACACACCAATACTTTATGTTTGAAGTGTATAGCCTCAGTGGCACAACACTCTCCAATCAATTACTACTCTTCTTGTAGTAGGAATATATATATTTCTTCAAACAGTGACTCTTTTCTAAGGTTTAACAATATTTTTATTTAATGCTTTTGTTAATGGTCTGCAACTCCTGCCCCCCCCCCCCGCCTACCTCCATCAAAAGCAGTGTGTCACAACCAAAGAAGAAATATAAAATGTATGTGTGGACCTGACGCGTGACCAGTACTTAGTAATTTGATATATACCTTAAGGCCTCAAATAAGTGGAATCATGTACTTGTGATCAGCAAATAGATATAGAGGTGTTTGGTATTTTCTTATCACCTAATATCAGATAGAAATATTTACACTAAAAGCTACTGCTCTTTATGCTTTCTATAATAGCTTAATAGCTAAATAAATAAAAGCTAAATAGCTTCTATATAGCTTTTATCTTAACAATTTCATTTTAATCTTTACAGTGTCGGAGAGCGAGAGTGCAAAAGGAAGTGCTGATTGTCTCCCTAAGCTCAATTATCAAAGTTCTTCCAGTATAGTTCGCCTCAGTGGTACAAATAACAACGGTGCTGATAAAATATCAGGGGAAAGCACAGGTGAGTGCAGTAGTATACCTCTTTTATGTGCAGAATATTTTGTAACTGTATGTCTAGTAAATTTTTGTAAGTCTTTATTCTCCAGGATTATTTTTTATATATTTGTCTAGCCTCTCATTGTATAACTTTAGTAACTTGAATTCTCTATTTTATAATATACTTCATTCAAGCTTTTGTTGTAACAAAGTATAAGGACAAACCTACAAGCCACATACCATCTCTTGAGTTTAGACTGTTGGGACTTTCTAGAAGGGGAAAATGGGAACAGGTGAGATGGTACATCGGAGGGTAACTTACACCCCCAATTTTTAAATGAAGCATAGAGTTCTTTAATCTTTATTATTCCTATTTTTTCAGAGGTAAAAGGACAGTCCTCAAGATAGTTTAGATAACAATACCTAGTATTTTTTCTTTTCAAAGTGCTTTTTGGGGCACCTGGGAGGCTCAGTCAGTCAGGCGTCCAGCTCTTGGTATCGGCCCAGGTCATGATCTCAGGGTCATGCATCAAGCCCTCATCAGGCTCCACGCTCAGCGGGGAGTCTGCTTGAGATTCTCTCTTCCTCTCCCTCTGCCCCTCCCCTCTGCTTATGCTCTGTAGCTCTTTCTAAAATGAATAAACAAAATCTTTTTTTTTAAGTGCTTTTCATATATTATTTTATGTTTACTAATACAGCAATGCTTATATTCATGAGGGGATGTTAGCACTATTTTAATGAGAAAACTAAGGCATAATCTGGCTGTTGGCAGGTCCCATAAGTTATCAACTAGTTAATGGAAAAGTCAGTTTAGGATTTGAAATAATACTTGGTCTCACAAATTTTTCATCAGATCATTTTTTGTGGGGTTAAATAGACATAACATTCAAAGTTTCTAGTGTTACTAGTCTGCTTATATGATATTTTATGTTGGTATTAGCTCAATTCTCTATCACGTATAATCTATACAAATCTCGAAGGATGGAACGGCAAGGCTGTAATCTCTCTGTTCATACATGGCCTTGCTACAGTGGTATCTGTTCTTCTGCAGCATAGTTAGATATGCCTCCAGCTCAGGGATAGGGGAACTATGGCCCATAGGCCACACTGGGCCTGCAGCGTGTGTTTGTACAAGCCTGTGAGCGAAGAACAGTTTTTACATTTTTAAATGATTGAAGAAATTAGAAGAAGAATAGTATTTTGTGACACATAAAAATTACATGGAAGGTAAACTTCAGTGTTCACAAACAAAGGTTTATTGGAGCACAATGACACTTACTCATTTTCGTACTGTCTGGCTGCTTTTTCAGTCTATCAGCAGGGCTGAGTAGTTGCCACAGAGACTGCGTGGCCTGCAGAGACTAAAACATTTACTGTCTGGCTCTCAACAGAAAAAGTGTGCAGACTCCCCTGCTCTAGCTCTCAAAAAAAAGAAGTTAAATGATCTGTAACTATCTTACTCTGCATTTCTTTCTTAGGTCATTGTTATAACTTTAAAATTTGTTTTCTTGGGATCATGAAATTGCCTCACAACCTAGTCATTGTCTAATTATAACCCGTAATAACTTGCCTCTGGTAGCCTTTGCCATGTTGTTCTTTCATACTGTCTACTCGTGCTTGCCTTTTTCTGAAGATCTGCTTTTATGACCTCTCTGTTTTAATATGATTGTAAACCATGCTTTGATCCTGACATTTTGTCATAGTACTCAGCATCTGACTCGTGATCGGGCTTTGATTACTCTTTATGCTTAACAAGTCAGGTTTTAAAAGCCTGTAATAAAGGTTTCCTAGGTGTGAATTAGAGTTATTAGTTCATCTTTAAGATTTTGGGCTTGAAAGCATTCCCATCTGTTAAATTCTATGGGTTTATCACTACTGCCCAAGACTGTATGTGGGATTTATAGGAATACTTATTTTTCACTAACTTTTTTCTTATATACTAGTACATGCAAGGATTCAAAGCTTTTTTTAGATTTATGTTTTGCAGTACAATATACAGATATTTTCTATGACTGTATATCCATATATATTTGTGTGTGTGTACATATACATGTATCTAGCTAGCTACCTTTGTATCTGATGGCTTCTAAAAGATATTGGAGTGGTTTAGCCAAAGAGATGTTTTCATGTTTAACTGAATATTGAAATAAAATCATTACCCTTATAGTTGCTTCATGATTGTGTTGAGAATTTAACATTTTGATAAATGTATATTGAATCACTGACAAGCACAAGAAAATTTACTCTGAAATAAAACCTACTCAGAGATGTTTTTCTAAGCCTAATTCTGGTTTTTGTTTAACTTTTTATCTTTAGCTACCATATTTAGCTATAATATATCGTATTATAATACACTCTACTGTGTCATATTCTGGATTAGTCTATTGGTGGCAGTTGTTTCCCAGCAGACAGTGTTCATTCAGTAATTATTTCTTGAGCTCCTGCTATATGTAACCAGATGTCAGGTGTTTCTGGGAATATGATAAGGAACAACGACAAAAAAAACAAAAACATGGTCCAGTCCTTACCTTCATAGAGAAAGCAGGAGGGAGAGATGAGAAAACATTAATCAAATAATCAAGTAAATGTAAAAATACTCTGAGATTAAATACTGTGAAGAAGGGCTGTAAGTTTCTACAAGAGCATATAATAAATAGATCTGTCCTGGGTTTGGGGGGACATTGGTCAGGGAAGACTTCCTTGGCAAATATGAACTTAGATGTAAAGTCTGAGTCAAAACAAATAAGAACAGGGGTTGCAAAGGAGGAATTGAGAGAGAGCATTCCAGGCAGAGGGAAGCAATCTGTGAAAGGCTATGTGGTAGGAAGGGATTATAGAACATTCTAAGTCTGAAAAGGGGCTAGTATTTCAGCTGGGAATTCTTTCAGTTGTAAGACTCAGAAAATATGATTAACAGTCTCTTACACATGTCAAGAGTTTTTTTCTCAAATAAGAAATTCAAAGGTAGGGGCACCTGGGTGGCTTAGTCGTTAAGCGTCTGCCTTTGGCTCAGGGCGTGATCCCAGCATTCTGGGATCGAGCCCCGCATCGGGCTCCTCTGCTTGGAGCCTGCTTCTTCCTCTCCCACTCCCCCTGCTTGTGTTCCCTCTCTCGCTGGCTGTCTCTCTCTCTGTCAAATAAATAAATAAAATCTTAAAAAAAAAAAAAAAAGAAAAATTCAAAGGTAAACAATTTGTTGCTCAAGATGTTAATTCAAGGGCTTTGCCACCAGTTCTCCTGACCTAACCATATTTAGAATAGGACCACTGGCAACTTCATGTATCACCTGTCTGTGTGAGGCAGAAAAAAATGGGGAAGGGGACCACCAACCACTTCTATCCCCTTTTTTCAGAAAAGCAAAATTTTTCCAGAAGCCTACAAAAACTACCACTTGATCACTACTGGCGAGAATTATGTCATAGAACTGCCTGGAATTTAAGTAGTTTGTGGCTCTGTGTTAGAGGCATGCAGCATCCGGCGTAGTCTGGTGGAATTAGCATGCACATAAACCTAGGATTGGACTAACTTAACTGTAAATGGCCAGATAGTATTTTAGGCCTTGCAGACCACATACCGTTCTGTCACCTGTTCTTTTTTGTGGGTATGTGGTTATAAACGTAAAAACCATTTGAGTCTGTACAAAAAGAAGCATAGTTTGCCAACCCCTGGTCCAGTCTGATAGCCAGGTTTATTTGTCTTCAGTCCTTAACATGGTTTGACTTTGCAAGGGGACCCCCTGCACAGCTATTTAAATGCAATCCCAGTGTACTGTTTTAGGATTATAAAATTCCTCCAAGTCTTTGATGATATTTAATCTGTCAAGCAGAAGGTTTCCCAGAATATTAGAAGAAAGTATACTTTTGGTTTTTTATGCCCTTAGCCATAAGGTGATAAAGAAACAAAGGATAGACTTTACCTTTCTGCAATGCTATTTTCCTTGTTAATGGTATATGCTTATTACATTATTAGTTTGTAGGCTTTTACGATCGCCAATATTCCCTTTTATGTCCTATCCTGTTACCTAAATGCATCACATGGCAGGAAAAAGGCACATTTTTCGTAATTGCCCTGTGATAGCACACTAATTCTGTTGGAAAAGCATATAAAAAGAATAGTTGACAATACCATACCTAGATTAATGCTTTAGAAGACTCCCACATAATAAGGACAACTAAAGTGATCAGAAATCTAGCGTTCTGTTTTCAGCATTGGTACCTGAGTATAATTTGGCAAAAAGCAGTGAAAGGTTTCAGAGTAGAAAATAGCCATTCATATTTAACTGGTATAAGCTTGCAAACCATATGTAAAATAAAGGTAAAATTATTTAGCCCCATCTATAGTCATATTTAGAGGTTTTTAAAATAATTTTTATACGTGGATAAAGCTAACATAGCTGCCTTTTATTTGGTTTGGTTTAGTGTTTTTGGTTTTGTTTTCATTTTTATAGGCAGAAGACCCAGAATCTCAAGGTCATCCAGTTCAACCACAATTGTATAACCATTGTTTAATCAATTTAGTGAAATTAATATAAATTTATTATTATTAAATATAAGAAAGGTGCATTTTTAAAACCTTTTCTTTGAGTACACACAGCGTTACCTTGGTTTCAGTGTACAGCGTAGGGATTCAGTTTCTCTCTACGTACGCTGTGCTCACCGCAGGTGTAGTTACCATATGTCACCATACAACATGATTACAGTACCACTGACCATATTCCCTGTGCTATGCCCTTTATTCCCATGACTTATTTATTCTTTAGCTGAAAGCCTGTATCTCCCACTCCAAGAAAGGTAAATATTAATCTTAATTTATAAGGTTTAAAAAGCAGTACATGCTTATGTCTCAGAGCATACCCTTTATAGCTAGTGGGATTTGAATCCCACTTCCATCACTTAAGGACTGGATAACTGTGGGCTAGCTAATTCTTCTTTCTGAGTGTCAGTTTCTTCTCACCCCGTAAGGATGTTGACATGACTACAGTAGATAATGTGAACGAAGTGCCTAGTTATAGTGTCTGTCAAATAGCAGGCACTTAGCGAGTCTCGGTATTATCATTTTCATTACTAGTATTTTAAATATTTAAGACGTCTTATATCTGCACGTTACATTTTTCATGGCTAAAAACACTCTTCTTGTTTTTCAGAAAGCACATCTGAGCTGCTCTTACTATCATCTTTTGAGGGTACAAATGAAACAGGAGACGGTCAAAGTAGGTGCTTCAGGAAAAGACATAAAAGTGACAACGAACCTAATTTGCAGCAGCGACTCTCCTGGGGAAGCAGGAACCGCAATCTTAGTGCAGGAGTATTGATGGGACTTATGCTCAATAGAATCAACCAGGAAGCAAGCCCTGGAGATATGGTTGAAAAACTAGGAGCCGATGCAAAAATTCTTTCAAACGTTATTTCGAAAAGCACAAGACCAACTAGTCTTGATATTGGAAAGCCACCTTTAAGATCAAAAAGAGACAGTCTCGAAAAGGAATCTAGTGATGATGATACACCTTTCGATGGTTCTAACTGTTTGGCAGATAAAGTGGATTCTCCTGTTATTTTTGATTTGGAAGACTTAGACAGTGAGGCAGATGGATCAAGAGTGGGATACGCCGCTTCACAAAATCCCAAGAGGATTCAGCGTATGAGCAGCAGCTTTTCAGCAAAGCCGTCTGAAAAAACTGATGTTGCCACAGGATTTGATCCCCTCTCTCTTTTGGTTGCCGAGACTGAGCAGCAGCAAAAGGAGGAGGAGGAAGAGGAGGAGGAAGACAGCAAAAGCGTTTCAACACCATCCGCCAGGCGTGACTTAGCCGAAGAGATTGTGATGTACATGAATAACCTGAGCAGCCCTCTGACGAGCCGCACGCCGAGCGTTGATTTACAGCGGGCGTGTGATGACAAATCAGCTGGTAAGAAAAGCCCAACGTTGGTCAAGGCGTGCAGAAGATCCAGCCTGCCTCCCCATTCTCCGAGGCCAATGAGACTTACCAAATCTAAAAGTTACACAAAAACTGAGGAGAGGCCACGGGACAGGCTCTGGTCTTCTCCAGCCTTCTCACCTTCTTGCCCATTTAGGGAAGAATCTCAAGATGCATTAACCCATTCATCACCTTCATTTAATTTGGACACACTGCTGGTACCTAAATTAGATGTTCTAAGAAACAGTATGTTCACTGCTGGGAAAGGAGTTGCAGAGAAAGCCAGCAAATGGTATTCAAGATTCACCATGTATACCACGTCATCTAAAGTAAGTTCTCTTCACGTTTTCTACTTTCCCTTCTACCTTCCTCCACCACCAAAAGTCCTTTTCTTGCAAAAATGTCCCTTTTTACCATGGTCCTTAAACACAACTTTACCAAAAAGGACTCTGGATGCATAAGGTTTTTAAGTGTCAGAATTTGGACTTGGATAATAAGGAATGAAAATTCTCTAAGGTTATGTTTATAGTACAGTTTTAAAAGAAAATGATTTGTAGCTCGAGTGAAAAATCAGTGTTATATGAAAATGCTTACAGAGCTTTATTATTTCCTTCAAAATGCAGATTTTTTTTTCAGGTAGTGTCCAGCATGCCTTCAAAAATCACCGGCTGACATAGGACTTTTCCTCCTAGTTAGGATGGAGTAGCTTGTGATAGACCTATATACATATCTCCCAAGAGCAGACAGCTAAATGAATTATAAAGTATCTGTTTAAAGTAATCAGAGAATTGCTAAAGCAACTAGAAAGCAGAGGCGTAAGAGTATAGCAGAGAATTGCAGAGATGAGCGGGAATTTCCATGGCTGCTTTTCCCCTGAGGGTGTTTGTTGATTCCCAGCACAGAGCAAGGGGTTGCAAATTCAGGTTTTGCCTTAGAGGACTGAGGCGAGGTGAGGGGGACACAGAGCTTTGGGGATCTTGTGGAGCTGGAGAGACAAAATTGGAGACTTGAGGGTCCTCAGATGCACCAGTTTTTTCTTCAGGACATTTTCCAAATACGGATCCTGCATGAGACAGGAAGCTAAAAAGGTAAGCAAAAAGTCTCTGACAAATGAGAGTTTTCAGCAGTTTCATGGTGTTGGGAATAGAGTCACAAAGAGTTCATAAATTCCAGGGGTGGGGGGTGGGGGTAGAAGCCAGGGGAGCTTTGGTAAGCACACCGAGCCCTTTTTGGAAGTCCTGCAGAGCTGTGCCTTAGGAGTGTTGGCAAACCAGAGTTGGACTGCACCTGACCAAAACTACAACTTAGGCTTGACTCAGCTCAGCCTGTGATTAGATGAAGATAATCAGACTTTATCTAACCCACAAAAGACTGTGCCCTTTTCTGGAGGAACAGAATATCATCGGGAGTCCTTATAATTTTTATGTATAATTTTTATATTATTTAATTAAAAATAGTTATACCAAGAGACAGGGCCATAACTAAAAAACAAAAGAAAAATTCAGGTGATCCTAGTATTTAAATTAGTAAGTGCCTTCGAAATAATTTTAATATGTTCAAAAAAATCAAGGGAAAGCTGCAAGGGTAGAAAATTTTACCATATAATTACCTATTAAAAGGAATCAAGTATAAATTCTAGAACCAAAAAAGATATGAAATTAAGAATGGAGTAGTTGGATTTAACAGCAGACAAAACACAGACAAAAAGTTTGTAGACTAGGTGGAAACTCAGTAGAAAATATCCACTCTGAAACATTGGAAATCAAATGAAAAATAAAAAAAGGAATGTGGGATTTAGTGAAAATGTCTAACATTGATGTAATTGAGTTCCAGAAGAAGACACAATGAGATAGAACATTTAAATAGTGAATTGCTGAAAATTTTACTGAAGTGATTAAAGATGGCAATTCACATATTTAGGAGATCTACAAATGTCAAGCAGAATAAATGCAAAGAAAACTATACTTATGCATCTAATTTTAAAATAGATGGGAATGGAATACAAAGACGAAATCTTGAAAGGAGCCAGAGAAAAGATCTATCTTACCTTCAAATGGAACGACAATAAGAAACTGCTACTTGTCTTTCTGAACAGAAATTTTGATGTCAGGAGACCATGGAAAGATACCTTTTGAGCACCGAAACACAATAGCTGCCACCCTATTTTCCTACACCCAGCAAATATCATCTTTAAAAAGGAGGGTGAGGGTGTGCCTGGGTGGTTCAATTAGTTGAGCTTCATAAGACTCTTGGTTTCAGCTCAGGTTGTGATCTTAGGGTTGTGGGGTCAGGCTCCGACTCTTTCCCTCTGACCTTTCCCCCACTCACACAGGGTGTGTGTGTGTGTGTGTGTGTGTGTGCGCTTGCTCACTCGCTCTCTAAAATAAATAAATAAATCTTAAAAATAAATAAAAATAAAAATGAGGGTGAGAGTCCTAACTCCACTGTGGAATCATAAAGCTGCTACAGCCCATCCCTCCCACTGATTAAAAACCCTGGATAAAACATTAAAAAACAACTATCTAAGGATTCTGCAGAAGCAGGCAGATTGTGGGGAGGGACCCAGACAGAGGTGAATTCCCCATTTTCTTTTCTCATGTATCTTTGCCACAAGAGCAGTGTGGTGTGGCAGCCCTGGCAGCTGAAACTTCAAGAGAAACCCCCTAGTTCCTGGACAGAGGAGCCAGAGAAGGACATCTGTGGGCTGGAGAGTTTGAGGGGAATCTAAGAGAAGGGGATTCCCAGATTCTGTGAATGGTCCATACGAGTGTCAGCCTAGCTCTTGAGCTACACGTTTACATGGGATAAATGTGAACCAGCAGAGACGAGTCTCTCTCTCTTTTTTTTTTTTTTTTTAAGATTTTATTTATTTGACAGAGAGGCAGCGAGAGAGGGAAAACAAGCAGGGGGAGTGGGAGAGGTAGAAGCAGGCTTCCCACTGAGCAGGGAGCCCAATGCGGGCCGACCCCAGAACTCTGGGATCATGACCTGAGCCAAAGGCAGGCACTTAACGACTGAGCCACCCAGGTGCCCCGAGAGACGAGTCTTACAGGACTAAACTAAGAATTAAGTCACTGCCTACAAAAATTGAAACACAAATTACAGTCTGAACATAACTTTGTCAGTAACAAAGCCTGCTGTAACAAAATCATCAGTGTTCTCCAAGAGATTATAATAGTATCCATACCACACAACATAACATTCACACTGCGAAAATAAAATCCAGAATTACTTGATAAACAACCAGGAAAATGTGACCCAGCTCCCAAGGGAAAGACAACCCTGAGATGACGCAGATGTTGAAATTATTCTGACAGAAACTCTGAAGCAGCTATTATAACTAGATTCCCTGAAGTTAAAGAAAAACACATTTGAAATAAATGAAAAGGAAGGAATTGTCAGCAAGAAATAGAAACTATTTTTAAAAACACATTTTATAAGTAAAAAATACACTCTGAAGTAAAGTCATTGGATGGTTCAGTAGCAGAATGGAGAAGATAGAGGAAAGAATCTGTGAACTTGAAGACTGAATAATAGAAATTGCCCAACTAGAAGAACAGAGAAAGAAAAGATTTTTAAAAAAATAAACAGAGCTTCAGAGACTTATGGGACAGTATCAAAAGGAATAACATATAATTGGAATTCCAGAAGTATTAGAGATAAAAATTGTGGTAGAAAAGATACCTGAAGAAATAAAGAATGGAGAACTAAATAAGAAATAACTTCCCAAATTTGGTGAAGGATTTAGATTTACAGATATAAGAGGCTCGGTAAACTATAGACAGGATAAACTCAGGGAAAACCACTTCTACACTAAAAACCACTGCTAAAAAGCAAAGACATCCATCTGCTAATAAAATGGCTGCCAGGAGGAAAAAATTAAAAAATCTTGAGAACTGTTAGAGAAAAATGACACATTACCTACAGAGAAATAAGGATTTGAATAACCATGTATATTTTACTACAATCCATGGAGGAAAGAATACATTAGGATGACACCTTGCAATTGTTAAAAGACCTGTCAACCCAGAATTCTATATCCAGTGAAAATATTCTTCAGGGGGAAAGGTGAAATAAAAACATTTTCAGATAAAAGAAGAGAATTCCTGGCCAGCAGACCTGTTATATGAGATATGCCAAAGTAAGTTCTTCAGGCTGAAGAAAAATAATACCACAAAGAAAACCGGACCTGTAAGAATGAAGGAAGAACAGAATACATGGCAAATAGTTAATATAAAAGACTACTTTATTACCTCTTAAGTAATTGCCCAAAACAAAAATTATGACATTCTCTTATGGAATAGTCAATATATGTACCTGTTTTACAGTGATAAAGGGATTCACTCTGCTGGCATTCATTATAGTTATTTTATTATATACCAAGTGGTACAATACTAACTTAAGTAGACTGTAAATGACTGGGTGTGTATGATTCCTAGAGCACCCACTTTTAAAAATACAATGAGGTATAGCCGAAAAGCCTATACAAATATTCAAATAATCCTAAAAATAACAACTACACACACACACACACACACACACACACACACACACACAAAAACGTGACTAGAAAAAAATAAGTTATATTATCCGGGCAGTAGAATTATAGATACTTAAATTTTTTTTGCTTTATACAAAAATTCCTATTGACCAGATTTTCTTAATGTATTGTTGGTATAACCAGAAAAACATTTAACTTACACTTTGGTGTTCTCAAAAATGAAAATTGGAAATACATTTCTTGGAAACCTACGTTATTATGGAAAATAATAAAATGTAAACATACATGAAATTTTAAAAGAATAAAATGCAATTCTAATAGTATCATCCTGGGCTGGGATTCACAGGGAGGAAAATGAACAGTAAGTGAAGCTTCAGAATCAGCAAGGCTATCTTACCAACAGGTGTCCCTACTTTGATCTAACTTTTAAAAATGCTGTCTAAATGATTTCCTCCCCGTGTTTGTCCAAATTAATAGCCCTTGTAAAGCTGGTTGTTTTCTTTCTATAGATGTAATAATGTTGATTAACTGATCATCTGAGTGATTAGGCATTTCCTTTGCCTTAGGAGTGACATTTTAAATAATTAAATTTAAATATGAAGGAAATTAAGCTTATAATTATGTCCTTAGGATCAAAGTTCTGATCGTACCAGTCTTTCTTCAGTGGGAGCCCAGGATTCTGAATCTACCTCTTTAACAGATGAAGATGTTTGCCATGAGTTGGAAGGAGCCACTTCCTCCCAAGAGAGCAGTGCCACTTCAGGGACTAAGGGAATTGATTTCAGCAGAACAAGCCTGGAAAGTTCTGCCTCCTTAGAAGGTTTGTCCAGTTTGGTCATACTGCACTTATATGTGGTACCTTTACTTTTTTTTCCTTTGTTTTAATTTTGTAAAAGATTTGCATGGCTCCAAAGTCAAAACAATAAGAACCAAGGCACTTTTAGAGAGGTCTACCTTGCATCCCCACCCCCTCATCTTGTTTTCTCCCTATGCCTAGCGGTAACCATTTTCATTCATTTTGGTTTATCCTTCTATTGTTATTTCTTTAAAAATAAAGGGATATGTGAGTGAGTGTTATTACTACTAACTTGTCTTCTCAACTCAGAAAGTAACGTCCTTTCCCACTCCTTTTTTATTTTTTTGCTACACAGAAGTTTTTAATTTTATGTCATCGAATTTATCAGTGCTTCCCTACTCCTTCTGGATTTGGAGGTATGGGGAAAGATGTCCCCTTCCCTAGGTTCACCAGTGTTTTCTTCTGACACTTTGTTGGTTTTATTTTTAACATTTTCTGAGATCAACAAACTTTCTCTGTAAAGGACCGTATCTTAAATATTTTAGGTTTTGTGGGCCACACACCTCTCTGTCACGTGTTCTTTTTTATCGTTTTCTTTTTCTAACACTTTAAAATGTAAAAACCATTCTTAGCTTGTGGCCATACACAAGTAGATTTGACCCCCGATTTAGATATTTAATCCATTTGAAATTTATCCTAGGATATGGTGTGAGGAATAGATGTATTATAATATTTTTTGACGTGCACCTTTGATACTTTAAAAAGCTTTTATTGTAGGGACTTTCAAATGTACACAGAAGTAGAAAGAATGGCACAATGAACCCCCATTTACCCTTTACCCAATTACAACAGATATCAACAAATAGCCAATCTTGTTTTATTTTCCCCCTCCTATAGTCCCACCATTTTTTCCTTGCCTACTTGATTATTTCAAAGTAACTCCCAGACAGCATATAATTTTATTCATTAATACTTCCATATGTAGCTCTAAAATATAAGGACTTTAATGTTTTATATGTTAAAAAAATGGAATTCAACCAAGTAAATTTGAAGATCTCACTGGCGTTACTAAACAATTCATGAATTAGGCAGCGTCCCATCTAGCAAGTAGAGGGGAGCTCCAAGGAACTGTACAAAATGGAGCGTTTTTATAGAAGAAGGGTGAGGCAAGAAAGTTATTAGCAAAAGAGAAAGATATTCCAGGCAAAATCACTTTCCCTTAGGGGGAAGGGCAGGGGGGCTTATCATGCAGATTCCTTCATCTTCCTTTGCGAGATGGAGAGGGCCCATGTGGCGGGCTCCCAGGCACGGGTCAGAAAATTCCTGACTGGTTAAGACTACACTCTGAGGAAGGTTGAAACTGCAGTTAGATTAGGTGTTAAGCCCCTGTTGGGAACTCAGCCTAAGTGATGCCATTTTGGGCCAGTGGTTTTTTTGTTTTTTGGTTTTTTTTCCAAAAAAATTTTTTAAACGTTTTTTAAATTATTTGATAAACTTATTTTTAATTTTATTAATGTTACTCATGTAATGTGTACACTTTTATGTATGTAAATACATTTCAGAAATTGAGGACACCCGAGTAACCAGCACTTAGATCAAAAAACAGAACGTTAACAATAACCAGAACCTCCTCTCAGTGCACGTGTGGTCACTGCCCCTTCACAGATAAACATCTCTGCTAACACTGTGTATTAGCATGGTCTGTTTGGAACATGGACAGTGTGTATCTTTTTGAAGCATTCATTTTTTGAAAACATAATTGTAATGCTATTATATTTTTTAATGTTTTGATATAATATTTTATATCAAATATTTATTTAGTTTAGATTTTCACAGTTATCTCATAAAACTCCTTTTATAGGTGGTTTGTTCAAATTGGGATCCAGACAAGGTCCCCTTGTTGCATTTGGCTGATATGTCTGTTAACTTCCTCTTTGTTCCCTCTCTTTGTCCCCCCCTTGTCATCCATTCATGAAGAAGTCGGGTGATTAGCCCCCTTTTTTTAACATACAAGAACAGTTTGTTGTGCTAAGAAATAAACCTCACAACCTGATTCCTGTTTATTAAAATGAATAGTTGGTGCTCTGGCTTAATTGGATGTAAAAGGGAGGCTACCCACATAAATGATTTCATTAGTCAAGCCTGATAGAAGGTACGAGAAAGCAGTTCTGAACTAGCTTTAGCAGAGAGGGATTACAGAGGGTTGTGGGGAACCATCAGGGAGAGTACTGCAGTTACCACCAGCTGTAAGCAGCTTACAGGTTGATGGAGGCTTCAGCCCTCTCTGTCCCTCTCAACCCCTCTGTGAAGCCGGCCTAGGACCAGGGGAGGTAGCTCTAGACTCTCTTCTTTTCCCATCATCGTTTATTTACTGAAGCAGGCAGGCCATTAGTCTGGATTATGCTGATAGCATCCCTGTGATTGTGAAGCTGGAGAGTGAGGTTCTTGTCTCAAGGAGTTGAAGCATGAATCTTGTGGATAAAGGAGAGTGAGTAAAGCAATAAAGTTTTATTAAGTGAGGATACAAAAAAGGCTCTCAGGTGTGAGAGGGGTCCCACTGGAGTTGCCAGCATGGGCCTCCACTGACAGTCTTTTATTTAGAACCGGCCAGGGAGCTTGTGGCCTTATTCTTGTGATGTGTTGGTTTGAGTAAGGGCTGGTGATAACATCTTTAATGGCTTACTACTTCTTTGTGGTCTGGTTATTCTTTGTTGGTCACAATGTGACTGCCATTAAAGACCCCACCTCTGATGCCCAGGGGAGGGTGGTCTGGTTTGTTCCCTTATCTCTGGTTTCCTTATGCCTCAGCATTTCTGGGGTTTCTGTGAGCCTGATCACGTAGCCCCCTACCTATCTCTCCCTACTTAGCCCCGCCTGTCCCTTACTCAGTGAGACCCTTTAGATGTATATGGGTGGCTCATACGCTTGGGGGACATTTGCCAACAGGTATCTGGGGGGGAGCGGGTAGAGATAAAGGAAGCTTCCAAAGGAATTTTTGTCTGTTAAAGTAGACTTACAGGATGCTGGGGGCCGGACTAAGATTGCCTTTTGCCCTTAGCAAAGTGTAACCATCCAGGCAGTTGAGTCCTTAGAGGAAGGTCACTCTGCCCACCTCAAGGACTTGTCAATGGGCTGCAAGTAGTAAGGAAATTTGATAATTTTCTTCTGCCTTTGTTTCCCATATCAATTGGTGTTTAACATGCTTTTTCCTGTCTTCTCTGTTTCTTGTGAACTGGTAGTTTATCCCATTACTTATTTTTTTTTTTACCTGTTCTTATAAAAATGTGAAGCACTCATTCATAACACTTAGTAACTACTGAGAAAAAAAAAAAAGAAAAGGTATAGATTACCTCCAGTTTTACTAACAAGTTATAGCCATTGTCAGCAATTGATTTGACCACAGAACTCCCCTTACTTTTTGTTGTTGTTGTTGTTTTAATACCTACTAATACCCATTACTCTTAAGAATATATTTGGAAATTCTTCCCTCGTGGTTAAGAACAAGATTACTGTACCAGGTCTTAAAAGATCCTGAGAAGACAGAGAATCGTGAGTAAATCTTTTTATGATTGGAAATAAAATTAGCTATTTTGTATGTTTTAGACCTTAGAACTAAACACATTCTTGTATTTTAAACATGGAAAAAGAGAAACAGCAAATTAGTAATTACAGATGACTGGAATGCCTTGTAGCCTGTACCCGCAAAGTACTTCATAAGTGAGTAATGAAGCTAGGGCTTCGCACCCCTAGCTCGTGGGAAGCCGTAGGATCAGAGCACATTTCCTTTCGGTTGTACTCAAAACAAAACTGCGTGCCTTTTTTATTTGTTTTTTTCTTAAATTACCTTTGCTATTTTGAATAGAACAGTTGGACATTTTATCAGAGAACTTATGAAGGTAAAAGATTTTCGTATCCTTTCTCATTAATTGTAACAGTTTTGCTCTTTGTTTTTTATTAATGAACAGGATCCCTGTCCAAGTTTGCCTTACCTGGGAAATCAGAAGTGACATCGTCCTGCAACACAAGTAATACAAGTATCTTCCAGAACTACGCAATGGAGGTACGATTTTAACCCAGAGAGCGGCTTCCTGTACTACGTGCACTGCCTCTAAAACCTACGTTCCTTAAGTGCTCGTGATCAGGGCTAGAGTAATAAAAAGTTAAATATGTAGCATCTGAAAATTTTGGAGTGTATATTGCAACTGAATAAACTTAAAATATCCAGTATTTCAGAATACTGAAGTCACACTACTTCGTCTCTGTTTAGGAAAGTCCCATGCTTCCTTTGGGATTTATCAACATACAAAAGCATTTCCATTGTCAGTATTTCTAGTTATCCCTTATTTTTTCTATGTTCTCTTTGAACTTTTATTTCTCATCTGAACCTCTTAAAAGCCAACTCTGCTCTGCAAGCATACTTTTATGATGAGGGGACATGGAGCTGTTTTGGCATTTGTGTCCCCTTTGCCCATCATGTTTTTCGTTTTTTTGTGTCAGTCTGATGTGGGTGTCTGCTGGAGATGCTGCTGTGTGTCTCTTCTTCTCACAGTGAAAAAGTTATGCTTTTACACATTAAAAGTTTTCCCTAACTTTTGCATAAAAAATGCTTCCAGATACATTTGTGAGTGTTGTTGCTTCTTCAGGCCAGTTTGCATAAATTTGGAAAATAGATTTGCATGTAGCTGGAAAATAAATGACAAGCACAGATATTACAGTGACGAAGCTTCTGATGGCTTCAGGAATTTCTGTATTTTATTCCTGTAATGACACATTTACATCCATCTAGAGCAGTACTCCTTCAGCTGTCTGTAGTGACAGACCAGGGTTTTGTTGGGGTTTTTAATTTCCAATCTGTCATGGCTGATACTGTTAAAAAAATGTGTATCGATTACAGACTTAGATATTGCAGCAATGACCGATTGCTTTAAAGGTTTCTAAGTCCTCTTCTCAATTTCTTTACTTATCTCATCACAAACCAAAAAGGGTTTGCGGACCCACACTGGTCTGGTGACCACACAATGAGCAGCATACAGACCCAGAATACGTCATTACAAATGCCTATTTGGGTACTAGCAAATTAGTGCTTGGGTTTACTTTTTCATTAATAAAACCCTGGCAGGTTCTGTAGTTAATTATAAATGGTAAAAATGCACACAGAATGCAAGGTTGTCTTTCAGGTAAAAATTTTGCAATTGATTTAGCTGAATGTAATCTATTCTTTTTTGTTTGTTTGTAACTTCTGAATCCTTCTGACTTTTAGTTTTCTAACAGATTTATGGATTGAAGTGGTTTTTAATTCGTAATGTCTCCAACAGGCTCACTTTACAAAAAGTGCTGTTTCCTCCCGTAGGTTCTTATCTCAAGTTGCTCTCGGTGTAGAACATGTGACTGTCTCGTCCATGACGAGGAGATCATGGCTGGCTGGACGGCAGACGATTCAAATCTCAATACTACATGCCCATTTTGTGGCAATCTTTTCTTGCCCTTTCTGAATATTGAGATAAGAGATTTACGACGGCCTGGAAGGTAATGATTTGTGCTTTCTTTTTCCTTCATGGTTAAAGATCCTGTTTCCTAGAATATCTCTTTTCTCAAAAATGTCCTTTAATTCACATTGCAGATACTTTCTGAAGTCAAGCCCATCTACAGAAAATATGCATTTTCCATCCTCCTTTTCAACTCAGACAAGGCAGTCTTGTATCTCAACATCAGCCTCTGGTCTCGACACATCTGTTATCTCTGTTCAAGGGAATTTTGATCTCAATAGGTAATTATGATTATGTGGAACTATATTTTAACATGTATTACACATGTTTTGGAAAATGACAGAAAAATCAGCTGACCATTTAAAATTTCTAGGGGCACCTGGGTCGCTCAGTCGGTTAAGCATATCGATTTCGGCTGAAGTCATGATCTTAGGATCATAGAGTCGAGCCCCACATTGGGCTCTGCGCTGGGCCATGGAGTCCACTTGAGATTCTCTCTCTTCCTTTCCCGCTTCCTTGCTCACATGCATGCTCTTTCTCTCTCAAATTTCCATGTATAATAGATTCATAACCTTAAGTTCTTACCCCTAATTAAAACAGCATTAAAATTTTCTAATAACCTAAATGTTTAAACAGTTATAGTTTATGCTTTATGAATCCCCAGAGTTTAAACTGTATAATTCTTATATGATAATGTTTATTAGTGTTTTAAAAGTAAAAATTCCAGGAACACCTGGCTGGCTCAGTGGGTAGAGCATGCGACTCTTGATCTCAGGGTCGTGAGTTCAAGCCCCATGTTGAGTGTGGAGCCTACTTAAAAAAAAAAAAAAAAAGTAAAAATTCTGTCGAACACTTGATGTTCACAGTGAACGTATTTCTCTTATCTCTGTCTCTTTAGGAATTAAGTCAGTCCTAACTTACTTCTACTTTGGAATATTTAATAATCTGAGAAAACATTTAGAACTGATAGAACTGTAAAAGTAAGACTTTACAATAAGCCTAATATAAGTGAATTTACACTTAAAACAGATGCAGAAATTGACTGCACTTTGGAGAAGTGCCAGATAGACCATATACATAACAGGACAGGTGAAGTCATATTGGTAACTGCCTGTGCAGGGAAAAATGCCTGCTGGGCGCTGGCCGGCTGGCATGACCTGTTTGACCCTAAGTGCCTAGGCAGCACAGACGCAAATCAGTGTGATCGTAGGCGGAGCCCTTTCTCTGACGGGGTCCCATTAGCTTGTGACTCCTGAAGGAATAGGTGCCTTTTTTCTCTGCTTTGTACTCTCTGGGCCTACTGGGGTTCCTGGTGTATAAAAGTTGTCTACTAAATGTTTTAATAAATGAATGACTTTTGAATATTTGAAGTTCACTGGATAAAAAGGAAATTTAACATGATTAGACTACTTAAAAATATATCCTAATCCCCAGCCAAATTCTGACTAACATCTTTATTTGATTTACTTTGCTGTGTATCCAGCTCTGATTCTAAAGAACTGGTTGTTCTGGATGAAATAAAATAAATCTAGACAATGATATGCTTTTTTCTTTTTTCAATGCCCAAGCAAATCTAAACTGCTGGAAAATACATGTGCCCGAAGTATTCAGATCCCTGCTGATAGATCAAAAATGGCTGTGTCAAAATGTCCAATATTTCCAATGGCCAGGAGCGTTAGTACTTACGGCGCCTTGGATAAGGAAGACACTGGAGGCCAGAAACTCATTCCTACAGGCAGCCTGCCAACTACTTTACAAGGAGCTACCGTATGTATTTTGGTGTTTTTTAAAATTTGGACATTGATGATTTACATATGATTTTGTTCTCCTTGTCCTGTATAGCCTTGTTAGCTTCGATTTTATGTCAAGAAGAGTTTCTAGTCCCATGATACAATTCTAGTATTTTCTATTTATATGAAAATCATTGACAGGAATTTTTTTAATTGATTTAGTATCACCAATCTTGTATTTTCCATTTATGGTTTTTTATTTATTCAACAGGATTCTTTAGGATTAGAGTGGCACCTCCCCAGTCCAGATCCTATCACTGTCCCATATCTTAGTCCTTTAGTGGTATGGAAGGAGCTTGAAAGCTTACTGGAAAATGAAGGCGACCATGTGATAACAGTGGCAGACTTTGTGGACCATCATCCAATCGTGTTTTGGAACCTGGTGTGGTATTTTAGACGTCTTGACTTACCCAGTAACTTACCTGGATTGATTCTTTCTTCTGAGCATTGTAACAAATATTCAAAGGTATGAAAATAAAAATTAACTAAAAGGCAATGCTACTGTCACCTTTGTAATATTAGCATATTCCAAATGACAAAAAAGTAATTTTTTATGCTAAGTTTTTTAAATAACCATCTGAATCTTTGGATCAATAAAATTGTTTTCGTTGCATTTACAGATAGTTTTTCTTCTTACAGCCTAGCGGTAAGACAAAATCATGTTTTGTCGCCTTCTTGTAAAATTGACACAAAATGGGCTGTGTTTTTGTTATAACCTCAAGAAGAAACTGTCTGTGATTCTTACGAGAAGAGTTTGTGATTTGGCCCTACTCATGTCTCATACCTCCTTCAAAAACAAGCCTTACACATTTTTAGGAGGATGTCTGTAATTCCTAGTTCAGACATGTGCTACCATTCTCTTTGGTCCTTTGAGTTTTTGCTTAACATCTAGATAGATTGTTATATGTTTACTTGTGTTTTTGATCCATTGTTCTGTAAAAGTGTTTTATTTCTTCATATGTATCACCACCACTAAATCACAACATCTCCAAGTTCTGGAACTTTTTCTGCCTACTTGTACTCACGTCTATGATTGTGCATGTGGTTTGGCTTTTCAGCGCATGACGAATGAATGACCAAGAGGTTAACTCAGTGAGTTATCTAGGGTAGGGTCTTGGCTGATGTAGAATGAGGCACCTGGATTCATTTTTCTGGGGACCCTCTGTCATAAGCTGGTTAAGGTTAGCCCTTCATGGTACCCTTTCTTACTGATCTAAATACTTGGTTAAATCTGCTACTTCAGAGAGGTGCCTGGGTGGCTCAGTCAGTTAAGCGTCTGCCTTCAGCTTGGTTCACGATCCCTTCGGGACTGAGCCCCGCATTGGGCTCCCTGCTCTGCAGACAGTGTGCTTCTCCCTCTCCCTCTGCCACACCCCCTGCTTGTGCTCTCTCTCTCTTTCTCAAATAAATAAATACAATCTTGAAAAAAAATCTGCTACTTCAGAGATCATTAGCTTCTCAATTCAGCCCATCTTCCTTCAGCAGAGATAAAATGCAAACAAACCAGTCATTTTCCATTCTCTTTCTTGTCTTGCACACATATATCCTAAAAAATATTTGTAAGGACCTTTATAAGATATTTACAAAACCTTATCAGGTTAAGGATCATTAATGAATATCTGTTTGTTCTTCAACACAGATTCCTCGCCACTGTATGTCTGAGGATAGTAAACATGTTTTAATACAAATGTTATGGGACAATATGAAATTACATCAGGATCCGGGACAGCCCTTGTACATCCTCTGGAATGCCCACAGTAAGTGCTAGCATAGAATGCTGACTTCGTTTATGTAAGAGTAATCTCTACTTGCTTTAAATAGCAATAGTAAACTAATGTATAACTAACTTTTATTTTACTTTACTACTTTTTGTCTTACAGGTCAAAATCGTACTCTTTTGTTTGAGAGTGAGTGTTAAGTTTGATGTTTTTAGTGCTATCTTCCATGGAGGCCACGGGGTTTTTTGGTTTTTTGGTTTTTTGAGAGGTGCTATGTATATGCTGGAGGGTTATGTTTTGTGGAGTTTGCTTTTAGCCCATTGCTTGTCCCAGTTTCTTCTTTTTACACATTCGTTTGTTTCCATCCCAGGCTGCTGATTGAGAATTTCCTCCAGGGGCTGTATTAAGGAGAACTGCATTTTTAGTTTTTGTCTATTTGAAGCCACAGAAAGCTTTAAGCCTATTTTCATCATTATGTGTCTTATTTTTTTCCTTTTTTTTTTTCTCATTCTTAGATTTCTATTCCTTTATCTATTGCCCTTAATTTGTTTTTTAGTGCTTTGTAACTTCTTTAATAACTATCAGTTGCTGCTTAATTATATTGTCCGTTAGACATAGAACATTTTCCTTCATCTGCTCTTTTGTTCTTTTATAGCCCAAAAGTATCCAATGGTCCATTTATTGCAAAAAGGTGATAATTCATTTAACCAGGAACTATTGAAAAATATGGTAAAAAGCATTAAAATGAATGATGTCTATGGACCAATGAGTCAAATTTTAGAGACACTGAGTAAATGTCCTCATTTTAAAAGACAGAGGTAAGTCTGTCTTAAATGAATATATTGTTTCTCTAAGCAGATTCATACTATTGGCTTAGTAATTTGATTTCTTCATGCTTATATTAGCATAAATATTTTTGTACAGAATATAGAGATTATATGAATAGTAATATCTTCTCCACTCCTTCCCCCCCCCCCCCAGGAGTTTATATAGAGAAATACTATTTCTCTCGCTCGTGGCCCTGGGAAGAGAAAACATTGATATAGGTAATTCAGCGTAATATCTAACATGTAATGTTTATATATCATGGTATCATTTTCAAAGTATTTTTATATTGGTAGTCCTTATTGTTATTTTAATATTATTTATTATTTTAATATTAAATTAATATTAATTAATATATTAGAGTTCTTTCTTTGATTTTTTAAATTTAATGTAATAGATACTTTGCTCATGTGAGTAATAGTGATGATAAATGATAAAAGCTAACATTTTTTGAGGGCCTACTTTGTGCCTGACACTGTAACAAGTACTTTCCATGTATTATCTCCTGTAATTCTCCCAAAAGCCCTATGAGATAGGGACTGCTATCATTTCAGAAGGAATGTAAGGTAGCTAAGTATTTGAGGAGGCCCCAAACTTTTTTGATTGATCATCTCCTCTCAGTGATTGTGCTGGGCTCCCTTTAAGTTGCCACTTCTAAGTCTCAGGAAAGGGCAGAAATAGCCCCTGGTAGACAAAAAGAAGAAGGGGGGGCTATCAGGCCTTGAGAGCCTGGAGCAGAGATTTGGCATTTTTCTGAAAAGTTACGATGTGAGTAAGTTGATGAAAGTGATAATGCTACACATAAGTCCTCTGACTTGAGTTGTACGTAACGTGGGTACCCTGCTTAAGTAAAGCCACTCCCCGTTAAAGAGAGAATATGTAATCAGCCACACTTTTTAGGTGAGTGTATACTGTCTTAACAAAAATATATCTGGTTATTAGCGTTAATCAACACTTTGGTTGACTTTTTTTTTTTTTTAAGATTTATTTACTTATTTGGGAGAGAGCGTGCGGAGGGGCAGAGGGAGAGGGGGAGAAGCAGACTCCCCGAGTTCTCCCCTGCGGAGCGGGGTGCAGGGCTTGACCCCAGGACCCTGAGATCCTGACCTGAGCTGAAACTGAGAGAGTCAGACCCTCAACTGACTGAGCCACTCAGGCACCCCTCAGAATGATGATAATATATAATGAGCTTATGCCCTATTACAGGTTGCTCAGCCAGACCATATGGAACATGAACAGAGAACAGGGGCACTCCCTGCGGTGCTGGCTTCCCAACAAGTTCACGAAAGGATGGGAAAGAGTAGGAGTTAGTGAGTGAAGAGAGGGCTTAGAGCAGCCATCCCTAACTGGGTATCTCAAGGGGCTATCAGGCACCTTCTGACTAAAGGTGACCTGTGTCACTGGGAATTGTCAGTCTTAATGCCAAGAGAGAGCTTATAGAATCCAGAAGCAATGATATGTATGGATGAGATGGCAGGCATCTTACAGAATGGAACTGCTAGATAAGGGGTAATATTTTTTTGTGTACACATTATCTAAAAGGGTTAACCTTTTCCGAGCACATTCTACAGAAAAGTCAAGTTTAGTTAAAGTTTAAAATAAATTTCCTGACCCCCTAAAATAATGGTGAGAGAGGGAAAGTGTGAGAGGCTTTTCTTTATCTCAGCAATCCATCATTCACTTTGCTCTAGCCAAAACAATCATTACATGACCCCTGCAGTGGTGCTGTTAAATTTCCTTATCCTTGCACCCCTCCCCAACCAGAGCCAAATTTACAAATACACTTCTTTCCTGACCCTAACCCCCATGCGAAATTTTATTCCTCCTCTATTAGAGCTGCTTGGAGATTACTATATAGGTACTTTGACCCGTACCTTAAAGGAATTTACCATTTAATGACTCCAAAAGCCTTTTTCCTCTGACTTTCTGATGACACACCTGATAGTAACTTCCTTTGCCAGTTCTTTGAAGGTTTCTGGAAGCGTCTGAGTTCTTATGGGCTGTCCTTTATGGTCCTCTCAGGGTGCAAAGCTCTTCACCGTCTATATATGTTGGGTGTCCCTCAAAAAACTGTCACTTTCTGTGTAGACCCAGAATTTAGAAACCCAAGGGGAAGGATTGGAGACCAAAACAATAATGGGAAGAAGGGGGGGGAAAGGAAATTTGAAAAAAACATAAATGAGTAAGTAACTGGTATTAGGATGGACTGATGGAGGGAGAATCTGGATGTTAATGGGTTTATTTCTGGAGGCTTCTACTGAGAGGCAGACTGGACTATGGGGAGAAGGTACCTAAAGTGCACTGTGACCAGGAGGGGGTGTGGAGAATGTGTCTGGGAACCAAGTCTAAGGTGCCTCAGGGCCAGACAAGTTTAAAATTAAGGAAGGCTTCCGAAATGGCACTAAGTTGAGAATTTAGCCAGAATAAGAATGGGGGAGAAAACAAACTTTAAAGTTTGCAGGAAGACCTTGAGGTGAAGAGTCTGGCATTGCTGAGTAACCAAAAGGCCCCAGAAGAGAGGGTTTGAAGAGAAAACGTCGAGTGTGGGGTGAAATGAGTTTGGAGAAGCAGGCGGGAACTAGATCATGCAGTCTTACAGGGGCTGCCAAGTATTTCGGACGGAATATTCAATGCAGTTGGGAAACATCTGGGGGATTTTTAGGCAGGAGAGAGACATGATCGAATATATGTCTTACCAGGATCTCTAGTCTATGGAGAACAAATTGGGTGGGAACCCAGCTGATAGTGAAAAGGGCAGTTAAGAAGCTAATGAAGAATACGAGTGAACACGGGCCGTGGTTTCCGTGTGATACACTAAACAAAACCAACATTTGAAGGACAAAGAGGGGCTTCTGGCTGGCTAGGTGGGAAGAGCCTGTGACTTTTGATCTTGGGGGTCATGAGTTCAAGCCCCCCCCCATTGGGTATAGAGATTACTAAAAAATTAGTAAACAAATAAATTTTAAAAAAAGTAAAGGACAAAAAGTTCTGATTTGGTTAGAAAGAAAATAAATCTGCTCACTTAAAAGCTAGGAATTAGAAATTGGCCTTACAGTAAATGGCTTTTAAAAACCTTAACTATAAATCTGAGCCCAGTAGAAATCGGTGTTTGGTATCTTGGGGGGAAAAAAGTATCACCCAGAGAAATATAAACAGGGAACCTTGTACTCAGAAGTTTCATTAAGTCATAGACTTTCTAGTTGAAATAAAGGTGGAAAAATCTGGACAAGTTCCAGTAAGAAAGGTAAAACTTATTTAGAATTAAGGACTACTTGATGGAGAGGGCTAACAGAAGTGTAACTATGTTTAACCTGTAATTTTGTTTGTAAATAAATATTGTATGAATGTGTTGAGCCACGCTTTCCATTAAAACGGGAAAAAGAATGAATGGGTTCAAATTGCAACCAGGGGCCTTTGAGCGGATTGTTGTAAATATTTGTGCTTTCTGGTTTGGGGGGTTTTTTTGGTTTTTGGTTTTTGTTCTTTTTTAGAGAGAGAGTGTGCACACATGTCTGTGGAGAGCGGGCAGGGCAGAAGGAGAGAGAATCTTAACCAGTCTTCACACCCAATGCAGAGATGGACTTGGGGCTTGATCTCATGACCCTGAGATCATGACCTGAGCCGAAATCAAGAGTCACATGCTTAACCAACTGAGCACCCAGGCATCCCCTAAATATTTGTTTTTTAACCATAATGGTTGAAACACTGGAAACTATTAAGTATAAGAAACTTGACAAATGGTTTTAATGTTCAACTGGAAAATTAATCATGTAGGAACTTATATGTAAATACCTACGTAACCTCCTACCTTTTGAAAGAGAGAAAGAAGAGCAAACTAAACCCAAAGCAAGCAGAAGAAAGGAAATAATAAATATTACAGCAGAAATACATGAAATAGAGAAAAATAGGGGAAAACAATTTTTAAAGATAGAGAAACTCATCAGAATCAAAGTCGGTTCTTTGAAAAGATCAATAAAATGACCTTTAGTTAGACTAAGAGAAAAAGAGAGAAGACTCAAATTAATGAAATCAGTAATGAAAGAGGGACTATTCCTACTGCCCTTCCAGAGATAAAAAGAATTATAAGGGAGTACAATAACTATATGTCAACAAATTCAATAACCCAGAAGAAATAGACAAATTCCTACAAAGACATAAACTACAAAACTGACTCTAGAATAGAAAACCTTAATAGAGCTGTAACAAGTAAGTAGATTGAGTTAATATTCAAAAAACTTCCCAGAAAGAAAAACCCAGAACCAGATGGTGAATTCTATCAAATGTTTAAAGAAGGATTAACACTAATTGCGAACTAATAAAAAAGTTCATGTTTGTGCTCTGTCTCGTATGTTAGAGCCCTAACATGATGGTATTTGGAAGTAGGGCCCTTGGGAAGTAATAACATCATTTGGATGGAGCCCCCCCCAAATGGGATTAATATCCTTAAAAGAAGAAGAGAGCTCTCCCTCTCTCTCAGCCATGTAAGGATATAGGGAGAAGACAGCCATCTGCAAACCAGGAAGAGTGCTCTCACCAGACGCCACATATGCTACTGTAACCTTGATCTTGGATGTTCCAGCCTCCAGAGCTGTGAGAAATTAATGTTCTTTATTTAAGCCACCCAATCTCTGGTATTCTGTTGTAGCAGCCTGAACTAAGACACTAATCCTTCACAAACTCTTAACAAAAGTAGAAGAAAAAGGAGCACTTCATAACTCATTCTGTGAAGCCATGTCTGTGAAGACATGAATATTCACTCATGTCTGGTGAATATTACCAGACAAAGACATTACAAAAAAGGAAAACTACTAAGCAATATCCCTTATTAATAATTCTCAACAAAATCCTGCCAAACCAAATCCAGCAACATTTAGAAGAGTTTATATTCCACGACCAGTTGGGATTTATCCTAGGAATGCCATGTTGGTTCAATATACAGGGGCGCCTGGGTGGCGCAGTCATTAAGCGTCTGCCTTCAGCTCAGGGCGTGATCCCAGGGTCCTGGGATCGAGCCCCACATCAGGCTTCTCCACTAGGAGCCTGCTTCTTCCTCTCCCACTCCCCCTGCTTGTGTTCCCTCTCGCTGGCTGGCTGGCTGTCAAATAAATAAATAAAATCTTTAAAAAAAAAATACAAAACTCAATCAATGTAATAAACCATATTAATAGAATAAATGACACATATATCTCTGGGCACCTGGCTGGCTCAGTCAGTAGAGCATGCAATTCCTGATTTCAGGGTTGTGAGTTCAAGCCCCATGTTGGGTGTAAAGATTACTTAAGAATAGAATCTTAAAGGGGCTCCTGGGTGGCTCAGCGGTTAAGCGTCTGCCTTCGGTTCAGGGCATGATCCTGGAGTCCTGGGATCGAGCCCCACATCGGGCTCCTCTGCTATGAGCCTGCTTCTTCCTCTCCCACTCCCCCTGCTTGTGTTCCCTCTCTCACTGGCTGTCTCTCTCTCTGTCAAATAAATAAATAAAATCTTTAAAAGAAAAAAAAAAAAAGAATAGAATCTTAAAAAAAGAAAAAGACACACATATCTCAGTAGATGCAGAAAAAGCACTTGGCAAAAATCAACAAACTAGGAATAGAAGGGAATGCCCTCAATTTGATAAAGGACATTTATGAAAAACCCAAAATTAACACCATAACCAATGGTGAAAAAATGGAAAGGTTTCCCCTTAAGATCAGGAACAAGGCAACATTGTACTAGACATTGTGCTAGAAGTTCTAGCCAGAGCAGGTAGGAAAGAAAAAGAAATAAAAGGCATTTGAGTTGGAAAGGAAGAAGTTAAACTATCTCTATTCATAGATGACATCATATATATAGAAAACCCTCGATGTTTCACACCAAAAACAAAACAAAACCACCCAGACTGTTAGAGTTAATAAATGATTTCCGCAAGGTTGCATGATAGAAGATCCAGATACAAAAATCAATCATACTTCTGCAACTAGCAATGAATAACCTAAAAATAAAATTGAGAGCCATTCCACTTACAGTGGCATCAAAAAGAATAAAATAATTATGAATTTGTTCACAAGAAGGTGAAAGACTATACAACGAAAACTGCAAAACATTGCTGAAAGAAATTAGACATTAATAAATGGAAACATCCCATTTTCATATATTTGGAAGACTAATATTTTTAAGATATCAGTACTACCCAAAGCAGTCTATAGATTCAGTGCAATCCTTATCAAAATCTCGATGATGTTTTTTGCAAAAACAGAAAAACATATCCTAGAATTTATATGGAATCTCAAGGGACCCCAAGTAACCAAAAGCTTAAAGAGAACAGACCTGAAGACTTACTGATTTCAAAACTTACTACAAAGCTACAGTAATCCAAACGGTGTGGTAGTGTCATAAAGACAGACATATAGACCAGTGGAAGTGACTAGAGAGCCCAGAAATAAACCCTCATGTATATGGTCAAGTGATTTTTGACAATGGTGCCAAGAGCACCATTGGGGAAAGGACAGTCATTTCAACAAATGATATCCACATGCAAAAGAATGAAGTTGGACCCCCTTATAAAACAAATTAACTCAAAATGGATTGAAGACCTAAAGGTGAGATCTGAAACTATAAAACTCTCAGGAGAAAACAGGATAAAAATCCTTCATGATATTAGATTTGGCATTGATTTCTTGGATGTTACACCATAGGCACGAGCAACAAAGAAAAAATACAAAAATTGGACTTCATGAAAATTTAAAATTTTGTGCATAAAAGGTAGTATCTGCAACCATAAAAAGGCAGCCCACAGAATGAAAGAAAATATTTACGAATTGTATATCTGATAAGGGATTAATATCCAGAATAGACTCTTTAAATTTCTAAAACTCAACAAAAAAACCCAAGCGACTTAAAAATGGGCAAAGGTCTTGAATAGACATTTCTCCAAAGAAGACACACAAATGACCAATAAGCACATGAAAAGATGTTCATCCTCACTAATTATTAAGGAGATGCAAATCAAAATTTCAGTGGGGTTCCACCTCACACCATTAGGCTGCCACTGTCAAAAAAAAACAAAAAATAACAAGTGTTAGCGGGGATCTAGAAAATTGGAACCCTTGTACTTTATTGGGAATGTAAAGTGGTACAGCTGCTTGGAAAACAGTATGGCAGTTCCCTTAAAAAATTAGAAATAGAATTTTCATATGATCTAGCAATTAACATTTCTGGGTATGTACCCGAAAGAATTAAAAGCAGGGTCTGAAAGAGGTATTTGTACATCCATGTACATAGCATTATTCATAATAGTTAAAATGTAGAAACAATCCATGTGTTCACTGAAGGATGAATGAATAAGCAAAATGTGGTCTAGACATACAATGGAATATTATACAGCCTTAAGAAAGAAGGAACTTCTGGCACATACTACAGCATGGATGAACCTTGAGGACATTATGTTAAATGAAATAAGCCAGTCACGAAAAGACAATCATACAGTTATTAGAGTAGTCAAAATCAGAGACAGAAGTAGAATGGTAGTTGACAGGGTGGGGGAGGGGGGAACAGAGACTTACTGTTTAATAGGTATAGGGTTTCAGTTTTACAGGAGGAAAAGAGTAACGGGGATGGATAGTGATGATGTTTGCACGTTATGAAGGTTTGTAATACCACCAAACTATAAAAATGGTTAAGATGGTAAATTTTATATGTATTTTACCACAAATTTTAAATTTGGAAAAAAAGAATCTTAAAAAGAAGTATCTTAAAACTTTAAATTCCATTGGTCTGTATAATCTAGCTCTAAAATGCTAAGGACTGGGGTGTCTGGGTGGCTCAGTTGGTTAAGCATCTGCCTTCAGCTCAGGTCATGATCCCAGGGTCTTGGGATCAAGCCCCGCATCTGGTTCCCTGTTCAGCGGGGAGTCTGCCTCTCCCTCTCCCTTTGTCTCTTTCCTCCACTTGTGCTCTCTCTCTCTCTCTCTGTCAGATAAATAAAATCTTTAAAAAATAAAAAATAAAAATGTTCTTTCTAAAAAAAAATAAAATGCTAAGGACTTTAAGGTCCCTGTTTGAGCTCTGAAATTCTGTAATCTTTTGGTTGGCAGAAATGTCCTAGAGATACCTTCTTGGCCTCTAATTTTATAGTTCTGTAATATTACAAAAACTTGATTGTTGTTAATATAGAGTATAAATTGCTGAATGCCCTTATTTCCCTATGAATTTTTGCAGATGCATTTGATAAAGAATACAAGATGGCCTATGATCGCCTCACACCTAGTCAAGTCAAGAGTACACACAACTGTGATAGGCCACCAAGTACAGGAGTGATGGAATGTCGAAAAACCTTTGGAGAACCTTATCTTTAAGATATGCACGTGTGTGTATATTTTCAATATGTATTGTATAGTCCATGTATAAAATAACACTTGGAGACTCTAAACTCTTTTTCTTCAATTTTTGAAAATGCATTTGTAAATGGTTCAGAAAGTCCAGATAGCTTATGTACAGAATGTTTTCAAAAGAGAAGAGTGACAAGTGAGGAGAAAGCCATTTTGTTTCCCATTTCTTTTTTCTTTTTTTCCTTCACTTCTCCTACAACAAGTAATTAAGTATTTTTGTGACAAGGAAATCCCTAAACAAAATTACTTCTCAAAATAAGACAACCGTTTCATGGTTTCTCTTGGAAGAGACACATTGAAAAATCATGTATGGAACTTAAACAAATGTAAGATCAAAGTATTTCCTGTTTTCATAGACTATTCAAATGTTTTGACCATGAAGTTGTATTATACATATTTTAAATTGTTTATAGTAAGTTGATATTTTTTTAATTTTTAAACTTAATATAGCAAACAAAATGAACTTAAACTTATGAAGCAAGCAATTAAGTGCTTATTTTCCTTGTCTGCTGCTATTTGAAGTAATTAGTACAGCTGCAGATCTCTATATCTATCTATATATATATATTTTATTACCCGGGGGAATGATTCAGAAATGTCAGTGCTAGTGTCAGTGTTATGCTAGGATTGCATGTTAGTACTGCTAAGCCTGACCGCAGTGAGTGAATGAAAGCAAAGGTGTGCACTGCCCAGACTGACTCATTGAGCCTTGTGGAAGGAGAGCCGGAGAGGTTCCAAGTCTGCTTCTGCAAAATTAGGTTCAATATACCGTGATTTGAAAATTTTCTCTGTCACTAACAGATGCATACAGTACACAGGGATAGCTTACAAAACCAAATATCAATTTAAATTTTAATATGCTACATGAACACTTATGCTGGGAAATATGTTCGACAACTTATTCCAAATTTTACCCTTATTTTAATATCTAAAATATTGGGGATGATGCGGATTGTGTCATGTTTATCTGGAATATGACCTACTGGAGTATTCTGTTAATATTATATATATATATATAAATATTCAAAATATTTTTTCAAAAGCAGAAAAATAATAACTCTCAAAGTACAGCCAGATAGAATTTCCCATATTGAGGAACTTGGCTTTTTCAATAAGCCTTCAGAATCTGAAGTTTATGGAATCTAAAATCCAGAAATATCCAGAAATCAGACAATAAATTGAATGTGTAAGCACCAAGGGTATTAAAGAGACTCTAAACAAATATTTTTAGTCCCATTATTTCAAAAATCACTTTCTTTGGGTAATCTCTGATAAAAAGTATTCTTTGGTTATTAGAATTATTTCTAGATTATCAGTATGTGTGTATGCATGGTTGCACACATTGTCATGAATGAAGGAATTCTTAGACACTTTCAAAGAAGAAAAAAATGGGTGGTTCCAAATTCGGTCTGTAAAGCCAGTAGAGTCCAACACACTTGTACTGGGGATATCTGAGACTTCGAATCAAGTTAGCTGCAGAAAAACTTCCTTTTGAGTTCACACTGTTAGTGAATAGTGAATAACATCAAGCTGACACATTTCACAGCTTTCCACTGGGGAAGTAACGCGGAGAGTTTACAAATGTGAAATTTTTGTTCTGATTAGTTTGAGGCTGAACTTGCTTACTTGAAAAATCTGGTGCTATGCACATAAATATGCCTTTCCTTTGTAAATACAACTCCGGTCCCCTCCTTTACTATTCGTATCCAGGTTTCACATTGTGACGGAGTCTTCTGTTCCCTAAATCACTTGAAAATTGTCAAATGAGAGAAGCATTTGATAGGTGAGGCTTTGGGCATTGGTAACAAACATCCCTCCAAATAAGGTTCTGGGGTTCTATTCTGGTTTTTTGGTGCATGTTTTTCTTTCCCTTACGAGAACAGCTTTTACTGTTTGTGGAAGTTGTTTAACTTTTCTTCAACACAAATTTTTTGTAAGAATTATGGTTGATTAATTTCAAATAGCTGACCAAAAAAAGTGAGATAAAGCCCATCCTTTCTGGTTCCAACTCATGGAAAAGTGAGTGTAATCTTTATCTCCCCCCCCCCCACACTGCCCCGCTCCTTGTTTCTGCTTTTGGTTGAGTTTTATTTCTCCTACTTTTAGTCCCCAGGGAATATTATTTGTACAAATTTAGTCTTTAAACATAAAACCTAAAACATCAATAGAAAGTGGTAAACCCTGCTCGAAAGGAAATTAAAATCTAGATCATCCTTTAAAATAACTCTATATAAACTTTTCTTCGATTTTCTCTCTATTGAGGATACATTTTGAAGAATCATGGCCAATCATGTTGGAGAGAAATACATTTTTGCTACATTATCTGTCTCTTGTTTTCTTACTCTTAGTTTTGTTTATATGGTTAATAGTGGAAAATAAACCATGCTGTGTCCTGGTATAACTTGTTTACTACTTAAGTACTCCCATGGTGTTTTGAATGTCATACATTTGTATTTTGTATCTTATTTTGATATTCAACTTTTTCCTCCTACTGCCAGATAGGGAATTATGCAGCCTGTTCATATTCTGATTTTTGTCTTCTTTTTCCCCTGATTTCTTTTTTGGAGGATGGGGAGAGGGGGGAGTGCTTTAAAACTCTTAAACTACCAGCTTACTTTAAGTTTTTCTAGTATGTTTTTACATTTTTATAGAGAGAGAAATGGCCCCAGAAGATGTTGGTTCAGCATTTTAGGTGATCAATACTTATTTTACGTTATGCTGGTCGTTACTGTGATGCTTCAGTGCAACTAGCAAGTGTTAGCCTGGTGTACAGAGAAGGCTGTGATGTTTTATTTCTAAATACGTTGCAAGTATATGGTTAGAAGAGACCCGTTTGTGTGGTAATGTGAGATGGCCCAGTTTTATTTTTATTTCTCCCACTAGAACTTGAAAGCTGCCATTAGGCACAGAGCAGAAAGGGAAAGGGCAGGCTGCCTCTTTAAGAGCGCGTGAGCCCCCTCATGTTCTAGAGTTAGCCTTCTCTGCCCTTGCTGTGCGGATACCAGACGAGGTTTTCTTTCAGAATTGCATTCACTGACACAGCAGTCAGTTTACCTTAATCTTCTCAGACTTATTCTCTTCTTCTTATCCCTTTATACTGGCCTCTTCCTCTGGCCTCAAAGCAAGTACGTTTGCTGGCTGAATTATTTTTGTTTACAAAAATTAGCAGCGTACAAATTAATATAGGACTTTGTTACACAGAAAGTCTGTGTACATGTGCTTATTCTCTGAGATGGTGACAGACTGTACTGACGAAGTCTCTTTGGCCTTTCCCCGGTTGCTGTCATTCACATGGCTCCCTCCTTTTGTCTGTATAGATTTCTTTCAAACATTGTCCTCTGATGAAACCACTGGAGCAGCTGACAGAATTTTCTGTAAATGAAATTCTTCAGGTTTTGCCTGCTCGTCACAGTGAAGGGCCTGACGACCCAAAGCGTGCCTTTCGCTGTGAAGGCAGCCTTAGGCCAGGGTGTCCTGCTCAGCTCCAGTGATCCCGACTCCCCCCGCCTGGCAGAGACAGCTTCCATAGTGACCAGTCCCAAAACACATTGCGAGTGGCACCTGGGGGGGCGGGGGTTCCAAAAAAAAAAAAAAAGGGAATTAGACCCCAAGGGTATTCTTTGGCAAGGAACTGGCCAGCCAGTTCTTCAAGTGTATCTACCAGGCTGTGCCCTAAATACTAAATTCTGGTTCCTGCCTCCTTTGGTACTCAATCTTTAAATAATTGATAATTAAGATATAAACAGTGTCATAAAAGGCCAAGCCTATAAATTTGATAAAAGCATCTTTACATCGATGGGCGGAAGCAACCATCTTACCATGTAAACATTTAAACAGAACACCATTTTTCAAAAATTTGGAAGGAATCTTTTTTTTTTCCTTTTAGCTCTATATAGAACTTCAACCCATTAAATCAGGGAGAGGTTCACATTTTTAGAAATTGGGCCCAAATCTGTCACCAGGGTCATCAAGGAAATGCAGAGGGATGAAAGCATTACCTGTGCAGCCACTGTCCTCCAACTGAGATGCCCCAGTGGGACACTTTGTGTATCCTGAGGCTGAATGAGTGACCTGGGATTTGTCCCATGTGACTAGATAGGTCACTTTGCCTATCAAATGAGAGGACCATCTCACCATTATCTTGACATTTTAAGATGATCCTTCACCCTACAACAGTATAATTTTAATAAATTATAGATTTATAAACATATAACAAAAATTTCATTTCCAAGCATAACAAATTGATCTTTTAAAAATTACTAAGTTTTCCATCTCCTTGAAGTCTCTGTTCTCCCTCCCACCCCAGTGACTTCTTATTCATCCATCAAGACCCAGTTTTCATTTCACTTGACCCTTTCTATCCTGGTGTGATGTGATCAGATCTTCCTCTCTAAGCAAAGCGAAGTGCCAGACATCCAGCAGACTGATTGGGAATGTTAGATCATTAGGTTTGACTTTCTCATAACAAAATGTTTCACTGTCCAGTACTCCTCATCAGTCATTCTGGGGAAAAGCATCGGATCCCAGGCTATCAGGTGGCGTTCCTCAGGCTAGCTGGAATTGGCTGCAGATACGCAGAGTTTGGCATTGGGATCGCCCTTCTGTCTCGTTCTCTCCTCCTGTTCTTGGGCCATGCCAAGAGCGGGCGGTGCAGCAGCAGCCATGAGGATAACTAAGAATATGGAATGACCATGTTTCCATAGTCTTCTTCTTGAGCATTCTGACCAAGTGACCTAAAGATAAAGATGAACTCATCCGTGTTTGCAAAACAAAATACCATTGGGACTCACAATTTATTGAAATTTAATAAAAGTCATTTCCAAAGAATGTGAATCCTGGGGCAGGGAGGCCATTAATTAATTAATCAGCCCATCTTAAGAGATGGATTATGGACTGAAATCTTTTGAATATAGCCCTTCAACACCGAAATGTTTGATTTGATGGGTTTTTTTTTACATCACATCTGTCCTGCTATCTTCTAGTCTTCAATGAATCCTCTTGTGTTCATAATTAAAGCCATATTTACCATCATAATCTACAGTCACCTGAGCTCCTTCTGCTCTGAAACCGGGGACATAGCACTGTTCCATTTC
This sequence comes from Ailuropoda melanoleuca, assembly GCF_002007445.2. Lineage (NCBI taxonomy): Eukaryota > Metazoa > Chordata > Mammalia > Carnivora > Ursidae > Ailuropoda > Ailuropoda melanoleuca. Next base: position 41,997,816 of record NC_048222.1, read on the forward strand.
TATGTGTCCCTTAACTCAATGCTATGTAAAAGCAAGCAGTGGTATTTAATACACAAGCACTTCAAATTCCACATGCAATGTTTAAATAACCACACAATTTTTAAAAACACAAAAGTCCTCTAACTATTGGAAGCAGTACTACTCTCTATCTCACCATGTTGTCATCATGTTAAGCATTTTGGGGATTTCTCCTTTGTAAACTGCCTTGGAGAACCACTCGTAAGCCACAGAGGAAATCAGTCTTCTTGCTTTATAATCCTATCTGGGTTGACACACAAAAATAGCATTACCCCACTGGATCTCTTACTTTATAAACCAGACTTGGCTCTACTGATTTTGGACTCTTTTAAAAATTACTCCTTTTCTTACTAGTAGCAGCTGTCACTGTTAGGCGAGAATACACCCGAGGAGCAAAGTCAGAACAGCTTTGTTTGAGCGTCTAATCCCTCAAGGTGACCACTTGGCGGAGACAATACAAACTCGGATTTTCTAGTAAGTACATATGTTTAAATAGCCCTTAGAGTAGTTTTCCTTCCCTAATATCTCCCCCACTTCCAATTCAAGGGCAATGTACAAATTTTAATTTCTTGGGCTATTTATTTTAATTTCTTGGGCTATTTATTTTAATTTCAGTTTTCAGAAATGCAGCTATAAGAGCTAAGGTAGTCCTTTTAAACTATAAAATACTGGCATACATTCTACCGGACTGTGATGTGTAATGATAATTGATTCCTCTTATACTTTTTTTCCTATAGTCTTAGTTCCATAAACCCACCAATAACTGGACCTGTAAACCTGATTTTAAAAAAAACAAAAAACTCATGTTTTAAACAGAAAAAGAGGGGACGGCAAATTACAGCATGTGCTTGGGCCAGGGGCCAGGGGCGCGGCACAGACCACATCTGCATCTTTGGATCAGCAGCCCTTCAGGAGTGATCAGGGACTGTGAGCATGGGAGCTTGCCTAACTGCTGATGTGACTGTCCCAGCCCTCACCCCCAAGTTCTCTCTCATTCAGAAAACCCTCTGGCTTCCAGAGGTCCTTCTCCTGGCCTCCTCAGGATGGCTGCCGACATCGGTCAGGGGTAGGAACCCCATCGCTCCAGAGGCGAGAGTCTTAATCCACAACGAGCTGCAGGTGTTTCCAAGGATAAAGTTCAGTCCCAGATGACATTCCCATCGGAGGCTCTTGGCCACTCCGGTCACTCTCCTGGGCCATGTTCGTTCTGTCGTTAATGTAACAAGAAGTACGGTAGCTTCCGGCATGGTTTTCTGATCCATGTCCATTGTGAGCAACAGTGACTCTGACTCAGACAGATACAGGACAGGAAATGATTCGATCTTCTAACATCACGCTGATTATCAGGAATACAAAGTAAAGGAGGAACATTGTGAAGCCCAGGATCTTGTTCATTCTCCATTTGCACGATGCGATTGAAGAGATCACAAACAAGAGCATGAGAAAAAGCAAAACGATTGCACAAAACAAGCCATTGCTGCTGACCGGCACCGGCTGTAATCCGTTGATGAGAGAGAAGAGCAGCCAAGGGACAGGCAGGCTGCAAGATGGAAGAAACACTATGAGTATTCTTGATTTGTAATACAGTAGTCCTCCTTACATACAATAATCCCACGTGCGCAAACAGTATTTTACAATTTACAAAGCACTTATTTTTCCACACATGCACACACACACAAAGCCTATGAAATAGAACAGAAAATATGAGCACCATTTCACAGATGAGGAAACTTAAATTCAGGGAAATGGAAATTACAAGCCCAAGGACTCACAGCTAATGAAGACCCTAGATTAAAACGGAAATTTTCTGAGTCCAAGTGGGGTTTTTTTTCCTCTGTAATTCATGAAGTACGTATGAGGAACCCAAATGGGTTGATGTTTGACTCTTTAATATCACAATTTTTATGATAAGTCCTATCTCAAGCTAACACGTCATTAAATCCTTTAACGCTCAGGGCTCTCCATGCTTCACCCCCCGCCCCATACACAGAGACACAAATTCAAATTAAAGAAACCAAAGCCACCACCCAAATCTAGGCTATGCCTGCGGAAATGAAAATTGCCCAGAGGTTCTGCTCTGACAAGTTGGAAGGAGGGGGTAAGAGAATGGGTACAGGAGGAGGCTGCATTTGCTTGTTCAGATGAAATGCTTTTAGAGCCTCTGAGCTGGCAGGAGCCCAAATGCAAAGGAGCAGAAATATCAGGAAATGAGACTGAGTCGCTGCTCCCTCCAACCCCACTCCCACCACCTTGGAGGTCAGTGAGCAGAGCATTTGACTGTATTTGGTAATGAAGTTGATGGACTTTGTTTTTCAACTCATCTATAAATTCTACTCCGTTACATTTCAGGCAGCATTTTTGTCCTATTATCCCATCTGGCTGTGATGAATGAAGGGAGGGCACTTTGCTGCCTTGTAGCCACTAGTAATATAAATGCCCTTTTATTCCATGAATACATAATACAGCAGAAAACCAGGGAACCAAGCCAACACAGCGTTTTCCAGTCATACTTGATATGCCTTGGAAAGCAACTTTGCCACTCACCCCACGGTGATATCAAATATGTTACTGCCCACAGAACTTGACACAGCCATGTCTCCCAGGCCTTTCCGAGCGACAATCACACTGGTGATGAGGTCAGGAATGGATGTGCCTGCTGCTAGGATCGTCAAACCCATTATCTCTTCAGAAATCCCTACTGTTTCACCAACCTGGTAAAAAGTTATAGTGATAAGAAGCCATGGCAACAGCACCAACCACGTGCTATTTTGTGCCCTCCCAGCCCCTTTCCACAGAGCTCAGCACAATCCTTTAGTCTGGGAGAGATGGGCCACACAGAGAAAGAGCAGGGCCCCTGCTCCAGGCTTCAGGGAATGACGCAGCTCTTGTCTAAACTGGACTACAAGTCTATCTTGTAGGTGGTAACCTCTCACTGTCATTCCAACTACAACACCTCCACCTTCCCAAAAGAACTGCCCCTCCAAAGATTTGTTCATGTCATGTTTCCATTTCCAGAACCATGGACTCCTGCTATGTGCCAGGAACTAAGAGGCCAGAGATAGAAGTATGAGCACCACAACACTGACCCTACTCCCAGCCTAGCGAAAGAGAAGAGCTTGTAACCAGCAATCCCAGGTAGAACAGAAAAGCCATGCGCGCTCAGGGAGGAATACTGACTAGATGCCCAGGAGAAGGCAAAACTGAGCTTGCTCTCATGAGTGTGCACAGCGTCACCAGGTAGAAGGGAGCGGGGCATGCATGACAGAGAAAGCTCAGAATAAGGCTAATAAGCAATGGTCAGCTGGGTCAGACAGTGAAGGGCCTTCTATGTCAGACTGCAGCGTGACTGTAAGACAAGACCCACACTTGAAAATACTACACTCACTGGAATGAAAAGTCAACTTTTGAGCCTTTACAAACAATGTAGAAACTACAAAGTCACTTGGGCCTCACCACTGCCTGGGTACTGGACTTATATCCTGAAGGGGAAAAAAGTGTCCTTGGACCCACTAATGCAGGATTTAGTTCACTCACCTGGTGAGCCCACCATACCATGAGGTATGAGAACATGGCTATCCACACGATGGATCCCAGAAAGGTGAAAACAAAAAACTTCTTAGACTCCTGTTTGCAAGTTTGAAAAGGAAGAGAAATAAGTTGCAGAGACTAAAGGTCTTTGACCCTTCCGAGGGAGCCCCAGAATCAGTGACAGGATCTGCTGAGGGAATGATGGAGAGGGTCTGGAGATGGGTCAGCTGAGATCTGGATCTCCAGTGAGGACCCTGAGATGGCTGGGGAAGGAAGGAGTTGGCGGCCCACAGGGAGTCCAGCTAGCAGGGCATTCAGCAGTCACCAAACTGAAGAAAACTGCTTGCTTGTGGTCTGGGTGTTTGGTGTGGTATCTACAAGCTCCTGCTGCCCTACCCACCTCCCGACCTCGAGGGAGAGTATGGGTAGCTTTGGTAGAGCATGTTAGTCAGAGCTTCCCCTATAAATGAGAATGCTGGGTAGAAATAATACTGTCCCCCTAAGTTTTCAGCCTATCTCTATGACATATGGCGGGGAGGAGGGGAGCTTGGCGTTATTCCCATATTAAAATCAAGAAGCTGACAATAGGAGTTGAGGTACTAGTTCACACACTTACAGTGATGGAAATAAGCACATTTTAGGACCTCCCAAGCCTACCAGTATGTTCCCCTAGGCACATGGTCCCATCTGGAGCTGCAAGGTACGTCCCGGATCCTCTCTGTGGTTGAGCCCTGCCAAGCCAGTTTGCCCCATCCTCTCACCTCCTGTGCAAGAGTGCCTAGAGACTCCACAGACTCCCTGGGGTGCAGCTGGGCAAACTCACCAGCCTCCGGACGTCGGGCACTGTGAGCCACAGCGGGAACACAATGGGCAGGAGGAACAGGTAAATGGCCTGCTTCTGCCTGCTCTCGGGCCACTCCAGGGACAAAGGCTCCTCATTTGCCTCCTCTTCTTCCTCCTCCTCGTCCTCCTCTTCTTCCTCCTCTTCATCTTCTTCCTCCTCTTCATCTTCACTTCCACCTCCTTCGCCTCCCCCGTCACCATCTCTACCTTTCTCATCACTTTTGGCTTCACCTTGACTTTCAGCATTGAGTTCCTGCTCTTCATTTTCACCCTCATCAGCTTTCGTTTCACCATCTTCTGCTTGGAGTTCACCTCCACCTTCATCAGTTACTTTTCTTTCTGCCTGGAGTTCACCTTCACCGTCACATTCATTGGTGCCTTTTCCTTCTTCAATTTCACCTTCAGGTTCACCTTCACCTTCTTCCACTTTGATTTCACCTTCAGGTTCACCTGCTCCTTCCCCTTCCGCTTTCATGTCACCTTCATGTTCACCTTCACCTTCTTCCACTTTCATGTCACCTTCAGGTTCACCTGCTCCTTCCCCTTCCACTTTCATGTCACCTTCATGTTCACCTTCTCCTTCCCCTTCCGCTTTCATGTCACCTTCAGGTTCACCTGCTCCTTCTGCTTCAATTTCACCTTCCCCTTCCAGTTGAGTTTCACCTCCACCTTGTGGTCCATTTTCACCTCTACCAGGAGCTTCAGCCTCTTCACCTATCACTTCACCTGTGCTCTCAGCTCCAGCCACGTCTCCTTCCTGCCATCCAAAGCCAACAGATTAGTGTGTAATAACTGCCCTGCTTGTTTTCCTTCCCAGTTTTTCCCCACTTGTGTTGTTGTTCGCAGAAGGGATCTAAAACCTTGAGTATGGTGAGAAAACTAGTGCAGTCATTCAGCAAAATTCCCTTCCCAACATTCCCACCTGGTGGTGGCTCTGTCTTTACTCGGTCATTTTCAGGGATGGAAAACTCACCACCTCCGGTGGCTTCTACATCTTGACCACTCTGATTAAAGTCCATATTTATAACAAGGTTCTATCCTCTGTGTATGGGTTGACTCTTTGGAGCCACACAGAACAACGCTAATCACTCTTCCACAACACAGCTTTTTCCCCTGAGTTAGAGATTCCCAGATCCTTTCATCTTTCCATGCTGTGGCCTTGAGCCTCCTCCCCATTTTGGTGAACTTACTCTAAGTTTACACCCCCTGAGGGAGCTTTGAAAACTGAACACAGAACACCACAGAGAATGGAATAGGACTATCACCTCCCTTTCTCAGATGCCTGCTTCCATTAATGTTGCCTAATATGGTGTATCTTTCAGTGGTTACGTTGCTGAGGCTACTAAAACTCCTAAATTGTCATATTGCCTTATATATATAAAATGATAATGATAATACCTACTTTCTGGGGGTTTTATGTTCCAGGCACTATGGTAAGTGGCTTAAATAATAATAGCACTTAGTGTTTTTCATGAGTCAATTAATTTTTGATATAGACAGAATTAAACCGATCTAACAGATGGAGAAACTAGGGAACAGAGTGGTTAAATAACTTGCCGTGGTCTACACAGTTAGTAAGCGATAAAGTTGGGCTTTGTAATATGGATAGTCCAACTCTCAGCCTCTTAACCACCAAGCTACCCTGCTTTGCAATTGCCAAGGCTGAATGAGATCTTTGGTTCTCAAAGCTGGGTGGCTTGGGGAGCTTAGTAGAAATACAGATTTGCAGAATAAATTAATAAAATCAAAGAAATTCAGATGTCCGAGCCCCACCTGGACCAACTGAATTAGAATCTCTGTGATGAGAAGCCAGGAATCTATTCTAACGTGCTCACAAGTCCTCCTAATACATTTGCTTGCAGATCAGCGTTTGGGCACCAGGGACTGACTCCATAGGTAATCTAAAAGCCACTCATTCTGAGTGTCCACAGATTAGGTACCCAACTACCCTATAACAACATGCCTGGCCAATCCCCTGAGCAAATGACCTGGGCTGTGTGCCCATGGAGTATGTCATCTATAACAAATTTCATGACGTAGACAGCCTCCAAGGAATGCTCAGTGAGTCTCAACTCCACTGCATGCTAAAATCACCCAGAGGCTTTAACAACATTCATGCCCAAGGACCCACCCCAGATACTCTAACTTAATTGGTGGAGGGTGAGGTCTGGGCATTTTTATAAAGTTCCTCAAATTATTCTAACATGCAACCCGAGTTGTAAAACCCCTGATGAAGCAGTCAAATATTAATATTCATGAGGCCTGTGCTTTGAATTGGAAATGAACAATGAGAAGATTTTAATCTGAAATAATTCCTGCCCTCCCTCCCCCACCCCTATCAGGAGAGAAGTTTCCTGGAGGAGATGACAAGTCATTTAAATCCATAGGTATGGGAGTGTCTGCCCAGCCTGCACCCTTGTCTCTGAGAACTGTCACCCCTAACACCCTCTGAACGGGTGGCGCTTTTTTTTTCCACGTTGGAGTCAAAGCACCCCCCCACTCCCTGCCCCAGCGGATTGAACACAGGCTGGATCCCTGACCTGGGACCTGGTCTGAAGAGATCCTCTCTCTTCTGAGATGGGGAGCCAGTCCTTGGTTGATCCCCCTGTGGACTGGAGGTGCCGGGTGGGGGTTTAGGGCTGTGTGTGCCAGTAAGAAAGCAAATGAAGCCAGGCCGCCAGGGAAGCTGAGCGATAAAGCATGCACGCAGAGAAGGGGACCTGAGGGAGAGCACGATGGAGAGTGAGAAGCCACGAGAGTCACAGATGTCTGCTCGGGCCTAGGTGCAGTTCTTTGTGAGACTGATTTTGCCCTGGGGTTCCAGGAGATGCGTCCTTTTAGTCCCTTCCACCTGAGCTGACTGTAATGGGTCTACTCGGGACACTCAGTACCATCGGGATGTCTTAGACACTAAACCCGAACTTGCGGGTTTAAGGATGTGATATAACTGTTTCCGGGTGTCAAACAGAAAAAAGCAGGGATGGAACTTGTAAACTAAATGCTTATTTACTGTCCTTCTCAGCCCTTACTGAGCACAGCTGGTTGCGCCAGGCAGTGCGTCTCTCTCTGTGGGAGAGACAGACAGCTCAGACGTGCATCCTGCCCTCGGGAACTTTACCACCTAGTAGGAGAACTAAGAGAGACCCTGGGGGCGCCTGGGTATTGCAGTCGTTAAGCGTCTGCCTTCGGCTCAGGGCGTGATCCCGGCGTTGTGGGATCGAACCCCACATCAGGCTCCTCCACTGGGAGCCTGCTTCTTCCTCTCCCACTCCCCCTACTTGTGTTCCCTCTCTCGCTGGCTGTCTCTCTCTGTCAAATATAGGAGCCCTGAGACAGGGGCCAACTACAATGGGCCTTCATTCATCAGATGGGGGGGGGCGGTCAGGGAAGCTTGATGGCCATGGAGACATGCACAGGACATGAAGGTGGAAAGGAAAAGGTATCCTGAGTGGGGAGGAAACCAAGGCCTAGAGGTAGAAAAGCATGGAGATGAGTCCAAAGAGCGTGGTGGAACAAGAGGCTGTGTGGCCTTAAAGACAGTGGCGGCAGGACTCTGGAAGCCCTGTAGGCAAACCTCAGAGAGTTCCAAAGGCGTGTATCCAGCGACCCTCCCCGCTGCATGTCTTACTGCCCCCTAGCTTCTGGCAGACCCCCTGACAATTACCCTAGGCTCTTACAGCCTGTGACAGTTGGCAACACATTCTTACATACAGTATCTCCCTCATCCTGAGGTGTTAATGTGAATTAACTGCCCCCATGAGGTACGTGATCTTCACAGAAAGGGCCGTGCTTACCTCAGAGGAATGAACCTCAAATAGCACTTCAGACCTTCAAGAAGGAAGGATGTGGGGCCAGCAAGTCCTTCCCTGGGCCTCTTGAATTCCCCCACCTGGGAAGAGGCTTGTGCCTACCTGACTGCTGGGATCCTTCTCCCGATCTCCCTTGACATCCGGAGCGGGGGCTGGCGAGGCTGTGACCGCAGGAAGCTCGGCTGGCTCCTCCTCTTTGAAGGATAAACATGGAATAGGTCAGAAACGTGTGCCAGGTTCTGAGGGTGGCTGCCAGAGGCTCGTGTGAGGGGCTCTGGGGCTATTGCACCTGTCCACCTTGGCATCTCAGAAAGTTTGGGGAATTTTTTGTCGATAGGAAAAGCAACGTGATGTGATATGAACTGTTATTGCCCCACCCACAGAGACAGCTGCGGGTAAGAGGACAGCTAGAAGATGGCCATCCTTTCTCGCCCTGTATTCACAAGCATTTCATCCTGACCAGTGTGGCCAAGGATCCTGTGAACAGCTTGGGCAACAGAGACTAGAGAGACAGCAAAGCCCCAGCTCCCAGCCCTCAAGGTCTGACCCTTCCCCTTTCCCCCTACATGGAAAGGATCCTGGTGACTTCAAAGGCAGCAACTTGGAAGCCTTGGAATAGTATTGCAGGGAAGGGAGACTCAGAAATTCTGGAGAGCTGGGTTTAGGAAGAGGCCCTCTCCTCGGCTCTGCAGCTTTAGGTAAGTCACTCGACCTCTCAGCTGGGGTTTCCTTGTCTGTAGAAAGGGGAAAATGGCTGCTGCTCTCCTCCCTCCTAGGATTGTTGAGTGCATTAGGTAGGCCTGGTGTGCTGTGCAGCACCCACAGGCCAGAAGCTCTCTCACTGCCTCCATCCCGGCTGCCACAGGGATGCTGCACTTCTGTGTCACCGGACCCCTGGTGTCCTTCCCTTCTGGGGTTGCTGGTCTCAGACCAATCCCTGTCAGCACTGTCCTTGCGTAGAAGTGACAGGAAGAAGAAATAGAGGCCAATAGAGTCTCCTCTGGGACGAGATTTAGTGAAAAAGCAGGACTTCAATCACACACACACACACACACACACACACACACACACACACACACCCAGCCTGGCCCCGCCTGGCCCATCAGAGGAAAGTGTGCAGGGTCTCCCTCGGGCCAGCAGCCCCATCAGAAAGGGAGGACACTGGAAGCAGGAGGCCGGCGTGCGGCACCAGATCATTGCTCCAGCTGGCTGGCTCCGAGAGGCCAAGAAGCATGCCTCAGCCCCTGGCCCACAGGAGGGAGAAAGGTGGCAGGAGGAAACCCAGTGGTCTCCCTATCCTCTCACCTTCTGGTTCGTTCTCTGCATTAGCGTGAGGCTTGGCTTTGGCCTCCTGACTCAAGCTCTCCTCCTCCTCCTTGTCTTTGGAGGGGCGGGCTGCAAATGAGAAAGGGAACACATCTTATCTGGGACCCTTTAGTCAGGCTGGTCAGCGGGGCAGCCCGAGCAGCTGGAGTGGGTGGGACGAGGCCGGCCAGAGTTGTGGTCTGGATGCTGGTCCTACTAGGCTGTTCGTGCTGCCCAGTTCCCAAACTTTCACCCTAAATGCCCTGCATCATTACTAACTGGCTGTGACCTTAGGCAAATCACTTCCTCTCTCTAATCCTATTTCCTTTCTGGTAAAATGACATGGTTGGACTCGGAGGCAACAAATAGGATTTATTTCCTTTATGAGTTCAAGTGATGGCTGTTGGAGCGCTAAATTGAGGAGGATTCTGATCCAAGGTTGGTAGGAGGGGACCAGGCCTGATCAGTGATGTCTGCGATTCCACATCCCTGTGTGTGCACTTTGCCAGAAGCTTGCAGAGCACGGTGTGCAGAATAGTGCTGCTCTGATTTCCAAGCAAGAGAAACAAGGGGGGAAATCTCTTTCAATGCGACGATGTTGCGGGCAACATGCCAAGTGCTTGACATGTGGAATTCAAGGTGAGAGGCACAGAGGCTGAGGACAATGGCACAAGAGATAAAACAGCACGGTGCCGTGGAATCTCTTCTGGAGTCCAGCCTGGCTCTCCCCTGTGAGCCCTGGCTGACGTGGGAAGCCTGGGTACCCTCTCTAAGCTTCTGTGTCCCCCTCTACAAAGGCAACCTCGTGATACACACAGAGTGCTGCTGTGGGGGTCCATGAGACAAAATAAATAAAAATGTTTTAACTGGAACCATTAAATCTTGTGCTGCTAGCTGGGGTTCTGGACCCAGAGAGCCTGGGTTTGAATCCTAGTGCCACCACTTGCTAGCCAAGGACCTGGCCCACGGATTCCTTAACCTCTCTGTACCTCAGATTCCTCATCTGTAAAATCTTACTGGGTTGTTAAAGGAATAAATACATTTATGGAGGAATGTGCTTTAAACAGTGCCTGGCACCTAGAAAGCACTATACAAGCACTAGCTACCACAAGGATGAAGAGAGTGGTTGAGAGCAGCTGTCCCACCCATAGGCAGCTGTGCAGGGGCCCAGCTTTCCAGAGGGTTTGAGTTAGAAGAGACCCTGGAGATCCTCTGGTTCATGACACAGACAGGCTGAGAAGGTGCGACACAGGAAGCTGCAAGGACCAAATGCTGCCTGGGTCCAGGATGGGCAAGAGATAGAAACAGGTCTGGAATTTCCTCCTAAACCGTCAGCGTTGGTTCTGTGGCAGCCACTCCTGGCAAGAAGCTCCATCCTGCAGAGCACCCCCCGGGCCCATGAGGCCCTTCGAGGTGTCCCAGTGGGCCAGCCCCGCAGGTCCGTGTCATAGCTGAGATGTCAGGAAGCCGGCCCACCACTGCCTCCTTCACCCACACAACTTTGGTGCCCCCTTGGCACGGATGGAGCACCGCAGTCTTCTGTGGAGCAATGCAGAGTTGCTGTTATCCAAGGAGAGTTCCCCGGGTTCCAGTGCCTGCACAGAGAACATCTGCTGACTGTGGCCTGGAGGGGCTGGTGGGGCTGGCAAGGAAAACCAAGTGCCCCCCGCTTCCTTCTGACCCCGCCTCTTGCACCCTAACCTCTCATCTCCCAGGCCACTGCGGAAAGCAGGTGAGCTTCGGGGCCCCCTGCTGTTCCCCTCTCCCTCTCTCTCGTGCATACACACACATCCAAGTGAAATCACTGTAAAAGGCAGAGGATCCTGGAGAAGAGAAGCCCTCTCACAGGGTAGGGAAGCATTCAGACCGCACACATCAGCTCTGTGGAAAGAGCTGGAACATCTGGAAAGGGTGGAAACATCTGGACAGCCATTTGGAACCAGCAGATGGAAACATGTATCTGGAAGATCTTGGGAACAAAGGCCTTCATCACTGCTCTGCAAGGTCCCAGAGACTCCTGGATAAGGTCTCGGGGTATAGAATCAGAGTCGGCCTCTCTGAGCAGGACTTCATCCCACAGTGTATCAGCGGTCACCTGCCGCGAGGCCCTCTCCGTGGCTGCCACATGTGCCCACCATGTACCAAGCTGACTTGTCTTCCTGGGGCGGACTGTCGCTGGCTCCCCAGTGCTCGTTTCCTCACATGGCCTCTGTGCTCTCAGCGCAGTGGATCATCTCCTACTTAGTATCAATCTCCTCTGACCTCGGCCTGGCCCGGCCATCACATAATCCTGTTAGGACAAGTAGGTCAGCTGCTGGTCATGGAAGTGGCCCGGGGAAGGGGGGCCTGCGGTCGCATTCAGGAGAAGATCTTTATCTTCAGGACTTTGCTAAAGTTGGTGATTCCACAAGGAGTGGCCAAGCATAACCCAGAGACAGAGCTTCCTTCAGTGCCCCAGGCCAGGTATGCCCCCAGCACCGATCACCCACAGGCTGCTGGGTAGCTGCAAACTCCACTCTCCAAACTTCAGGGGCATCGATACTTGGGGGTGGCCTGTCTGCCGAGGCTCACCCTGAGGATTTTCAAAAGAAGGTTTGATCATCTTGTTTTTGTCTCTGCTTTTCCCAGTCCAATACCCTTTTAAATACCCAACAACCCAATACTGTATCTGCAGGGAATACTTCAGGGCCTGAGGAAATTCTGAGCAACCCCCCCCCCCAGATTTGTCCCTGAACCGGAAGGGTAAGTCAGGATGCTTCCTGATGCCCACGAGTCAGTTTCCAGCCCACGAATCAGTTTCCAGAAAAGGGGCCAGAAGGCAGGACTTGGTAAGACGGATGGTGAGAGTCCCATCACTTGTCAAGTTGGACACCAGGCCCCACTTTACTTTGGACCCCTACCATCCCCAGAAGGGGTTTTGGCAGCTCCTTTGGGGTTCCTGGCTGGAGAGGGGGTTAGCAGTTTTCATAGGACTCCAGCACTCAACATAGAGCACAGGCAGGTACCACTCAGAGCTTCTGGGCTGTGGGGCCCTACAAGAGGTACCCCCAGAAGTGGCCCTGGCTAGTCAGCCTGGGCCAAGCTGCCTGGCTAGAGATTCTGTGCAATACTGTAGCTGACTTGTGGGTGGTGGGCTTTGTAGGAAGTCACTGAGGGCAACGCCAACATAGACCAGGGCAGGGTACACGGCCCTCATGGCCTCGCTAACTACAGGCGAACTCTTTTACAGGAGGGGACGTGGAGACAGGGAAGTTGTGGGATGTGGATACCTAAGGACCTTAGCTCCTTGGGGCCCTCTCCTGTTGAGTCGTGTGCCTTCTCTCTGCCCTGTCTCCCAGACTGTTGACTTCACCCCCCAACTCTCCTCTGCTCTCTAGTCCCCGCCCCACCCTTATCCTACCCACTGCCTCCTAGCTTTCAGGTCCCAGTTCTCGTCCGGCTGCAGGAGGGAAGGAGTGGACAGGAGACCATGCAGGTGTGGGGAGGCCTTGCTTACCTTCTCCCAGGGGGTCCAGGCTGTGGAGCATGAGCTGGTAGATGGTGCTGCGGATGGTGCTGTTGTGCAGAGAGGCCGAGCTGCTCCCTCGGGTCAGCACCGCTGGGAGTACTGCCGGGAGCTGAGCAGGGGAGAGCCGCACAGGCCTCAGTGGGCCCCTGCCCAAGCCAGGGGAGGGGCCGAATGAGGGCCTCACTAACCCTGCCCCCCTCCCTTGGAGGTCAGAACAAAGCACAGCAGCCTTATCCTGGCCTCCGCTCTCCCTTCACCTCCGTCAGGAGTGTTCCACAGCTTTCCTTCACAGCCTCCCCTCACTCTTCCATGACTGGCTAATTCTACATACTGAGTAATTCCCCAAGGTCTCAACAGGGAGCAGACAATGTGTACGAAGCATAACACATTACCTAGGGTTTGTCCTTCCCTGAAAACACACTCTCCTAGAAACACACACTCAGCCACACACCACACACACAGACCCACTTTGTGTGGGTACACTCCATGGTCCACAGAAGCATCATCATGCTTTATCATTGCCCCAGGCCCAGATAAGCAAGGCTGTGATCCCCTTCTACAGAAAAGGAAATCAAAACTGAATGAGGCTAGGTGACTTATCCACAGTCACGTGGGGAGTAAATGAGACTCAAAACCAGTGCTCTGGACTGCTGATTCCCAGTTCCGTTCTTTTTTTTTCTACCCACAGATGCTCAAGAGACCTTCATAGGCACACACATACTCACACCTATATGCTCAGATACCCAGGTGTGACACACACAGAAATATCACCTGATTTACAAAGGAACAGGACAGACCAACACTTGCTCAGTTCCCACCCTTCCCCCCCAACAACCCAACCCTCTGGAGCTGAACTCTTCTGCCATCTAGTGGCTGTGGTAACACAGTACTTCACAACAGGCCTAGGGATTTTCTTTGGATGAGGAAGATTTCATTCAGGCCCCAGCCTCTCCTCTCTAAGGTTCGCATAATTCTTCCCAAATATCCCACTGGCCAAAGGCAGCTAAGATACAGTTTTTCAGAAATCTCAGACTTCCCTGCTCCCAGTGCGCCTCCTATGTTTCTCTTATTTCTGGAGCATTCCGAAGCCACAGGTAATTAGGCTTTTAGATCAATTCTAAAAGTTGGGGCTTCAGTTCGTCTAGTCCACAGTCATTGTACAGATGCAAAAGCTCGTACAGCAAGCTATTGGCAGAGCAAGCAGTGACATTCTGGATTTAGGTCCCAAACAAGCACCTCCTCCAAGGCCACCTTGGAGGGGACAGTCCCTCTGGCAAAGGAGCTGGTTCCTTCACTGGCTCATCCTGGGAGCACTCCCAGGAGCTTCCCAAGCCTGAACCCAGCCCAGGATGCCCAGCATCAGGGCCACAGTGCCTCAGGCCTATGGCTGTCCTCCAGACCCTGCAGTGTCCCTACTGGGCAGACTCCTCCTACAGCTTCTTGCTTTCCTGTGGCTCATCCACCATCCACCACGACTAACCCGTTGCCTGGCTGCAAACAGGGACAGGAGTCACGAGATGTTTGGAGAGGCCCTTGCTCTCCTTCCCTACTTCCCTCTCTCCAGGGAACTCTCAGATGGGAACACAGAAACACACCCAAAGATAACCTGCTCTCAGAAGATGTTTTAGCATGTCCAAACCCCAGCCTGGCCTTTCACGGTCTGGCCTCCGTCTGCACGCAGTAGGCCCAGTCAAATGTGTCCATTGTCTACAGTCCAGTAACTATCTTTCAGTCCCTCAAATGCACCATCCTCTTTACCCACTTTGAAACCCTCATCACGGGGCCCCCCCTCCCATGCTTGGCACCATCCTTCCCTCGCTCCCCATATTTCAGGTCTCCATTTACACATCGCCTTCCTATGGGAAGCTAAGGTGTTGTCCCATTCTCTTTTATAGATTCCTGTTCTTTTCCTCCATAGCACTTTCCTCAATTTACTCGTGTGTTAACAAACATTGCCAACATTGTTAACAAACATACAAATAAATTAACTGCCCCCCCCCAGCATCTTGAAGGCAGATTGCCTATTTCATTCGCCACTGTGTGTCCAGCACAAAAACACTCTCGGGCACTTCACAAAGGTTCGATAAATATTTGTTGAGTGATGCATGAATGAACCGTCCTCTAACAGTCCCCAACCCATTCCAATCCCTGGGCCCTTGTTCATGACTCTTCCCTCTGCTTAAAATGTCTTCTCCTTTCCTCCATGTCTACCAGTTTTTCAGAAAATTCAAGGTGAATTCTTCTATAAAGCTTTCCTGAACGGTCCCTTCTATTCCCACCCTCACTCCAGCTCCCTACGATACCTCTCTCCTCAAAAACTCTATAACGACGGCGAGCACATGCTGTGTTACCAAAATCTGGCTCTGAGATCAAGTAAGCGCTCATGTCCTGGGGAAGCCTCCGGGCAGCCAGCTGGGAAATGAGACAGCCCTAGAAAAATCTAAGATGAAGGAACATTAAACCCACAGGACTTATTGTCCGGACCACTAGCCTTCCACCTGGTATTTGCAGCTTTATAATATCATTTGAACTTAAAAAATAATCATTTTTTAACTATTGACCTATGTGAGTTGCCTACCTAGCTAGACTCGATTTTTTTTTAACTTACGGCACAGTCATCTCTGTCCCCCTAACCTGCAGCATGGTGTCTTGTCCATAGCAGGTGCTCACTGAGGGTGAGCCGAATGAGTAGCTATCCCTAAGTAGCTTCTAGCGCTATCTTCAGGCAGCACTGTCACTAAGAGCTGCCTTCGGTAACTGTCTTCACCTCCCCACTGCTGGACTAGAACTAGACTTGCTATACTCCTGTCTCTGTTTCAACTCAGAAAAGAGAGAAAACAGTGCCTGAGCCCGGGCTCCTCACCCTCCCATCCACCCAATTTGCTCATTCATTCAGTTCTTACCTCCTGAGCACCTACTGTGTTTAGGTCAGTGTGCTTAGTGCTGTTGGGACGCAAAGATGTTGAGAACATGGGTTCTATGTCCAGAAAGAAATTGGAACCAATACTGACAAAGCAGAACAGGGTTCAAGACATGAGAAGCATCGATGAAAGTGCAAGGGGACAAGAAGGTAGGAGGGACGAGAAGCCTTCCTGAAGTAGGTAGAATCTGAGTAAGCTTTGAAGCATGGGGGAGGTTTGAATGCTGGACATAGATTGCTGAATGGATTGAATAAACGGATGGATGAAGCAATGAATATGCAAATGAATGAAATAGAGCAGGAACAGCCAATCTGCCTACGAAGGGAGCACTGCTGATTTTCTCAACAAATCCCCTGACTCTTTCACGACACACCGGTGAGTTCACTGGCATACTGGAGGCTGTGGCACCAACCCCTGCTGGCTCAGCCATCTCACCATTTGTCATGTCCCACCTTCACCCAGTGAGTTTCTGGAGGCAAAAACTGTGAGGAGCCAGGCTGCCCTTCGGGGTAACTAGTTGTGTCCACAGAGGGGCAGGAGAGATTGACTTTCACCCCATGTTGCACATGCCTAATGATTTTTCTGCCTTTCAGATTTACTCAAGCCAAAATATTTCTCTATGAGTTCATCACTCTGCACACATCAATATCTTCTGAGTTCAGCACGTACTTCTCATTTTCTGAAGCCCTTCATTTTCGCTTTCTCATCCAAGACTATGAATTCCACGAAGCAGGCAAGGTTAGTATTATTACTGCTTTTTGATAGACAAGAAAACGGAGGTGCAGAAAGAGTGTGTCACTTGCCCACACTCACAAAGACAGTGTCACAACTCTGATCTCCTGATCCCCATTAGAAGTCTGTTGTCGTCGTTGTTGTTGTTGTTATTATTGTTTACTAACTCACGTTTCTTTTCCCAAGCATAAATAAGGTAATGAGGCAAAATCTCTATTCCCTAGTGGCTCTGTTTCAAATTATTGACATTTTAGGTAAATAGACATGAATGTTTGTCTCCATTTAGATGTGGATGGTGAGTCTTTTGTGGGTAGCAGTCCCAGCAAGTAGGTGTTTTCAGAATATGCCCTTAGTACAAACACATTTCACATCCACCAATCCATTGCCCTCCTCTTTCTTCAGCTTCATCACCCCACCTTCTCCTTCTCCTCATGAAAATTAGCAAAGGGGCCGAGGAAACCGAGGAGGAGGTCTTCCTGCCAGCCAAAGCCCCCAGCACCTGTGATGCCTCTTGCTGAGGCTGAGCAGTGGGATCCCTTGCGGCCTTCATGGAAACCTGTGGTAGCAAATACGGCAGCCCCTTCAGGGGGTTGCCTCCTCCTGACTTCCAATTTCTATCTCCCATTGATGTAGCAGTTGGTCATTGACCTCTCCCCTTCTAGACCATCCATGACACATTTCCTGAACCACATATTTTAGTCTGTGATTTTTTTTTTAACATTCATTTAACAAATATTTACTGAATCCCTGATCTGAGTCCTGCCTTCACCCAGATTATACTCTACTGGGGGCCTCTTCACCCTAGCCCTTTCCTGAGTACAGTCTTGCACCCTGATCCACTCATTTGTCTAAGCCAGAAACCGAGAAGTCTACCAAAGTCCTCCCTCTCCTTCACAGCCCACGTCCAACTAGCTGCCAGACCTAGTTCCTTAAAGTCCTCAGATTTCGCCTCATCTCTCCACTCTCCTGCCTACAGTCCTGCAAAGCCCTCCTGACTCCTGATCTGTTCCTCTTCCAGATCATTCTCCATCCCTCAGCCAGAGTGATTTTCTAAACAAAGCACAAATCATGTCCCTCCCCTGCACCCTAGGGCCTTACTGTCCTCACGAGGGAGTCCAGACTCCTCAGCTGAGCCCCTATCAGCCTCTTCTTACCTCCAGCCCAGCACTGTCCAAGAGAAATAGAATCCAAGTCACATACGTAATTTTAATTATTTCTGTAACAACATTTTTTAATGTAAAAGGAACATGTGAAATTAATTTTAATAATATACTTTAACCCAATATACTAAAAATACTATAATTTAACATGCAATTAATATAAAAATATCAATGAGCTATTTTGCCCTTTTTTTTTTCATACTAAGCCTTTGAAACCCAGTGTACATTTTATACTTACAGCATATCTCAGTTCCGATTACTCCCATTTTAAGAGCCCAGTAGGTCCATGTAGCTAGTAGTCACCGTACTGGATAGTGCAGCTGTGGTCTCATGGTGTCTCATTCCCTTGGCCTCTCCACAAGCCCAGGAGAGTTCTTACCCCTTCTTCAGTCAGGAAACCCCCGGCTTGTCCTTCAAGATTCTGCTAAGCGTTACCTCCCAGAGGAAGCCTTCCCTAACTCGCTGGTCTGTGGAGATGTCCACTCTCTGCAGTACTAACTCCCACACGCTTCCCTATACAATTACACATCAATTCTATTTATCTGTCTTCCCCCACTGAGGAGGATTTACCATGGAGCTAGTGAAACTTAAGTTCCAGGGTCCATGTCTCCCCTACACAAACCCTTTCTAAGGCCTTGTATTTGATTTTGTACCAATAGTTTCATATTCTTTTTTTTTTTAAGATTTTATTTATTTATTTGACAGAGAGAGACAGTGAGAGGGAACACAGCAAGGGGAGTGTGAGAGGGAGAAGCAGGCTTCCCGCTGAGCAGGGAGCCCGACACGGGGCTCGATCCCAGGACCCTGGGATCATGACCTGAGCCGAAGGCAGATGCTTAACAGCTGAGCCCCCCAGGCACCCCTTGTATTCTTTTTCTTAGAGAGTATCAGGCACCACAAAATCTGGATCACCTCCCACTCTGCCAGGCTGAGCTCATCGAGGACTTGGGACAGGGCCTTTTTCTCACTGTAACCCCAGACCCTACACAGGCCTCATATAAAAGGGATTCAATAAATGTTTGCGGAATGAATGAACATTGGAGTTCTTTAGGACACAATCCTAGGGCCTCCCCCTCCCACCCCCACTCTCTCTCAGCCAGTCCTCGATTTAATTACCACACATTTGTTGATTCACAAATTCCTATTTCTAGCCCAGACCTTGATCCTGAGCTTCAGGCCCATTTGGGCAACTGCCCCCTAGACACACCCACCTGGAGGTGACATAGGCATCCACACTCATCATTCCTGAGTGGAAACTCTAGAGTCTTCCTAAACCTATTATTCCTCAAGTCTTCCCTTCTGCACTGGGTGAGACCACTATCTACCCTGCTGCTCGAGCCGAAAACCCAGCAGCATCCTCGACTTCTCCTGCTGTCTCTCCCTCACACCCACTTCATCACCAGTCCAGATGATTCTGCCTTCAAGACGTCTCTCAAAGACATAACGCTGGATGCCCACAATAGCCTCGTAAATGGACTCCCTGTTTTTACCCTTGCACACCTACAGTTCCTTACACAGCAGTTAGAAGCGCCCTTTTAAATATGGTTCATCACTTCCTGCCCTGCTGTGCTTCTGTTAAAATCCAAACTCCATATCTGACCCACAGGGCCCCGCAGGAAGCCACTCCCACCTCTCCAGCGTTATCTTGTTCCACTCTCCCCTCACTCACTGACCACACTGGCTTCCAATTCTTTATTCTAATGCACCTTGCTCCTTCCAGGCTCGGAGCCTTTGCAAATGCTGTCCTCTTCCAGAGTTCTTCCCCATGGAGCATGGGGTGGTTTTTCTTCTCATTCTGCAAATCTCTCTTTGGACCTTTCTCCCTCCAAGAAGCTTCTCCTGCTCTCCCTCACTAAAAGGGGCCCAGCACCTCCAGTCCCTCTCCACCACACGCATGCTTATTTCCTCCACGGCACTTGTCACTCTCTGAAATTATCTTGGTTTTTTTTTTTTTCACTTGTTTAGCATCTATATGCCCACTCCCCCACACTAAATAATGTTAGTTTTATATTTCCAATTTATTCAGGGGGCAGAATATCTAGAAATCATGCTGTTATTTGTAGAACACCATGAATATCTAATTTCATATTTAATCAAATCATACACATTATGAGAAAGTATTACTGTGTGGCATAAATGCATGTAAAATCTCAAATACAGGCACACATGCATCCATGGAAACAACAAGCTATTGGACCAGGCATGATCAGGTGTTGAGTTTTTCCATTCCTATTCATTTGTTTCTTATCCGTTCATTTTGTCATCTGCTAGCACTGACTAGTAGGTGAACACTAAAGAAATGTTATGAGAAAAAGAAGCCTGAAAATTGAGAATTCTACTCTTATCATCTTTTTCTGACAACCTGGAGGAAGCTAACTATTCAAGGGGTTAAAGGAGGGAACCCTGGGGCACCTGGCTGGCTCAGTCGCTAGAGCATGCAACTCTTGATCTCAGGCTTGTGAGTTCAAGGCCTACGATAGGTGTGGGGCCTACTTAAAAAATAAAAATAAAAATAAAATGTGTGAATATTATCTTGAAAGAAAGGAGAGAAAGGAAGGAAGGAAGGAAGGAAGGAAGGAAGGAAGGAAGGAAGGAAGATGGAAGGTAGGAAGGTGGGTGGGAACCCCTCAGCACAGGCTAGGAGGGGCCTTTTGGGAGCTTAGTGGATTCCCTGTGGCTTAGCATGAGTGGGGTCCACAGATGCTGGAGAGGACTTCCTGTTCACAGGGCTTCCTGTCCACAGTCCTGCTGTCTCCACAGCAGGCAGCTGGCTATACAGGCCACTGATAGAAGCCCTTGGGATAAATGTCAACCCTGACAAGAAAGGGGAGGACTGGCCCCCTTAGGAAGTACCTGGTTTGTCTGCTTAGAGGGTCATGTTGGTTGGTTTCATTAAAAAACCTTGCCAGGAAAAAACAAAACAAAAAACAAACAAACAGCCCCCAAGGCATTTAAGGAAAGAGTGGCTGACTTTTCTCCAGAGTTTCACATTCTGAAGCATTCTTGAGGGCATGATGTGGATAGGGACTCAAAGGGACCCAAAACAGGTTTGTTTCCCTCCCCGCCCAGATCCCTTTTTACCACTGGTGCCCCTCTGGCCATGTTGCCAATAAGCATCTCATGCAGATGGCTGGTCCTTTCTAGCTAAGCTGGGAGCTCTCTCTACAAAGAAAGGCCTGAGCTGCTTCAACCACAGAGAGATAAGGCTTTTTGAGCCAGGCCAGTGCATCAGGTCTGCTGTTTTTTGGCTTTCTGTGACTATGCATGGTCAAGGCAAGTCAGATATTTATCATGTCGGGCTAGAATAAACACATGAGAGGTATATAGTTTATATTCAGGTATACTTTATACACAGGTATAAAGTTTCAAAGCAAGCTAAGTTAGACTGTTAGACTGGGGTCATAAAAGGCATCCCAAACCAATACATGCCAATTTGACCAATGTTGTCTAAAATATCTTAGCTTTGATTTTTTTTTCAGCCAGTGTCAAAAGACAGACTCTAAAATTGTTACGATGTGTCTATGTCTGATGCTACACCATTTATTTTTTCTAGAAATGCTCTTAAGAGAATTCTGGTTAGAATACTTTCTGCCCCCCGCCCCCCAAAAAAACTTTATCCCAATTCTAGGTTGTCAGAGCAGAATAGAAAGTAAAGTGAAAGGCCCTCCAGCTCAGAAACTCTGCAGATATCAGTTGGGTAAATATTCAGGAAGAAAATGAATCATTCTGTGCTGATCTCATCTTCAAGTTGTTCAGATAGAACACCTGCAAAGATGTTGTACTTGGGAAAACAGCATGTGGGCTGCTCCCATTCGTTGATGTATTATCTGTGGCGGCTTTCCTGCTACAACCACAGAGCTGAGTAGTTGTGACAGAGACTGCATGGCCTACAAAGCCCCAACTATTAACTGTCTGGCCCTTTATGGTAGAAGTCTGCCAACACCGGCATGAGGTCATCACCCAGTCACTTTATAGGTAAGCAATCTAAGGCCTGGCTGGAAAGCAAAGTGACTTTGTAGCACTTTGTATACGGTTCGTTCTATTATAGTTACTCTTGTCTGTGCTCGTCCCTTCTACTGGAAGGGACACAATCTTTCCCCCACACTGCTTTTCATTTAAGCACTTACTGATAAAGGTTTGTTGAATCGCACTAACTTGCCCAGAGCAACAGGGGCAGTTTGCAGCGGAGCCTGGGTTAAAACCCAGAAATACAGTTTCAGGCGCCAGTGGTGAGAACCACCAACGAGCTACAGAGCTGGCTGAGCTAATGATCCTCTCTGAGCCTCAGTTTTCTCACCTGCAAGAGGGAGGTTATGATCTATCCTTGTAGGGCTGTTGTGAGAAATTGTTGAGATCGTGTATGTATGGAATAGGCCCTCCACAAGTAAGGATTCCCTCCCCACTCCTTTCTCTCTCTGCACTGGAGCGCCTGAACTGTTAGGGTTTCCTGAGGAAACTAAACCAATTGTTTATGCACCTCCTGCTAGAGCCGAGAGCCCGGGCTCTCCCCTTGGGAGATACGAAGATTGTTTCCCCATGCAGTGGCAATGATGAGCCTGACGCTGTAGCCTCCCCCTCCACACCTCACCCCTGGCTGGCAAGAGGCCCAGATGTCTTTCCTGTTCCGGTTTCTCTCCCAAGGGAGCTGGCCCACACTGCCCTCCATTTCTCTTCCTGCTGCTTGGACTTCTTGAGCACCTGTGGAACCATTTCAAAATAGCCATAGTTCTTGTTATTTGGACTAACTTTTAGTGAGGAGTTGTTAATGCTGAAAAGTACTAACTATACTTTTTTTTTATTTAATTCTATTTTTTTGAAGATTTTATTTATTTATTTGTCAGAGAGAGAGAGAGAGCGCGCGCACAAGCAGGGGGAGCAGCAGGCAGAGGGAGAAGCAGGCTCCCCACTGAGCGGAGAGCCCAATGCTGGACTCATCGAAGGACCCTGGGATCATGACCTGAGCTGAAGGCAGACATTTAACCAAGTGAGCCACCCAGGCATCCCTTAAAGATTTTATTTTTAAGTAATGTCTGCACCCAATGTGGGGCTCAAACTGACAAGAGTCTCGTGTTCCACTGACTGAGCCAGCCAGGCGCTACTTGATTTTTTATTTTAAATAAATACAGATTGACTTTCAAGTATAGCCAATAATTCAACCTGTTTGTTCTTTTTTTAATAATGCCGTTAGTTAAAATTCATGCTGGATTTGCTTCAACAAAAAAGAACAGAGCTGTGATCGGCACCACTCTCACTCGTTGGCAAAGAGCTGCTACGAACGCCCTAGAAGTCTCTTAAGTAGGTTGCAAATTCTCCTTTGAAATCATGATTATGCTTCACTTGCTTGACAAGCTTTACTTTGATGGTCTAGCCCTCACAAAATGGAAAATTCAGAATTCATAGAGTTTAAATAAAAACAGAATTACTGATAAGGACCGGGAGGCAAGTCCAAGGCACTTTGAAAACTGCTGGCCTGACATATACCAAGGCATTAGACGCTTTTCTCAGAGGACGGTACCAGGCTCCATGGCCGACCTCAGCAAGGCATGCCCTGAGGACTTCATTAGGAGGGAGGCCCCTATTTCTTCATATTAAATGATGTAATGCTCTGAGTCTCCCTTTCTCTTTGAAGCTTCTGGCTTCATGGAGCAGTAGGCTGACAGGAAATACTGAATGGGGAGTTAGGATACTGGGTTCCCATTCTGGTTCTGATACCTGCTGGCTGTCTAAGCTTGAGTAGGACATTACTTCTTTTGGGGTCATCTGCAAATACGGCAATTGGAGCTCAGTTGACCAAATAAGCACGGTGCAGGGCCAGCCAGAACTAAGCTCACTTGGACAATGATCGTTAGATGGGACCTTTTGGTGACTAGTTGGACTCTGTCGTTTCTGACAGAGAAAGGAAGGGAGGGACCCGTCCAAGGTCACATAGTTAGTTAGAGGCAGAATCAGATTAGAACCCAGATTTCCTGATTCCTTCTTCTGTGCTCTGGTCAGAGTACCACATCATCTCAGAAATCCTAAAGGAAGTACATTTCATCTCTCTTGCATTCTATATCTCCCAGACATGCTGCTGAATTTGGTCTCCATCCTGCCCACTCATCAAAACTGCTCTGGATTAAGTAGCTAAGTCCTTCCATTCTTTGCACACAAAATTCTGCTCACACCAGTGGCTTCTCTGAGACCTGAAAGAGGCAGGCTGAGAGCCAAACTTTGCTCAAACGCACCCTTTAGGATCAGGAAGGAAACAGAGTCTCTGTTCCCTAGGGTACCTCCTTTGGAGTCAAGGAACAAGAACTTTGAGATGAATTTTCAGAGATCACTTCCCCACTTTAATCTCATCTTCCAGGTTATTGAGCCATGCAATGAACTTAGAAGGAGGGTCCCTCATAGGGCAAAGATATTCTCACAAAAGAATTCTGGAGCCAAGAGAAGCCTAGGGGTTGGAGCTCTGGTATCTGGCCTCCACTCGACAACAGAGAGGGCCCTGCACCCAAGGCTAGTTTGTCAGTGGATGAGTGGAGCTCTCGTCTTCTCCAATTTATCAAAAACAAAACAAAAACAAAAACAAAAACCTCCCCCTTGTCAGACCCCATCCAAGCCACCAGCTCCAAATCTGGAATGTGAACAAACAGGATTAAATGAGAGCAAGGGTGCTAGACGAACCCTAAACACTGTGCACATGGAAGAGATTATCATTTTTCCTTGCCTGATATCTCCTTGGATAGTCTCCAAAGCCCAACTCAAATGTCATTTCCAAAGACCCAGTCAGATCAACCCAAGTTCAAATCTTGGCTCCACTGCCTATTTGCTGTGTGACCTTCAACAGTGCTTTAACTTCATTAGGCCTCAGTTTCGTCCCCTGCCAATGGTAGTTCATAGTAATAACCACTGGGTGATTGGGAGCTGAGCCAAGGTCACTCTTGCCAAGCACCTGGCAAAGAATAGGACTTTAAATGTTGAATAAATAACAAAGGGAACCAGAGCACCCATCTCTTGAGGTCTGACCCAGCAATTTCCACTCTTCAGTCACTGGTTTCTCCCCAACTTTTTGCCCCAAAGGGGCTACAGAAATGTAAGCCGGTCTGTCCTTACCTTGCTGAGGTCCCCTAGGGCCATGACCTTGGCCACTGGCCTCCTGCTGAGCTGCTCCTTCACCCAGACCTCGAGCCACTTATTCCACTTCATGGTGAACACATAGAAAGCATAGGCCAGCAGCAACAGCAGGCTCTCCCACCAGGCAATGAGGCTGTCCAGGAAGAAGAGAATGAGCATTATCAGGTCAAGGATGTAGAAAGAGACATCACGGAATAAGGGCCACCATGTGAGATTGAGGATCTCCCGGGAGAAGAGGGCACAGGTGCCGATGACAAAGAGGATGTTGAACACAGCAGAGCCCACGATGGTACCGATGCCCACGTTGCTGTGGGAGATGAAGACGCCAATGAGGGAGGTGAAGAGCTCGGGGGCAGAGCCTCCAGCAGCCATGAAGGTGGCACCTGCCACATCATCAGAGATCTGTAGTTTATCTGTGATGACACCCAGGGCTGGGACAAAGTACTCATCACACACGATGGCCAAGGCCACAAACACGTACATCATGCCAAAGATGTGCAGGACTACCCATCCCTGTCGCCGTTCCTCTATGCTGAACAAGTCCGGGGGGTACTCTGCCTTGGAGTGAAGGTCTGGCCAGCCAGGAGGCAATGCTGAGGGACTGGAACTGGATGCCTCCAGGATCGTAGCTCTTGTCAGGCTGGGGGAGGGAGCAGGGGGCACCGCTGGGGCTGGCTCCACAACCACACAGTGATGGACCTGGATGGTTGGATTTGCCCTGACCTCCGAGGTTGGTGAGGTACTGGGTGCTGTAGAAGGTTTCTTTGCCAACCCCCGGAAGGTGGTGGAAGATACTCCGAAGGTCAACGCACTGGTTCTAGACAAGGGATTCCTAATAGTCCAGGCCGTAGAGGCTTTGGTTTCTGTTGGGCCACTGCCTGTTGTGCTGTGTATTGTCACTTGCCCCTCAGAGATGGCTGTGGTGTGCTCCAGGACCGTTCCAAGGGGAGTTGTCAGCTCGTTCTTTCCCACTAACCCCCAGGGCTTGGTTGATCTGTTATTGTCCGCTCTTCTGGGAGTAGTCAGGGTGTTCTTTTCTGTCATACTCCTTGGAGAAGTCAAGATGTTTGTTTCTATGTCATGTATCAGGGAAGTTGGGGTTTTATGAATTATTCCCTTGACAGTAGTTGGGGGGGTTTCCTCTACTATTCTCTTGGAAGGGTTGGCCTCCAATATTTTGGTGGTTGTCATAGTTTCACTATCTTTCAGTGTTGTTCTGGGGGTGATCCCATGGCTCTTTGTCATTGTCGTAAGTGTGGATGGGGCATAATTGCCTACTAGTCTAACAAGTGGAGATGGGGTGTATTTCTTCACCTTTCCCCCGGCCTCAGTTGGGTGGTAGCTTTGCTTTTCTCTCCCGGGTGGTGTTGTTGGGGTATGATTCTTTACTGTTGGCCTGCTTGAAGTTGGGGTGTAGTGATTCAGTACTCTACTGGGTGTGGTTGTGGTGTCTTCCTTCATTCTTTCTGTGTCTGCTGCTGTTAGGCTGTAGTTATTCTTGGGTATTGTTGGAGTGGTGTTGGCTGTCCTTCTGGGTGGATTGGGGGTATTCTCCATTGCTATGCCAGGTGCTGCTTCATCCCTGCCCACTGTAGCTTGGGACACCAATGTGTCACCTGCCATTTCAGAGCTAGCTCTTGGAGGGTCACTCCTTACCATCATCATATCATCGTTGGGCAGGTCACGGCTGGCCAGTTTTACAGGGTGTTGGGAGGACACTGCTGCCCACAGTGAGGGAAGGCCCCGGGGGCTCCTCAGGTGCTGGTAGGTGGAACCGATGATCAACATTCCCAACAGGAAGAGGAGGCGACTCCAACGCAACCGCTTTGGCCGGAGTAACCGCCTCTCCCATGTTCCCATTCTGATCAATTTCCCCATGATGGCCAGTTATGCCTGGTTACAGAAGACCTCTCATTCTGTCCATGGAAAGACGGGGTCTGTTCTGGGATTCAGGTTGGTGATCAGTGAAGATTTCTCCATGAAGCCCAGCCAGGGGGGTATCCACAAACCTAGAGGGTAAAAAGAAAAAAGAAAAAGAAAAAAAAAGAGGTTATTTGCCCCTAAGAGGAGAGCTGAGATCCATTGAACCTTCACCTAGAAGAGTGATGACAATTCACGGAAGGGTCCTTGTGCTAGGAGGCAGTTGTTTCTGCTGGAACCAAACTACCCCTACTGCCTGTTCCAGAGAAAAATGCCTATCGTGGGAAAAAAGCATTAGAGGCCCTTTGTGCTGTGTAGGCATACCAACAGCCCAGGATCCCTGCAAGAGGTCTGCCAGCACCCTTCAGGTCCAAGCCTACGTTGTTGGGAGCTCAGACATCCATCGTTGGTGCCCCAGGCCACAGATCTCACCTTGTCAAAGGCAGGAGGAAGATAAGGAGACATGATTTTAAGCTTTAGACACAAACAGGAAGCAGTGGAAGGCAGACATCAAGGCTCCACATGGGTGTTTTTTGGTTTTTTAGTTTTGGACCCACTTAAAATAATTCCACAGGATCATCCAGAGAGGACAAAGCTAATGTCATGATGCTTCCCGGACAGAGTGATATGGTGGGAAGAACATGGAGAATGGAGTCAAAGGCCTGGATTTCCAGCCCTGCTGCTTTCCAGCTGTGCCTCTGGATAGGCAAACCTCACTGCCTCATCTGTGAAATCAGTGTGAGAGCAGATGGGTTGATTATGCAAAGATGATCCCTGGAAGGACATCTGGAGAAGGGAAACTGAGGTCAGGGTCCAAGGGAGACTTACTTTTCAGTATATCCTGATGTTCGGTTTAACCGTGTAACCTTTTTATCCCGTGCCATTTCATTATATTTTAAATTTAAGTTTAATTTATTTTAATAGAAATAACAATAGTAACAATAATACCTATGTCACAGGAATGTTGAGAGAGTAAAAAACTATAAGGTCTATGAAAAGCATTGTACAGAATCAAGTGCTACATAAGGGTTAATTTTATATAAAATTTTAATTTTATAATTATATATATAGGTTTAATTTTATATTCTTCAGGAGGGGAAGAAGAACATGAGGGCTCTGAAAAAATATTCAATTTATAAAGAAGGGCACTGAGGCTCAGCCCAAGTAAATATTTATGAAATCTCCAGTTAGTGTCCATAGATTATTATAAAACAATAACTAGAAATGGTTGGTTTTGCATTTATAGGAATATATTAGAAGTGAGATGAGTAACTCTTCAAGTCTTAGGTCATTAAAGGAGGAATTACAGACACTAGTTAGTGCAGCTCTCCATTTGAGACATGAAGAAACTGAGATCCAGAGAGGAGCTGTGACTTGCTCAACATGACACAGCTAGTGAGCGGCCGTTCAGGTGAGCTTTCTAATGTCCCAATCTTCCCAGCACGCCATACAAATTAGAGACACAAATGCATTTGTCTTAAAGCAAAAAAAGGAACAAGCAAAAGGAGATGTACAGAGTAAGTACACTTCCTTTCCTGTCCTTGATTCTTGTAACCGTCTTCCCACCATCTCCCTGCAGCTGCCTGTCCCTTGCCATAAACTCAGCTCCGTAGCAAGCCCGTTTGACTCTCCTAAAGAAACTTTGGAGGGTCTCTCTGTCTTTCTGGTGTGCCTCTGCTGTCTAACAGAGCTGAGCCGGCACCCCAGCTGACCCCTCCTACCTAATCACATCATTTACCTTCAAACCTGGGCATCTGAGTGTCTTCTTAGTTCTGGAAACATGTCAGAATCCAGGGTCTCAAAGAGTGAGTCTGAAGCTGAACAGCAGGAAACACCCCATTCTCCTGTCCCTAGCTCCCCTATGGAATCCTAATTCAAGGCAGGGTCGGGTGTGAAGGGCATCTCAGGGGAAGAATATCTGATCCCTGCTAATACCCACCTCTAAGAAGCTTATCAGGGCATTGTACAAGTTCTAGGTCCCAGCGCCTCTGCCAGAGCCTAAAAGGGTGGACCTTCCACCAGGGAAACGATGGGCTCTCCGCGGCCCCCTGCAGTCAACAGGGAAACTGGGGAAACTTCTCAAACTTGCTTCTAAGCTCTAGGAATGAGAGATGACGGTGCAGAGTTCCCATGCTTAGGGGGAGCAAAGATCTGGAAAGTTTCAGAGGGTGCTCTGAGGGAACCAAGAGAAAGTGCCTGGGGCTTAAGAGATCAGAAGACCTCAGTTAACACCAGTCTCCGTTTGCTACTGTGTGATTCTAAATGCAATCTAAGTGTACATGTGGAGATAGTAATACCAGTCCTGCCTCGTTGTAGGGCAGATGTGAGAATCAAAATTAAAAAAGAGAGAATATCT
Source organism: Ailuropoda melanoleuca (assembly GCF_002007445.2). Classification (NCBI taxonomy): domain Eukaryota; kingdom Metazoa; phylum Chordata; class Mammalia; order Carnivora; family Ursidae; genus Ailuropoda; species Ailuropoda melanoleuca. The sequence goes on from NC_048222.1 coordinate 42,027,029, forward strand.
GCTCGATTTCACTGTGAACCTAAACCTGCCCTAAGAAATCAACTTTATTTTAAAAGACGAAGGAATGTGGGGGAAATACTTTAAACTTTGAAGCATTTGGCACGTGAAAAATATTTTATTAGGCCTAAGGGAAATCCTTGGTGGGGAGGGCACTCACAGATCTCCCGAGAGCAAGAGGGGACATCCCAAGATACCCAAGGAATTATGCCCCCAGCTCAGGGCCGGAGGTGTTGAAATGAAGGTGGGGTGAGGCCATGGGAACTTATGACCCTTCCCATTGACCTGGAAGCCATTTTAATCACCTAGCTCTGCCTGATCCTTACTGACTGCTCCTTTCTCCCCTCCCTGTTGTCCCCTCCCCCAAGATCACATGCAGTTTTGATTATTCTCCCCTGAAATAGCGGGTAATCCCTCACAGCTTCCCTCCTGCCCTACTTTATCCAGAGTGGCCTGTAAGGGTCAGAAGGCACCTAGCTCCCCCTCCTGAAGCACACGGGGGTGCCCACCCCCTGTGGAAGCACAGAGAGGGGGGCTGACCTCTGCTGCTCACCACGTCCTTGCCTTTAGGCTGCTGCAGGCAGAACCAGATCTAGTTACTTCCCGTCTCAGTGACCCAGCTGCCTAACAGCCTCAACCTAGCCCAGAAAGATGGAAAGAAGAGGGGTACCTGGATGGTTCAGTCAGTGCAGCATCTGATTCTAGATCTCAGGGTCATGAGTTCAAGACTCACATTGGGCTTAAAAAAAAAAAAAGATGGAAAAGAGGAACCCAATTCACAAGGTAGAATTATGAGAGATCTTTATTTCCCCCCCAGAATAATTCCTCTATTTTTTACAATGCTATTTGTGCTATACAGGAAATTCAGGGGAGAACCAAATTCCCAGAAAAGGCATTCCTTTTCTCATGTACTTACAACTTTTGCCAAGGAGTTCTTTCTAGTGTCTAAACTAAATCTCACCTGCTGGGCTTGAGCCTGGTGCCCCCTGTCTTGTTCTCAGGGGATTGTGGCACATTTTGAAATTCACCAGGTTGTAGACAAGTCTGCTGCTCAACCAAGAGTAGCAGCATCGCCCGGACTGGCAGGGTGAGTTCGGGCAAGCTAACTTCTCAGTGGCTGTAAATCTCTCCTGACGGTGACAGTGATAAGGACACTACCTGCTTGGTAGGCTCACTGTGAAGATAAAGCAAATTAATATGTGAAACATACCAATAGGGTCTGATACTGTTGCTATTCTGCTTGCGGAGATCACAGACTGCTAGGCGGCAGCAGGTCCCCAAGCATTCTGTTGTGACAGCACCGTACCGTGTACTTATTAGGGTGATCACCTGACTTGTGTCTGCATCTCTTAGTAGTAAGTGAGCTCCAAGAGGACCTTGCCTATAATTTCATGACTGAATCCCCAGAGTGTCTGGGGAATAGTGTGTGGCACCCAATAAATATACCTGTGGATGAAATGAAAAGGGACATCCCAGTGAGGAGATGCTCAGAGATGGGGTGGCTGAACTGGACACAGGGGTGGGAAGGTGGGGAGGAAATGCCCACTCACAGAGGTTCATGGCCATTCAGAAACAAAGTGCCGGAGAAAGACCAGTACCACTGAGGAGGGAAAGATGATCTACTCTGTTCTACCAAGTTGTCTCATTTTATACTCTCCCTCAAACAGGGTAACAGGATGGGTGGGGCCATTTTAGCTCTGACCCTCCCAATAATACCAGTAATATCAGCTCTGGGGAAGGCAGGGTATAGAGGCTACCCAGGTCAGCAGGGAGGCCTTTCCCTCCCCTCTGCTGCTCAAGGCCTTTCCCATTAGAACAGGAGAAAGAGGAAAGGACATTTTTTGCCCGATGGCAAAGGGTTTGTGGCTGAGGCCGGCTTATTTCTGGGCCTGTATCAGGAGTTGATATTGACCCTACAGTTGCAGAGTGGAAAGTAGACAAGACTTGGCAGGGGTTGCAAAATCAAATGCCTTCAGGGCCTGGATGAATAAAATAAAGTTCAATTAGCTCTGTTCAAAGTCAGCAGAGAGTAATGAGGGCTGTGTCTGGACAGAGAAAGAATGACATCAGTAGTCATTCTGATGTAAAACAACTTAAAAATATGAAAAGGTAAACAAAACGCACTGCATTAGACTTACCGTACTACTCTGCAACATCTATTAAAGTAACAAGCCCGACCAGGAGCAAGTCTCCTAAGGTCTCTCGAAGTCTGGTTCGTCATTTATACAACCAGAAAGCGGAGCTTGTGTGCGGGGGAGACGGAAGAGGTACAGTGAGAACCTGTGGGAAAGCCCTTGAATCTGTCAGGCACGGAACTGTCACAGCCCAAGACCTTTTGTTGATATTATTTTAATTGTTTATATTATATTGTTTACAGGATGCTTTTTTTAAAGATTTATCTGTTTATTTATTTTAGAGAGACAGCACCAGTGGGGGGAGGGGCAGAGGGACAGAAGCACACTCCCCCCGTACCCCCATCGAGGGCAGAGGCCAAGGCCGTAGATCACACGCCCCTGAGATCATGACTGAGCCAAAATCAAGAGTTGGATGCTCAACCAGCTGAGCCACACAGACGCCCCTATAGGTGCTGGCTGCACCGCTGTAAGCAAAAAAGCCCCAAACATCCCACAACACTTCATCTCTCTAAGCCAGTGGCTGGAGCCATACCCGAGGCAGGGAGCTGCAGGGGGGTGACATTTCAGGTTAGAGCCGTTCAGAGTCGGGATTTTGACTTTCTTAGACAGGTACCCACCCAGAGGGGGCCTGGGGCCTCGAGGAGAGGTCCAACAAGCACTATCAGAGGGCTTCAGTGTGGCCATACAGGAATCCACACAGTACCAGTAAAATTAACAACTCCCCACTAAGTAAAACTTGCTGTGTCAATCTGATTTCACAGAGGAATACCACCTGAAGCCACAGTGAGATTTTTTTTTTTTCTCATCAGTTGACAAAGACTAAAAAATGTAATATCCAGTGCTGACAAAGGTACTGTGAGTTATCAATCTGGTACAGGAGCACAAGAGACCTTGTTAAACTGTAAGGTCGTGTCCCTCCTCTACTCCAAACTTTCCAGTGCTTTCCCACTTCAGGCAGAGGAAAAGCCTCTACCATATCTAAAAGGCCTTTCCAGCATTGCTTGTAAGAGTGAAAATTGAAATCTAAATGTCAATGGAGGGGCACTTGGGTGGTGGAGTGGGTTAAGCCTCTGACTCCTGATCTCAGCTCAGGTTTTCATCTCAGGGTCATGTGTTCAAGTTCTTCCCTGAACCAAAAAAAAATAAATGTCATTGGAAAACTTGAACCTAGTGTCGTAACTTTCCAGTAATCAGTTATATAGCAGTTCAAAGCAATGAAGATGATGTCCAAGGTACATTAATATACTAGTAATACTAAAAACAAGATATAAAGGAGGCCCAAACCACTAAGGTTTTTGTACACTTCGCAGCCTCCTATTCTTCTAATACTCCCTGTTCTTAGTGTCAGCCTCACCCCAGATCTCACTTCCAATCCAAAGGGGACAATGTTCCTCCCCTCCAACCCTCCACTTCCAACTCAGGCTTTGTCTTCGGCCTAGCCTTCGAGTATGGGCCTCTCTTGGGGGGAAGGAGCGGAGAAGAAAAAGGGTAGAGTCCCACTTCCTCTTACCAACTCCCTATTTAGGCCACTGAATTGTTTATACATACACACACAGATGCACACACACACAGGCACACACACACACAGACACAGGCACGCTTGCATGAGCTCTCACCTTGAATAGAGCCCTTTGGGGAGGGAGAGACTTAAAGGCAGTTTGTGGTGTGGAGAAGTAAGAGTTGAAACCATTTTAAACCCCAGGAAGGTGAAGAGTGGTGATTTTCCCATTCCCTGCCCTTCCCCTTCAACCCCCCCAATCCCCCCCATNACTCTTGATTTCAGCTCAGGTCATGATCTCAGGGTTGTGAGATCAGCCCAGAGTCCAGCTCCGCACTCAACAGGGAGTCTGCTTGAGATTCTCTCTCCTTCTACTTCTGCCCCTTCCCCTACACAGTGTGCTCTCTCTAAAATAATAAGTAAATCTAAGAAAGAAAGCAAGCAAGTGGGGGAGGGAGGGAGAGAGAGAAAGAAAAGAAAGAAAGAAAGAAAGAAAGAAAGAAAGAAAGAAAGAAAGAAAGAAAGAAAGAAAGAAAAANAGAAAGAAAGAAAAAGAAAGAAAGAAAGAGGGGCGCCTGGGTGGCACAGCGGTTGAGCGTCTGCCTTCGGCTCAGGGCGTGATTCCGGCGTTGTGGGATCCAGCCCCACATCAGGCTCCTCTGCTATGAGCCTGCTTCTTCCTCTCACTCCCCCTGCTTGTGTTCCCTCTCGCTGGCTGTCTCTATCTCTGTCAAATAAATAAATAAAATCTTAAAAAAAAAAAAAAGAGAAAGAAAGAAAGAAAGAGACTAGTTTTGTTTTGCTTTATTCTTTTTTTTCATTGAAAGAAGCTACCAAAGTTTTAAGAGGGTGAGGGGTGAGCCCGGGAAGATAGATGCAGGCCCAGATTATGAGGAACCTTTAAAAATTTAGAGTTTGTAATGCTTTGCAAAGAAGAGGGTGTCCTAAATAAAGAAGTTCAGTTCTCCTTTCTTAGACAAATGTAATATCAAATCTTCTCTGCTTTCCCTTTGACTTTTCTTTTGAATAATCTCTAACTTCCTATCTTCTTTTCACAAATGAATGCCCAGTGTTACATGCCAGACCCTTGGGAACCAGTGGTGGGTGAGCCTCACCCCTATTTATAGAGCAGAGATTAAATGAATTGGAATTGGAATTGTATAAAATCCCTTCTTTGGTCAGTGAGTCTTTCTATTATTTTAGAGTAGAGAGACGCTTTGATTTTCTCAGTGCTATGGAAAGACTGAGGATTGAGAGCAATTAAAAGAGAAGGGGTCACGGTTTCTTCATCAAATACAATGCAAGGGAAAAAAGACGTGGAGAGAGAATCTACAGATGACAAGAGACTTCAGAGACCGCAATGTCTGGATCTTATTTGGTTCCTGACTCAAATAACCGGAGTGTAAAAAAAGTAAAATTTAGGGGCACCTGGGTGGCTCAGTTGGTTAAGTGTCTGAATCTTGGTCTTGGCTGAGGTCAAGATCTCAGAGTTGTGGGATCCAGCCCCACATCAGGCTCCACACTCCACATGGAGTATGCTTGAGATCCTCTCCCTCTCCTTCTTCCCCTCCCCCTCCTCATGCTCAAATTCTCTCTCTAAAATAAAATAAATAAATCTTTAAAAATTTGTAAAAATTTTTTAAGAAGTAAAATTTATAATATTTTTGAGACACGTGGATATTTGAAAACTGGGTATTTGATAATGTTAGGGGCTTATTGTTAATTATTTTAAATTTGGTAATGGTGTTGTAATTACTGGTGGTTTGGGGTTTTTTTTTTTTTGGTTTTTTGTTTTAATTTTTTTAAAGTCCCTCACTGTCAAGAGAACGCAAAGATAAGCCACAGAGTGGGAGAAAATACTTGCAAAACACATATCTGGGGGCGCCTGGGTGGCACAGCGGTTAAGCGTCTGCCTTCGGCTCAGGGCATGATCCCGGCGTTCTGGGATCAAGCCCCACGTCAGGCTCCTCCGCTATGAGCCTGCTTCTTCCTCTCCCACTCCCCCTGCTTGTGTTCCCTCTCTCGCTGTCTCTCTCTCTGTCAAATAAATAAAATCTTAAAAAAAAAAAAACCACATATCTGATAAATGAATGTTATCCAAAATATACAAACAACACTTAAAACTCAACAGTAAAAAAAGAAACAATCTGATTTTAAAATGTGCAAAATCCTTTAACAGAACAAACCCTTCACCAAAAAAGATATACAGATGGAAAGCAAACACCAGAAAATACATTCAACATCATATGTCATTAGGGAATCTCAAATTAAAACAACAGTGGGAAACCACCACCCACCTATAAGAATAGCCAAAATCAAGAACACTGACATCACCCTTGTTGCTGAGGAGCTGCAAGAACTCTCATTCATTGCTGCTAGGAATGCAAAACAGTACAGTCACTTCAAAAGACAACTTTTCCACAAAAGTTTAGTCTTTCACAAAACTAAAATGCTCTTACAATATGACCCAGCAATCTCTTTCCTTGGTATTTATTCAAATGTACTGAAAGCGTATATCCACACAAAACCTGAACAATGGTGTTTATAGCAGCCTTATTTATAATGTCAAAACTTGGAAGCAACCAAGATGTCCTTCAGCAAATGGTGGTACATCCAGACAATGGAATATTTATTATTCAGCACTAAAAAGAAATGAGCTATTAAGCCATAAACAAACATGACAAAAACTTAAATGGGTATTACTAAGCAAAAGAAACCAATCTGAAAAGGCTACATACTGTATGATTCCAACTCTGTGACATTCGGCAAAAGGCAACTATGGAAACAATAAAAAGATTAGTGGTCACTGGGAGTCAGGGGAGAGGGAGGGATAAAAGGACAGAACACAGAGGATTTTTAGAGCAGTGAAAATATTCTGAATGATACAAGTGTGGCTATCTGAGCCCCCATACCTAGCACTTATGAGTGGCTTAGAATTTCTGTTACTGACCTTTACTTTGCCAGACTAGAGACCAAACCACTCTGCCTTTCAAAGCCTCTGTTGACAGTGGTCCACTCTTTCAAAGCATAAATAAATAAACAAACAAACAAATAACGAAATGATGGTAGGTTATGCAAAGGAAGTTGTTTATTGATTCTCTTTAATGTGTGTGTGGAAACATGCAAATGAGGGTTTCTGGAGTGAGAAAAAGAAATTTATTAGCCAGCCTGAAAAACATCTCCTACAAGACCTTCTAACTCTTTGTGCTGATGTTCTCTGATTTTATATTCACTGAACAACCATCCGAATTTTAATGGGATTCTACTAAGAATTTACAAATAAAAACAAAAGACTTAACAGTTGTCCTAAGTGATGCAGTCCCCTTGGTAGTTACCTTTTACCGTTCAGTTTTAGTAAATCGCTCTTTTTCTTCCCTAATCTCCTGAGAGCTTGTATTCCAAACTAGGTTACCAAAATCTGATCGCCCATCAGCAAACTCATAAACTTAAGCTTTAGGACTGGGGAAGGTAAGGAATCAGTCCATGGAACGAAGCTGGAACTACCGGGAGAAGAGCGAGCCTATGGCGAGTCATCACCACTTTCGGGGCAACTCTACAACTCCCCTGCCCACACATTCTTGGCCACATCCCTCCCACCAGGGAAAGAGAAGCTGTGACCAAGTAATCAGGATGCAGCCTTACTTACCTAGATCCCGTTATGCTCAAGCATGGTAAGGTTTTGACACAGCGAGGCTAACCCAGTTGGGGAATGGAGTTCTGAAGCAAAAAGTCTAGTCTGTAGGTCCGCGGGCGCTGATGCTGGCAGGGACATTCCCAGGGGCTGATTCTCCTCTTGGGCCACCTTGGATATAAGGAAGAGACTAGAAAGAACTACAAGCAACTGCAGCTCGCACTCTGCCACAGAACAAGCTGGGAAAGGTCAGACAGACTGGGTTGTTCAGTTCAAAGCATCCTCCCTCCTTGACCCGCCCTGCACCTCACCCCAACCCTCCAACAAAAAGAAAAAGAGGCAGAGGCCTTCTTCTGTTGTTACTTGTAATCTATGTGGTACGGCATGATTCTTTGAACCCCAACTACCCAGGCCTGCTTCTAGCTGACATTTCCTGGCTCCCTACGTGGTTAGAAAGTTCCTTATAGGGGCGCCTGGGTGGCACAGTGGTTAAGCGTCTGCCTTCGGCTCAGGGCGTGATCCCGGCGTTATGGGATCCGAGCCCCACGTCAGGCTCCTCCGCTGTGAGCCTGCTTCTCCCTCTCCCACTCCCCCTGCTTGTGTTCCCTCTCTCGCTGGCTGTCTCTGTCCGTGTCGAATAAATTAATAAAATCAAGAAAGAAAGAAAGAAAGAAAAGAAAGAAAGAAAGAAAGAAAGAAAGAAAGAAAGAAAGAAAGAAAGAAAGAAAGAAAGAAAGAAAGAAAGTTCCTTCTTGCCCCTTCGAGGACCTGGCCCGACGCAGGCTGCTGCGGGGACACCAGGTGGCCAGAGGGGCGGCAGGGAGGGCCCCTCGCGCCTCACAGAGAAGTCTGAGCACACATTCCTCAGCAAGGCACCCCGCACTGTAGGGAGAACCACTGAACCTTCCCTCAGAGACGGGTGGCGGGAAGCCAGCGTGCCTCGTGCTGAGGAGACCCTGAGGGAAGTCTTGACTGTCAATTGGCTCAGGTCAGCTGAGAAAAATATACGGCGTGCTTAGCACGAGCTCTCCTCAGGCGGGAAGTGTGGTTAAAGCAGAGTTTGGAGACGATTCTGTCACCTGGTTCAGAGGACGTGAGTGAGGGGGCTCAAGAGCGCGGGCACAGAGGGGCACGTGTCAGGGCGAGCGCCCAGGGGAGGGAGGAGGCTGGAGTATGAAGGGCTCATAGAGGTACCTCTTCAGAGAGGAGGAGGTGGGCAGGAGGCCGGAGGGAAAGAGGGAAGAAGCCGACAAAGGGCAGGGAGAGAGGGAAGGGGCGACAGAGCCCGGGCTCCGCAAGGTTGGGGAAGTCGGAACCGCGAGGTCTTCGCGGACCTGCGGCTGTGGAGGGACGCCGAGGAGGGCGCGCCCCCTAGCGGCGCCGCCGCGCCAGAGCCCGGCCGTTCGGGCCCTAAAGCCCCGCCCCAGCCCCGTGCGCACACCGGCGCCGGATTCCCTTTTGTCGCGCGGCCCTATAGTTCCGGCCGTGGTGCGCGGGCGGAAAGTTTACGCGGACGGACTGTGCCGGCGATGGGCGCGGGGTGAGTGGGGGAGGCCGGGCCCCTCGGGCTGTCCTTCGTTGCTTGTTGGAGCTGCTGGAGAAGGGGTCAGGGGTGGGCAACGACGCGGAGCCGGCGCCTGGCCTTCCCGCCGCCCCGCGCGGTCTCTGCGGCGCCAGGTGCGGGCCCTGCTCCCGGCCTCCACTCGCTCGGTGGCTCGGGGTCGTGGGCCCCACCCAAACACTGCGATTTGGGCCCCTGGTTCGGGCCCTTTTCCTTCCCTCTTCCCATGAGATTTCCAGATCTATTTTTGTTTTGGACTGATTTTAAGGTAAAAATCCACCCCCACCCCCAGTTGCAATTCAGATGCAGGAGTTCTGTATTTCCAGGCCGGCGGTTTCGAGATGAAGTTGTGTCTGAGAGCCCAGGGGGCACTCATCAGGGCCAGGGAAGTCAGGCTGGCAGAAACCCAAGGGTCGGTCAGACCCTAACAGGAATGGCCGAGCCCCTGGAAACCCTAGAAATTCGAGTGATTCATGGTCGGAGAGTCAAACTGCTGAGAATCAATTCTTTAGGACTGAGCTAATATGTCCCCTGCAGGGAAGAACTGCAAACGTGTACTTAGGTGACTTGGCCTTACGGCCAAGTCAGTGGCTGGGGTCTGTTTTCAGCAAACTCTTGTTGAGAAAGTTGTCTTAAGCATTCTATGTAAACAGTACTTTAAACAGTACTTATGGGGAAAAGGGGAGAATTAGGCCAAGTGAGAAATACTCTATGTTCTCAAAAAATTGCTGGAGTGTGGTGGGCACGTTTTTTGTTTTTTTTCATCAGGCCTAGACTGTTTGAGTGAATCATCCTTCACGAACATGCAATTCCCACTTTTAATTCTGTGCTTACAACTTAAGTAATGGTTTCCCGTGACTTTGCCACTGTTAAGAAGGTGGACGGACACAAATGAGTAAGGAGAAAGAACCAGCTCTAGAGGTGTTTGCAGAGAAGGCAAGACCAACCAGCTATCGTCACCCATTCCAGGGTTAACAGTGGATTTTAGGGGCCAGAAATGCTTTTTTATACCTCATCTAGATCTGTGTGTGCTCCTTCCCAGTCTCCTCGAAGAGTTGAGGAAGTACTTCCCATGATCCCCAACTTTTTTTTTCCTAAAGATTTATTAGAGAACGTGTGTGCGCACACATGTGCACTTGGGGGGCAAGGGGTAGATGGAGAGGAAGAGAGAGTCTGAAGCAGACTGCTGAGTGTGGAGCCCAATGTGGGGCTTGATCTCACGACCCCGACATAACAGAGCCAAAACCAAGAGTCTGAGGCTTAACTGACTGCACCACCCGAGCGTCCCTCCCCAGCTTTCAATTACAAACAGGCCTCTGCAGAAATGGGACCACCACGGGAGTTGGATAACCTCTATATGTGGGCAGAGGCATAGGGGTCCCTAGTATCTGCTTGAATGAGGAGAGAAGGAAACGTGTTTCAGGAGTCCAGAGTTAAAATTCATCCTGTGTTTTGCCAAAGAATTAATGTTCTGTCTGGTGACTAGGGGTAATTAGTCATTATCAAATATTTGTCAAGCACATACCCTGTGCCAGTTATTGTGACAGGTTCTGAGGAGACATTGGTGGGCACAATCTGACAAGTCCCTGCCCTTAGTGAGCTTATGGTCTACTGTACTGTAGTTGAACCAGTATTCTACAGGGCCTCACTTCATGAACAGTACAGCTAAGACCCAGAAAGAAAATTGAAAAGACTGAGGAGATGAAGTAGTACCAAGTTGTTACACTTAAGCGCATTCATCTGACACTAGAAGAAACCCACAGGCTCTGAGAACCTGTTGAGTTTGATTTTGGACACAGTTTTAACAAGCTCGATTATCTGGCTTTCCAGCCCATAGTTGCCAAGAAGCAGCAAATTAGAAAGAGGGAGGATGATTATAGGGAATTACTGAGTAAAGTAGAATGCAAGCTGATGGGCTAAAAATTAATTATAAAAAGGAGGCAACAAAACAGCACAACAGCCGGGATCCCTTGAATACAAGGCATTGTTTCTGTGTATGTTCTCCATAATCCCCGTTTTATGGGACCTTAATGGTAATAATGTAGAAAAGGGTTACATGGGAAACACAGGGTTAGCAAATTAAACTGGATTCTTTGCTCTAGAACTTTTCAGTATCTTTATTAATGCCTGAATTCATTTTTCTTGGATCATCTCTCCAGAACTGTGTTCTGCAACACACACTTGGGGGAATGCTGGTGTGAAAAAAACCCACGAGAGTAGCAGGGTGCTAGGCAGTATTGGTGTTCAGAGTGGTGATGCCAAGTCATCATAAGCATAAATTACGTTTTGCATGGTGTTTAATGAGGCAGAAAAGAGGGATACACATTTTAATTTTGTCTGTCAAAATGGTTAAACATTTTGGAATTCTAAAAAGTCTGGAAAAGTAATTTATATCCCTATTTAATCTTTATTGATGTTAGATACATGAGGCATTACTGTATTTGAAATGTATCTCAGGCCACTAGGTGGTAAAAAGGCTTTTCCTATTTTACTAGAGTCCCTGACCCCTGTTTATAATATTGCTTCCATGAACCATTATGTTCTGAGTTTCCAACAGCCTATTTATAAATGGAATTTTAGAATATCACACATTTGCAGTTGGATACTTCACCGAAACAAGTAGTCTGGCCACTGTTAAGTGTTTCTGAAGTAAGTTCCAAAAAAGAAATTAGTGAGCATTTAATTTCTAACCAGTTTTGTCCATCCAGAGTCTTCCCTAATTGTGTATGTGCAATATGAGTTTTATGAAGGTGTAATTAGTGTATACATACAATCCTATGACCTGCTTTTTTCTCAGTTACAGGTGTTTTATATAAATATTTCTTGTATTTACGTACGTGTCTTTTATTTATAGCTATATGAGATTTCATTATGTCAGTAGACTGTAATTTGCTTGTTAACAGAGTAGCAGCAAGCTGTGTCCCCATGAGCAGGTCTGTGTATCTGAACTTTTTTATTTTTGAGAACAGAAATGTTTTCTTCATGCTAATTCTCAATCCGTAATTTTAAAGAACTCTGTTTTCTCCATTTCTTCTGCATGTTGACTTTTTTAAAAAAAAGATTGTATTTACTTATTTATTTAGAGAGAGCCTGAGCTGGGGGAGGGACAGAGGAAGAGGGAAAAGGGGGAGGGAGAGGATCTCAAACAGACTCTGTGCCAAGCATGGAGCCCGTTGTGGGGCTCGATCCCAAGATCCTGAGATCATGACCTGAGCCAATACCAAGAGTCAGACGCTTAACCAACTGAGTCACCCCAGCATTCCTCTGCATATTGACTTTTATACACAATTTCATGAGATAATGTCGGCTGTCCTACATACTCCTTAATTTTGTTCTTTTCCTTCACAACTTAAAGCATTGTTGCCCAGTTTACATACAGTTTTACCGAGGCTAGCAGTAGTTCACTGCTTTTGTCATGCGTAATGATTTCCAGCTTTGTCTGATTTGGATTATGACTCTACTGGCCCTTTCATTTTTACATTTTACATTCATTTTAATAATAAAAAAGGGCACCAGGCAACAAGATAATTAAATAAACACACAACTACTGCTGTATTAAGAGAGTGATGGTGCCCAAAAAGAACAGTTTGCTTGTCAAAAAGCACCACCATACGACAGCTAGAAATGTTCCTTCATAAATTAAGTGTTGGAGAGGTGTTATAGGAATGTTTGTTGTATTAAGTTGTATAAACTTAGGAATTATGAAAGTTAAGGGCTACCTGAATTTAATATATTTTTTAATAGAAATACGTGGTCCTTGGGGCGCCTGGGTGGCTCAGTCGGTTAAGTGGCCGCCTTCGGCTTGGGTCATGATCCTGCAGTCCTGGGATCAAGTCCCGCATTGGGTTCTCTGCTCAGCAGGGGAGTCTGCTTCTCCCCCTTCCTTTGCCCTTCTCCCTGCTTGTGTGCTCTCTCTCCCTCTCTCTCTCAAATAAATAAGTAAAATCTTAAAAAAAAGAAAGAAACATGTGGTCCTTGATTTATGGCCGTTCAGTGGGCGATTCTAGGAGTTGTCCACACAGTGAACTAAGCTGCTTGCTTCCCTCCCTCTGAATTCTCTGTAGTTTTGCCTTAACTTAAATGAAGTTTTCCTTCACTCATTGCTGCAAAGTTTGGTTAAAATTAGGGTGGGGAAAAGAAACTTTTTTCTCTCTGTAACAAGTAAGACCTAATCATATTTATTTTCTACAGCATTTCTCTGTTCATAGCTGTCTGTTTGCGCTCTGACTGGGAACATTGGGATCATTTTCATCATGCCGACAGTGGTGGTAATGGACGTATCCCTTTCCATGACCCGACCTGTGTCGATCGAGGGGTCTGAGGAATATCAGCGTAAGCACCTAGCAGCCCATGGTTTGACGATGCTGTTTGAGCACATGGCCACAAATTACAAGCTTGAGTTTACAGCCCTGGTGGTTTTTTCATCACTCTGGGAGCTGATGGTTCCCTTCACAAGAGACTACAACACCCTTCAGGTACAAAAAGGAATGAGTTACTGTGTGTACAGGGCCCAGATTTTTAGGAAGGAAAATAATGTTATCATATTGCACTGAATATTTAGAACTTGGACTTTTTTTTTTTTTTTTTAAGATTTATCCATTTATTTGCCGGGGGTGGGGCGGGGATTGGGGAGCAGAGGGAGAGAGGAACTCAAAGCAGACTCCGTGCTGAGCACTGAGCCCAATGATCTCACGACCCTGAGATCAAGACCTGAGCTGAAACCAAGAGTTGGATGCTCAACTGACTGTGCCACCCGGCGCCTGGTAGAACTTGGACTAATTTAATGTTAAGTCTATGGGTATAATATCTGAATATAGCTCTAAAACAAAGATTCACAACCAGTAGGCCTTATGCCTTTGGTAGAGCTATGAGTTTGAGCTCTGAGTTGTTGCCTTATTTTCTTCTCTCAGTTTTCCTGAATTTTCTGTGGAAAGGAGAACATGTCAGGATGTAGTTCTCCATTCTCTAAAATTCAGGGTCTTTAAATTCAACACTTTATTATTTTCTATTTTCCTATAAAACTTGAGGAGATGAAAAAGAGCCCTTCCATATAAAAACCTTTATTCTAGAGTAATTCAAAAGTATATTTCCTCTGCAATAAATAGCCTTTGATTTACAGATGCCAAGAGATTATAATTTTTGCACCTCAGTTGATAGGTGTTAGTTCATAAGATGTTATCTGTGATATGTCAGAGAATTTACTTTCTGACAACAACTCTAAATCATTAATATTTCCAGCAGTACCTTGTAATAGTCAATAAGTATGGAATTAAAACAGTTTAATACTTGCTGGGCAGGTTAGAGATCCAGGATCAGTATAGTTTGATTTTTTTTTAATATAAGTAATAAAATTTTGTTAAATCATTTTTTTATCATCTCACTTTTTTTTATGTTACTCAAAAGCTTTTTTTAAAAATTGCACTGGATTTCTTGTAAATAAATAGTAAACTAAGGATTTTGGATGTTTAGCAGTTCTGAAATTTAGAGAATTGCTTATGCGTCGTTCAGAGTAGTGGTTAAGACCAGGTGCCCTGGAGTCCTACTGGCTGGGCTTAAATCTAGACTCTGCCACCTCTAGGCATGTGACCTGGGAAAGTTACCTCATCATTCTGTGCCTTTGTTTCCTCGTTTTAAAAATAGGTTAATAATCTGTACCTTACAGAGTGTTGAGATAACTGAATGCATGTAAAGTGCCTAGGTTGGTGTTTAGAATATAGTTAGTACTCGATAATTTTTGTCATTTCTTTTGTTGTGTTTAAAAGTTCTTCATTTTAATTACTTTTTTTTTTTTTACAAAGCTATGAATATGAAGACTATTTACTCTCACTTGATAAGAGAATGGAATAAAGGAAAGTTCTTTTAATTGTCATTTGTGGTTGAGGAAGCCTGTTTTGCCATTTTTCTTTGAGAAAATATGCTTTTGGGCTGTCAGAAACACAGTGTCCCCTGTGTAAAATTCATGCTTTGAACAGTTTATGTTGTTTTCTAATAACAAAACAGTAAAAAAAATAACGAGCAGTTTTATCTTTTATTCAATCAGGAAGCACTAAGTAATATGGATGATTATGATAAAACCTGCTTGGAATCTGCATTAGTTGGTGTTTGCAATATCGTTCAGCAAGAATGGGGTGGTGCGATTCCTTGCCAGGTAATGATCAATTCCTTTTCATTGCCCTAAGTTAAAACCATTAACCATTGAGGTGATTCGACTTTCTTTAGGCTCTGACACAGCATGCATTGTAATTTCTAAAAACTACATTATACATTATTGGTATCTTTTTAAAAGAAGGCACTAAATCAACAATATGCTCAGAAATCAGTATAATTATGCCTTAAGGAAAGCACTCTCCTAGCAAATTGGCTTATTGCAAACTAGTATTGTTTGTATAAAACACAAAGGGCTCAGAGTAGAATTTTAGAACACTCCGTAGAAGGGGTAATTATAATTTTGAGTGCTAGAATTATAAACTTCAATGCATGATAGTCTGTCTTCATTATCTCAGTGTAGCATTTATTTAGCAAACATTTAACCATCTCAACTGAGTTGAATAAAAAGTGGTGAGTATGAATGTCATATATTCTGTTCCCCTTTACTTTTTCTGTATTTTAGGTTTTGCAGATGTTTGTGACAACTTCAATTCCACTGTCATAGCATGAAAGCAGCCATAGATAATAAGTAAATAAATGGCATGGCTGTGTTCCAATAAAACTTTATTTACAAAAGCAGACAGTGGGCCACAGTGTATGATTTTTTGTTACATGGTCAAACCCAGATTCTTCAGTAGTGTCAGTGGCATCACTGGTATTTATTTTAAAATAAGATTGTGGTTGCCTGGGGGTGAAGGAAGGGTAGGGAATTGACTCGAAGGAAGCACAAGGGAAATTGGAAGTGACAGGACTGGTCTTTATCTTGATTGTAGAAGTGGTTGCTCACTGAATGTAGTTGTTGGAATTCCTAGAACTGTATATTAAGAAGGATGAATTTTACTGCGTGTAAGTTATATCTCAGTAAACCTGACTTTTAAGTTTCTTTTTTTCTTACTACAAAACCACCTGTTTTACAGAGTATGAACTCATGGGTTAATGAAGACCCTGAGCTGCTACTAAAAGGTGAAATCATTTTAATAAATGCCATGAATGCCTTTTGATCACTTTCTTTTCAGAAATAAAAATGTTTGGCACCTTCATAAACATTATTTATTTGGTAAATCTGTGCATACAGAATATCTAATGTCCTAAGAATATATGGAATAAATGAAATTTTGTTGTCAGTATCTCCTGAACTGGAAGCTAGCAGGTAGCAGTTTCCTCTGCTGCTTGCTTCAGTCATTTTAGAGAAGAAATTCAGAAAATATGTAACAAGCAAGATCTTGTGCACCACACAGCCTTCTGCCTTTTAGTATTTTTTCTTCCTTTACAAAAGGAAGAATCTGAATTTGAGATGTCCTGTACCCTGAGGGCCCGGATCTACTTAGGTTTGCTTGATGAGTTTTGGAGTGAATCAGGTCCAAAACACTGTACTAGAGGTAGAAGTTATTAGCAATTGTTTTTATAATCAGTTACTATCACATAGATTTGTTTTAATGTGGAATTTTGTTAACCAAGGTTTCAGATAGCTGGACTATGTCTTCATCATCTTGGTAAAGTCTGTCTCATTTTGACATTACATGAAATATTTCATCACACAGCATCTGAAAAAATGAGGGGCAGAAGTAAATCATTATATAGCAATTGTTCGTGTAAGAGGAAATTGCCTCATATAAGTCCATTGTCTATCTTCCCAAAAAATGACATCTCTCCAGGGGACTGCCATTGAGCATTCTTGGGCTTTAGAAATAAGTGCCAATCTTGGTACTTCACATGGTGCTGTCACCTAATACTGCCTTAATGGCCTGTTATTTTTTTTAATAATATTTATTTTGTTATATTAGTCACCATACAGTACATCCCCAGTTTAATGGCCTGTTATAATTAACTTAGAAGGCTAGGGTAGGAAGAGCAAAAATAATCCTTCCCTGGAATGCTTGGAAAATCTACCACCCCATAGGATCACTGAGGCAATGAAGAAGAAAAATAATTTGTAACTACCATCCATTGTTGGTGTATTTGAAGGCTTTTTCATATTACAAGTTGATTAAGAATGTCTTTTAAAGGTCTTATACATGTCTGGTTAAATGGCTTTTATAAATACATTTTTTAGAGCAGGAGAGAGGCAGAGGGAGAGAGAATCTTAAGCAGGGTCCATGCCCAGCGTGGAGCCAGACACAGGGCTCGATTTCACGACCCTGAGATCATGACCTGAGCTGAAATCAAGAGTCAGACACTTAACTGACTGAGCCACCCAGGCACCCCTATAAATACATTTTTAAAGCATTTGTCATTTTAATTGACCAGGGATAGAGTTTGTCATCTTTGAAAATAGTGCCAAGGTTCGGACTTCTGTGCTGATACTTCCTAGGGTCACATGTAAAATAGATCCACATGTTATTCTTGACATCTAGTGCCTTAGGTGCCAACTCTGTCTAAGAGTTAGGGTTCTAGTTTTAATACAATTAAGTAAAAATTGGTTATGATTTTAAGTGTTCATAGGTAGGTGCTATTTTTTAGGTTTAATTAGACAAAATACAGAGAAGTGCATAGATCTCAATTTCATAGTTCACCAAGTTTTGACAGATGCACACACCTATGTAACCACTGCTCCAATTAAGATCTGGCACGTTTCCATTACCCAACAAAGTGTTTCCTCACCTTCCCCTTTCTAGCCTATATCCCCCTACACCCCACAGCTCTTACTTGATTTATTTTAGCTCTGTCGTACCTGTTCTAGAACTTCATATAAGAAGAATCATGCAACGTGTCATCTTTCACTTGACAAAATGTTTCTGAGGTTTATTCACCTTGTTGCTGGAGAGGTGGGTTTTTCAGTGTAAATGCCATTAGGGAGAAATGAGACTGCTTTAAATAAATATGTTATTTCATGTACAGACTTCCTCTCACTCTTTGCAAACAGGTTGTTCTGGTGACAGATGGCTGTCTTGGCATTGGTAGAGGGTCACTGCGGCATTCCCTAGCTACTCACAGTCAACGAAGCGAGAGCAACAGGTTTCCGCTACCTTTTCCTTTCCCATCTAAGTTATACATCATGTGCATGGCAAATTTGGAGGAGGTAATACTGAGTTCTTTTTAGTTTGATTAGATACATTTTTGGACTTCATTTTTTGTATATTCCATTAGTATTATATTGTGTATACTATAACATTGAACTCCATTGATTTCAGCTGAAGCTAATCACTAAATTTGGAAGGACTCTAGGTCTCAATTGCCCTTTGAAGATTCAGAGTGTTGTCCAAAGTCTGGAAACAGAGCTGGCTGGAGTTGTTATCCATCCTGCTTCCCACAAAGACTCTTCAGATGCATAAGAGTTAAAATCTTCTTTTTGGTGTTAGACATATACCTCGTTTAGGAATTCTTATGTCCATTCCACCAGAAATATTGACAGAAATGTTCTTGAATTTTTTTGGTCAAGTAACATTACTCTGATGTATTTTTATTAAACTCTACTTCCTGGTTTTCCCATTTATTTGGGAAACTTATTTAACCTTTCTTCACCTCAGTTTTTCTGTCTGTGAAATGTAGATAATGATGGTTCTCACCTAAAAGATGTTAGAAACACTTTGGAGGGAAGATATTGTGTAAATACCAACTGGTCACTGCTGAGAATCTTTGTAAAACTACTTCTGAGTAAAGTAGCTCTACTGGTATCATTTGATATAGCATTCCTCTTGGTAACCTTGAATTAAAATTGTTATAGTTATTTTCGCCTCAGGTTGTTAAAAAAAATCATCTCTGTTTTTTATTGCCTGTGTTATTGCGAGGGGTGTGACCTTGGTGTGCTTATAACAATCTGGCGTTGGGTGCCGCTTTAAAAGGCTCATCTGTTTTGCTTTGTAGCTTCAGAGCACTGATTCCTTGGATTGCCTTGAACGTCTCATAGATTTAAACAATGGTGAAGGGCAGATTTTTACCATTGATGGCCCCCTGTGCTTGAAAAATGTACAGTCTATGTTTGGGTGAGTATATATTTAGAGCTTTTTTGCCTTCTTACAATCTGTTATTATAATTTGATATTCACCTATAATATCTATTTCACTATTCCTAATTGTTGTCATTTCATTTTCCCCCCGAGTTGCACAATTTTCAGGTAAAGTGATTAATAGTAGTGATTTTTAAAAGTTCATTCCCTTTTATATTAAGCATGACCAAGTCAGTAATGCCTATAGATACTGACTTCCTTACAATGACTCAGCAGTTTCAAGAGATTAAATTACTTTTTGGCTTTTCTGAATTGAAATTTCCTCACCAAAAATGTCAGATTTTGTTCTATTTCACAAATGGTCAGATCATAGTTTTGGAGTTGACTTGAAGGGAAAATAAATTTAGCATCTTGAAAAAAATGATATGTATCATATTATTACTCTTCTTATAACAATTAATCATCATCTTCTAGAAAACTGATAGATCTGGCGTATACACCTTTCCATGCTGTTCTCAAGTGCGGCCACCTAACAGCTGATGTGCAGGTCTTCCCCAGACCAGAGCCTTTTGTCATAGATGAGGAAATTGATCCCATCCCTAAAGTCATCAACACAGGTAACATGTTTTTTAACTTTCTTCTTAGTTTTTTTGTTATCTTTTCTTGTAACTTCTGGCTTCTCTGTCCAGGAGGGTTGAAAAGAAATTTAAATTCTGATACTAGGGTGCTGTTGTCATCACCGGTATATACATTTTGAATGGGAGGAGGCATTGCCAAAAGGGTGGCAGTCTTGTGGTTCATGGTGAGATCATGAGTTAATCTCCAATCCTAGATAACTATAGCCACAAATTACTAGAGTTGGAAATCATGACCCAAATTCACTAGCCATGAAATCCCTGAAGTAATTCTTAATTGAGATACTAAGATTGATTAGCATCATAATTAAGATCATCTGTGAAGAGCTAGTTTCCAAACTTGGCTGTGTGATTCTTCCTGTGTGATCCAGGACAAGTCATTTCCTCTCATTCTGGTTGGCTCGGTGAGTGGAATCTCTAGATGAGTCATGGTCTCTCTCAGGTCTCCGCTCTTATATGCCGTACTCCTCTAGCCCTGCTGCTTGTGTTTTGACTAAAGAAGGAGCCATGCTACTGCATTTCCCTGGTTTGTGCTGGAGATGTTGTGCTTAGCCGAGATTGGCAAAGTGAGTCAAGTCACAAGGAAGAGGAGAGAGGAGAGTTGTCTCCAGTTGGTGGGTGGACCCCTTGAATGGTGGGTACATTCAGCCGTCACGGTTTCAGTCATAGTTGCACCTTCAGTGCCTAGCACAGCGTCTGAGGCTTAGAACATGTTTACTAGGTAAATGTCCAGCCCACCAATGATCAGCATTAAGCGCATAGTAAATGTTCATTTCACTCATGGGTGTACAGATTGGAGGGAGTCTGATAATGAAGGGCTGTGCAAAGGCTTTTTATTTTTTGTGCCTTTAGCTCCTCGCTGTCTGGAAGTCGGACATCCATCTCTTCATGGTGACTACTTCAGTGTGTTAAGCTGTGCCCAATGTTTTGTTGCCTTCAGGCCAACTAGATTCTGCTTCCTTCCCATCCTTTTTTGATGAGTAACTTTGAATAGATCTATTCTTTTCCATATAAACTTTTAGTCCAAGATCTTTGTCATAGCTTATACTTACGCCACTTTGAAATGCAGGCCTTTTGCTACTCAGATGAAAAAATGTAATTGCTTATGCTGACTCATTTGTTATTCAGCTAAAAAAGGTAATGGCAACAAATCTCCAGTGAAGCAGATTTTCTGACATATTAGAAGTTCAACGTACTCACCATGACCCTGATTTTTTAAAAAATCGTTTTGAGAGGGGCTGGGTGGCTCAGCCCATTAAGCATCTGCCTTCAGCTCAGGTCATGATCCCAGGGTCCTGGGATCAAGCCCCATGTCGGGCTCCCTTCTCAGTGGGGAGCCTGCTTCTCCCTTGCCCTCAGCCTGCCACTCCCCCTGCTGTGCTTTCTCTCTGTCAAATGAATAAATAAAATCTTTTAAAATAATCATTTTGAGAATATGAGTATATCTGTGCCTGGAAGAAAGACTGAAAAGCAATTCAATAAAATATTAATAGATGTTTCTTTTGATGGTGAATAATCAGTGACTTTATTTTTCTTCTTTACAGTTTTTAGTGTTTCCCAAGTTTTTCTACTATTTATATAATCAGAAAATAAACTTTTAGAAAGTACTTTGGGATAAAAGTTTTATTTTTTACCTGTTAGGTTTCCAACAAATACTCTGGGCCTTTAATACAGCTTCATAAAGCAAAGAAATCATTGTCATATTTAGACTGCTACCTTGGGCTTATTAGAGAATGTATTTCTTTCTCACAGAAATGTTTTTAATGATAGCTTTACAGTCCCAGGACGGCTGCTCCTCCTGCAAGATTGGAGTGGTGGAAGTGCTTGACTGTGATGCCCCCTGCTGACATGAACATCCTTGACTAAACAGAGGGATTGGATCTTTAAGCTTTTGCCTTGGCTGGGGACCTAGCCTCATAAAAATAAAGTCTAACTGATTTGTCTTGTAACTTAAATCATTAAATGAAAGGCAGTTATTCTTGTTTCCTGAGCTGTTTAAAGTGCAAATTATAAGTCATTCAGAGAAACTTCTAATAACCTTCTTAGTCACATCTGAATTCCTCACCTAAACGTTGTATTTGTGAAAAACCTAGTACATAGAAAATAATGTACTTCCCTGTACATTAATTAATTCTGTGTTGATTCATTCTTTTCAGATTTGGAAATAGTGGGATTTATTGATATAGCTGATATTTCGAGTCCCCCAGTTCTGTCCAGACATCTGGTCCTACCAATAGCACTTAACAAAGGTGAGTTCTCTTCCTATTCCAATGATACAGATGAAGCATCTTATGATCTAAAATTATTCTTAAATGTATATAGTTGATAGTAGGATAGCCCACTTTGTAGAATTAGGGGAAAGGAATAGTTATAAGATTCGATTTTTTGAAAATGGAATGTTGCCTGATATACTGGAAGACCATTTCTGCTATTTTAATTTCACCACCATAAAAGAAACCTTTTAGCTTTCAACCCCTAGCTTCCATCTCCCTCAGCCCCAGGTAACCACTAAATGTCTTTTGTGTTTCTATAGGTTTGCCTATTCTGAATGTTTCATATAAATGGAATTCATATAATATGTGAAAACTGATTTTATATGGACATAGGAAAACCAGATTAGGAGTTTTTCTTACGTGTTATAATATTCCTTTATAACCGAATACTCTCCTTCCAGGCTAGAAACAACCAGGAGTATAATTGGAGTTTGGGATTTTTGTAGCTAATTTTAGTCTGATCTCTTTTCATAGAAGGTGATGAGGTGGGTACTGGCATAACTGATGACAACGAAGATGAAAATTCAGCCAATCAAATTGCAGGCAAAATACCCAACTTTTGTGTCCTACTCCATGGCAGCCTAAAAGTGGAAGGAATGGTGGCAATAGTTCAATTAGGGTAAGGAACTTTGTTTACCTTTGGTTGAATGAGGGAGAATCAATTTACAAAGTGAAGTATTTCCCAGACTTTTTCTTATCACCTTTTTCCTCCCCCTGCCATACCCTTCCCACCTACCATTACCTCTTAAACTGCTCTTTAAGTCATCCCCTACAATAAGTATAGAGTGAGGCTTTTAATTATATTGCTTTTATATTATATCCTTTCTCCGTTTTCCTCTTTTCTGTTCTATCTAGGAAATCTGGATTCAGTTAGAACAGTTCTGCTTGCTGCGGGATCTTATGCAGTATTCACAGGCTCCTCAGCTATAAGATGAGGAGGTGGAACTAAATGAAAAGGATACCAAGAACATTGAACATTTTACCATATGCCAGGCACTCCTGTAGTCACTTTATCTATATATTAATTCATGTAATCCCTCATAACACTATACAGGGGGTGTCTGTGTTATCCCTATTGTATAGATGAGAAACTGAGGCTTAGTGAGGTCAAGGAACTTGCTCAAGGTCACACAGCTCATAAACAAAAGAGCCAGGGTTCTTGCCCTTGCATTCTGACTCCATAGCGCATGTTTGTAACCACTGTGCTGTAACCCTTCCCTGTGGGGAACACCTTTCTACCTTTTACATTTGCTACAGTCTTGAAATTTGCAAAACCATCTCCTTCCCTTTCTATAATACCTGTTGTTAGGAAAGAAGAGGTGACTGATCATCTTCTGGCCATCACCTGGGGTTGACTGGTACAGAAGATGAAGAGGTTAGGAGTACTCAGATGAAGCTCCATTTCTACTTGAGTTAAAATTACCTGATCCAAAAAGAAGAATGCAATTCGTATTAGGTATTAGTTTGCTATATTTCTTGGTACCCAAGCTACTTGTATTGGCTCTGAATATGAGAATCCCCTATGGCCCTTTGAGAAGCAGGGACAGAGCTGGGTGATGGCTTTGTGCCCTTTGTTAGAAATGCTGCTCTGTGTTGGTGCTTCTGTGAATGACTCAGGGAGGCAACTGAAACATGGGTTGCAACCCTTACTCCTCCTGACTTCTGTAGCTATTTGCTGCTCTTGTGATTTTTTTTCTTTTTTAAGATTGCTTTTGATTTCCATATCTACTTAATTGAAAAATAATACATTTCCCAGAGGAATGGCAATTTTGGGAGGCAGCAGTATGCATTTTCAGTTTTAGGATTTGGCTTTTAGTAAAAATGCACCTGATTTCAAAGCTGAAGCCCATGTCTCAAGAAAAAACACTGGCTAGACTTATTTAACTTTATAGTCCCAGGCTTGACGTTCTTCTGATCTTCCATCTTCTCTCCATCTAGTCCTGAATGGCATGGAATGCTCTACTCCCAAGCTGACAGCAAGAAGAAATCAAACCTCATGATGTCTCTCTTTGAGCCTGGCCCAGAACCTCTCCCGTGGCTAGGGAAAATGGCACAGTTGGGTCCTATTTCAGGTATAAGCCAGATCAGATTTTACTTATCCTGACTTTTGTTTTCTCTCTGCTATTCTGAATGGCTCTGACTGCAGTCAGAGAGCTGTGTGATCTCCCTTACGGATGTACTGTGGTCTCTAATGCTGGATATGTGTATGGAGAACCCCAGCAGAGTGTGATGTTTGAACTTTTAACTTTACATCAAGGGAAACTGACATTTAGTTTGCTTTAAGTAAATGTAAATGCTCTGACTGCCTAGAATGAAAAGCTACTGTCCACAAACATTTTTTTCTTTAGTGCACTATTCTCAACTCCAGTAACCCCAGTCATTTCTAGATAATTTAATCCCCTTCCTTCTTGAAAGTGTTTTCCCTTAGCTTTCCTAACATTGCATTCTTCTGATATTTACTTTTTCCCTTGGCAGCTTTGCTTTTTCTTGTTATCTTGTCTTCCTCTTGCCTCATGAGTTTCAAGATGTTATTCTTCACCTTCTTCTCTTGGATTATTATTCTCTCTTGATTTTTTCATCAGCCATTATAACTTCAGGCTCCCCCAGATGTATAACTATGGTCCTACTTGATCTCTCCCTGGAACTTGAATGTCATATCTCCAGTTCCCAATTAAACCTGTCCACCTGGATATTCTGCTGTAGTACCAAACAGCTCAGTATGCTTGTTACAGAAACCGTTGTTTCTTAACCCTTCCCTCCTAAACTGCTCCTTTTTCTGATTGTCCCGTCCCTTCTTATTGAGGCCTAAGTACTCCTAGGTACTCAGGCTCCAACTGTAGAGTCATCCCGGACTCATTTGGGCCCATTTCAATTTCAGAAACATCTACAGAGCAAACTTTTAGGGGATAAAAGTTAGCAGGAGTTGCTCAAAGTCTAGTGGAAAGTGGAATAATAAACACAGACTGGTATAAGATCAGAGTTGGCCTTGATGATCAGCTCTGCCTAGAGGACTCAGGAAAATCTTCACAGAGTAGGAACACCTTAACTGGGGTTTGAAGAAAAAGGTTTGCTGAGCTATTGAAGGAAGAAGGGGCATTCTGGACAAATGGATCACATATAGAAAAGCAAAGCTAGAACGCAAAGTATGAGGGTGGGGGTGGGAGGCCCAGATGAGACTAGAAGTGGGCAGTAGCTGGGCAGGCCTTATCTGAAATGTGAAGAGCTTGGACTATTCTGCAAGTACTAGGAAGCCGCTGAAGGGATGCATGTGAGAACAGTGGGATACCAGTTAGGAGATTTGCATGCTAAGTACTAGGGCCCCCCTGGAGTTATGTAGTATGGCTGAAGTTCAAGTGAGAGCTAATAAATTTGCATTTAGAAAGATAATTCTGGGGATGCCTTGGTGGCTCAGTCAGTTAAGCATCTAACTCAGTTTTGGCTCAGGTCATGATCTCAGGTTGTGAGATCAAGCCCTGCATTGGGCTCCATGCTCAGCGTGGACTCTACTTGAGTCCCTGTCCTTCTCCCTCTGCTCCTCCCCTGATTGTATGCGTACGTGTGCGCTCTCACTCTCTCTCAAATAAGTAAATAAATAAAATCTTAAAAAAAAAAGAAGAAGAAGAAAGAAAAATAGTTCTGTGGAGTGTGGATTTGGAAAGGTAAGAGCGTCCCGCAGTTAGAAGTCTACTGTGACAGTCCTAGAGATGTAAGAATGAGAGCCAGAACAGGGGAAGTGCCTGGGAATAGGGAGGATGGGGATCCATGTGGAAGATTCAGGAAGCAGAATCAGCACTGTTTGGATATGAGAATAAAGGAAATGGAAGTGTTGAGAATGATCCCAGGTTTCTGACTTGGGCTGCAGGGCAAAAGTTGACACTGTTGATTGGAACAGAGAACAAAGGAGGAAGAATAGATGGAAAGACATCTTTTGTGCATGTTGAGTTTAGGCCTGTGAGATTTAGGGAGGGGTGGCTAGAGACAATTCCTGTAAGAGTTCCCAAAAGAGGGCAGAGTTGGATATATAATGTTTAGTTACTAGCATACCACTGATAGTTAAAATGGTGAGAATGAGGCCAATTGCTTACGGTAGTTGTTCACACATTTGAGTTTTTGTGTACAAAACAAAAACCAGAAGGACTTGTTTAAAAATTGTTTCCTGGGCCCCACGTACAGATACTCTGATTCAGTGGGTCTGGATTCCAGGCCAAGAACTTGCAGTTTTAGTGTTACCTGAGTAATTACAATCCAAGTGGTCCATAACCACGCTTTAAGAAGCCCTAGCCTCAGGAAAGTATGTAATTAAGGCAAAAAGAGAGCCAAGGACCAATCCCCTAGAAAAGATTAACTACAGGGACAGTGGAAAAGGCGCTAATAAAGGAAAATGAGAAGGAATAAGCAGAAGGAAAAGTAGAAGAAAGTGATGTCATAGAAGCCAAGAGAATAAAGAGACTCAAGAAGAAAGTACAGTGTCTCATACACATGTACGGTACGTGGCCTGCATACCCTGTCTTATACACAGGTGCATGCACGTCAGGCCTGAAGGATGCCTTTGCCACTGAAGCCTAGAAAAGTTTTTGACTGAATATAGACCCTAGAAGCTAGGTAGTAAGCTTTTTCAGTAAGGGCCAGATAGTAAATATTTTAGACTTTGCAGGCCATGTGCTCTCTTGTCATAACTGCTCAACTCTGCTATTGTAGCCCAATACATAAATGAATGGGAGTGACATATTCCCATAAAATATTCTTTATGGACACCAGAATTCAAATTTCATATAATTTTCATGTATCATGAAATACTTTGATTTTTCCCCCCAACTATTTAAAAAATATAAAAACATTTTAAACTCAAAAAGAGGCAGCAGGCCGTAGTTGGCCAGTTCTTGAGCTAGGATGCAGGGCTGGGGTTTTAAAATCCACACAGGAGGGGCACCTGGGTGGCTCAGTCTGTTGGGCATCTGCCTTCGGCTCAGGTCATGATCTCAGGGTCCTGAGATCAAGTCCTGCATCGGGCTCCTTGCTCAGCGGGAAGTCTGTGTCTCCCTCCCTCTGCCTCTCTCCCAGGCTTGTATTCACTCTCTACCTATCAAATAAATAAATAAAATCTTTAAAAATTAAAAAAAAATAAAGTTCACACAGGAAAAAAGATATGACTTTGTTTCAAAACAAAGAACTGAAATCTCTGAGTAAAGCTAGGAGTGTGGAAGGTCTATACCCTCAGTGAGAGGATGACAAGAAAAATTCTACCCATTGTTTCTACCTGCTTTTCCAAATATTAAAAAAAAAAAGTCTCCCATGAGAAATTGAGCCCAAGTTCTGCAGTGCAGACTGACACTGTCCGTTCTAAAGTGGGGCTCTCCAAAACCAAATAACACACCAAAAAAAATTTCTGAAGCAATGAAACCCAGCGTGCATCCTCCAGAGTTCGTATAATGGCAACCCAAGGCAAAAGGACTTCTCTGAAAAACATCCTTGCTGAAGATGAGTTCCTGATTTGAAGAAAAGTCTTTAAATTACGTGAAGATTTTCTGTCCTTTGAAGTGAGGCCAACAGGAGAATTAGCAACTTGAGAATTTAATAATCTGAAAGAGACTGCAGAATGAGTGTTGTAAATAGCTAAAGCGCTTTAGGAAGGAATAGAAACGAGGAAAGAAGAGGACACTATGAATCAAGAGTCATTTGATCTCTACAGGAGATTTTTGGTGACTTTAAGGGTAGCTTTAGTCCATGATTAGCCAGAAGGCAAGTTGAATGAATTAGAGATGAGGAAACGAGCATGACAAGTTTGCCGCAAGAGAGAAGTAAGGCAGTAGGAGAGCACAGGGCAGAGAAAGTTGTGTGTGTGTTCAGATGGAGAGATTCCTCATTTCCTGGTCTCCTTCTGTAGCATTCCTAAATTCATTCTGCCATTTCATTTGCACTGCTCTTGCCTTGTTCTGGCTTTTTTTTAACCTTTCATTTAGATCAAAGGTCAGTTAACCAATGCCTGCTGGCCAAACTAGCCCACTGCTTATTTTGTAAAGTTTTACTGTAAAGTTTCATTACACGGTCACACTCATTTATGTGATTTATGTGTTATCTAGGGCTGCTTTCCTGCTTCAGTGGCAGAGTTGAGTAGTTACAACAGAGACCATATATCCCACGAAGTCTAAAATACTTACTCTCTGGCCCTTTGCAGGAAAAGTTTGTCAACCCCGGACCTAGACTGTTGTGACATTTTTCACAAAGATACCTATTCGTAATCTAAGATGTAGCATTCAAATTCCTTTCTATTCTAGCTTCCAATCTAGCAGTGCTTGGTTTGTTATATGTATTCTTCATTCAGATTGAACTGCTTTTTACTTTGCCCTTACTCATTTTTTCCTCTCTCAGGGTCTGTTCTTTTTTTCAAATGAAGATAATAAAGCTAACATTTTATTGAACTTTATACCAAGCCCTATGCTAGACACAACGAAATGTATAATCTCATTTAATTCTCAAGACAAGTCTTATGAGGTTAGGATTAAAAAAGCTTTATTACATATAGAGGGGAGGGGGTTGAATCTTTCTTGACTCCCACTTTCCTCATGGCTTCCAGGACGTTGCTCAGCTCTTTTCTCTTCCTTTTGGTGCAGATATGTGTCCCCACCCTTTTCTTGATGAGCTTGAGGGCTCGCTTGTCCTTGGAGACCTTGAGCAGCTCCATGGCACACTGTTCATTTGGGGCGAAGCCTCACACCCTTGAATCATGTCCCACATGAACTTGGAATACTTGGTGAGGGGCCAACGCTTCGCCTTGCTGACATTCTTAGTCATCTTGTGGCCCTTGTTGAGGCCCATGGCCATAGGGTAGTGCAAAACCATGGCTGCTGCTCCTCTGGGTTTTTCCTTTTTTTTTTTTAATTGAAGTATAAGTAGCATACAATGTTTGTTTTGTGTACAATATAATGATTCAACAATTCCGTGCTTTACTCAGTGCTCATCATGATACATGTACTCTTAATCCCCTTTATCTGCTTCACCCAACCCCCCACACACCTCCCATCTGGCAACCACCAGTTTGTTCTCTGTGTTTTAGAGTCTGCTTTTTGTTTGTCTCTTTCTTTCTTTGTTTTGTTTCTGAAATTACGCATGTGAGTGAAATCATGTGGTATTTGTCTTTCTCTGACTTATTTCACATAGCATTATACCATCTAGATCCATCCATAGTGTTACAAGTGGCAAGATCTCATTCTTTTTTATGGCTGAATAATATTCCATTGAGAGAGAGAGAGAGTGTGTGTGTGTGAGAGAGAGAGAGTGTGTGTGTGTATGTACACACCACATCTTTATCCATCTATAGATGGACACTTGGGTTGCTTTCATATCTTGGCTTTTGTAAATAAGGCTGCAGTAAACATGGGGATGCATATATCTCTTCAAATTAGTGTTTTTATTTTCTTTGGGTAAATACCCAGTAGTGGAATTAATGAGTCATGGTAATTCTATTTTGAAATTTTTGAGGAGCCTCCATACTGTTTTCCACAGTGACTGCACTAATTTGTATTCCCACTATCATTGCCCAAGGGTTTCTTTTTCTGCACATCCTGGCCAACACTTGTTATTTTTTGTGTTTTTGTTTGTTTTTAAAGATTTATTTATTTATTTATTTCAGAGCGAGAGGGTGTGTACGCATGGGGGTAGGGGCAGAAGGAGAGAATCTTTCAAGCAGACTCCTCTCTGAGCAGGGAGCCCGACACGGGGCTCAATCCCATAACCCATGAGATGATGACCTGAGCCAAAACCAAGAGTCAGATCCTTAACTGACTGAACCACCCAGGTGCCCCAATTTTTTGTGTTTTTTATTTTAGTTATTCTGACAGGTATAAGGTGGTATCTCATTATGGTTTTGATATGCATTTCCCTGATGACCACTGATGTCGAGCATCTTTTCATGTGTCTGTTGGCCATTTGTATGTCTTCTTGGGAAAAATGTCTATTCAGCTCCTCTGCCTATTTTTTAATTGTATTATTTTTCTGGTATTGGTATAAGTTCTGGTATATATCTGGTGTGTGTATATATATATATATCTGGTATAAGTTAAAACATATATATATATATCTGGTGTGTGTGTGTATATGTATATGGTATAAGTTCTTGCTATATTTTGGATATTAAACCCTTATCGGGTATAATCAATAACAAATATCTTCTTCCTCAGTAGGTTGCCTTTTTGTTGTGTTGATGGTTTTCTTCGCTGTGCAAAAAGATTTTTATTTTCCTTTCATTTCCCTTGCCTGAGGAGACATACCTAGAAAAATGTTTCCACAGCCTATGTCAAAGAACTTGTTTTTATTTATTTATTCATTTTTGGTCAAAGCAAGGCATGCAAAACAGTATGTTGTTTATACCTATCCCTCCTACTTCTTATTCTTTTCCTAGAAACAACCACTTAAAACTTCTAATTGTAGGAGGGTTTTGTGTTGTTGTTGTTTTTATATTTACATTTCTAAATAATATAAATATATAACTATTTCTTGGCCTTTTTTTTTTTCATTTTTAATGTCATTTTTGACTTTTTAAGGTTGACTGCTTAGCTCTGTTACCACCACCACCCCCACCCACCCAAGAATCACATTTTTCCCTTCCTCTATTCTTCCCATGTGGTTATAGTGTTCTTTTTGGGTAAAGCAGTGTTCTGTCCTTGTTAGATGACGTGAATGTTATTTATGACTAAGCCATGTGGTACACCGAGTTACATTTTGTTTTGCAACTCTTTGTTCTCTGCACCAGTTGTTTTTTTTTAAAGATTTTTTTTTCTTTTTTCTAGCAGGCAAGATAAATGTGCAGTTGACCCTTTAATAATGTGGGGTTATGACTTTTAACTCCCCCACAACTTAACCAGTACAAGCCTACTGTTGACCAGAAGCCTTAGCGATAACAAAAACACTTGATGAACTTGTATGTTGTATATGTATTATAAACTGCGTTCTTAACAATAAAGAAAGCTAGAGAAAAGAAACAGTTGTCTAAAAAACCCTAAGGAAGAGAAAATACATTTACAATACTCGTACCTGTGGGGAAGATTCTGTGTATAAGTGGACCTGTACAGTTCACACCCATGTTGTTCAAAGGTAAGCTGTCTTCTAACTTCCGTTAAAAGGAAGGCTGTGTTGGAAAGACACTGAGGTTCCTCAGAGACTCCAGGAAAGAGCTGGGCAGGCTGTGGGGGCAGCCAGCAGCAGATGAAGGCAGCCAGCCCTCCGTCTGGGCTCTCTGACGGCCTTCCTCTCTACTTGCTTTACTTACTTTGCTTTTCTTTGCTCTTTTCTGTGTACTTACTGCTAATTCCTAAGTAAAATACATTCTTCAGGTATTTTTGTCAGTTTTCTTTTTTTTCCCTTAAGAGTCCTTTCCCTTCCTCTTGTTTCATAAGTGGACTGTTCTCTGTGCCTGCTGGGTAGCTGTCAGCCTTCCCTTCCCATCTCTTCTGTGGCTCCCCTGTTTTGTGACTCCTCCTGAGAAAAGGGTACATGGGAAGTAGATGTTTGAAATCTTGCATATTCGGAAATGTCTATGTTTCATCCCTTACTCTTAGTTGATGGTTCCGTTGGACATTGAGTGCTGTTGGGAATCCCTTTACCTTAGTGTTTTGATGCATAGCACTGTTTTTCTTTTCTGGCTTCTTGTGTTGCTACTGAGAGTCTAGTGCAGTGCCGTCAGGGCTTTGACCCCGATCTCTTATATCCTGTGCACTCCTGGAGGCGCTTCTTTGTGTCCCTCGTATTCTGGATTTTGAGAATGATGTACTTAGTTGTTGGTCTCTTTATTCATTGTGCTGAGCATTCAGTGGGCCCTTCCATCTGAAGAATGAATTGAACAATTCATGTTCTTCAGTCCTGGAAACCTGAATCATGTCTTAGATTTCCCCCTCTCTATTCTCTGTTCTCCCTTTCTAGAACATCTGTTTATGATTTTTGTATAATTTTCTTATCTTCCGCCCATTTTTCCATTTTTTTCTTTTCTAATTTCTCTAAGGTATCTTCAGCTTTATCTTGCAACTGTTTTTTTCTTTCTTTAGGCTACCATATTTTTTATGTCTAGGAGTCTCCTGTTCTTTTTTCATAGATACAGTATTTTTTGTCTGTCAAACCAGTTACCATATATAGGCTTCAAACAATTAGAGACAGTACAAGATAGACTGTGGTTAGATGTTTTAATGTTTGGTACAGATACTGAGTGCTATAGTAGAAAAGGGTCTAGAGAAAGTACTGTGTGCCAGGACACTTGGGACAACTTTGTGGAAAAGGTGGGATAAGATCTGGACCTGTAATATAAGTGAGTTTGGTTTATGTGAGGAATGGCGATGTTGAGTGGTAAAAAAAAAGTGTTGCCTTTGCAGGCAGACCCAGCTGAGTGACTGTGAAGCCTATGAAGGTCCAACCTCTCTGAGCCTCAGTTCCCTCATCTTTCATGGGACCAATAATATCTACCCCCCTAGGGTTGCTGTAAGGAAAGAAGGTGTATATGTAAAGTGTTTGGAACTTAATAAATATTCTTTATTCTGTAAGTTCCTTGAATCCAGAAAAACAGTCTTCTCCAGCCACACTTCATAGTGGAGTGCTTGCTATGTAGTGGGGGCTTAGAAGAGCTAATGAGTGAGCGAGTGAGTAAGGGAATAAATGGATGAGGGAAGGGGAGCACTCCTGGCAGGGGAAAAAACAAATAGTGGCAGGGAAATTAGAAATAAACGTGCTACATGGAAAAAGACTGCTGAGATCTTGGCCTGGCTAAAAGGGCTTATATATGTGCAAGTATTTGCAGAAATATGTCTGGAAAGCTGGGCCGATACTTTTTGGAGGGGCGGGGGTGGGGCGTAGGCTGCTGACATACATAGTGTGGGGCCAGTATAAAATACTTAATGACCAAATTGGGGTTAGAGAGCTTCTGGCTCAGAGACACTGGGTTCATTCCAGTTGCCAATATGAACATTTGGGCAAGGAATGTAAGCTCCCTGAACTTAGTGGGGAAATGATCCCAGCTCTCTCTACCCCAGAGGGTGGTAGTAATCAGGATAAAATGAGCCAGTAATTATAAGTAGGCTTTGTGAGTTTCTGCAAAGTTTCATGGTTCAGTAAGCAGGTGGAAAAACAGAAACCCTTATTTATTCACATGGTTAAAAAACCAACCTGGCTTTAAATATGTAAAAGTAATAACTAATAAGCCATGACGACATGGGGTGTGTTTCACCAAAAAGGTGTTTCTTCTCTTGCCCCTTTCCTTAACGTGGCTACATATAATATTCCTCTGGAATTTTCTCAGTGCTTAGACCTATGCTGTCCTGTCCAGTAACCACTAGATACCTGAGGCTATTTAAATTAAAATAAGTAAAATTTAAAATTCAGTTCCTCAGTCACTCTAGCCACAAGTCAAGTGTTCAGTAGCCATGTGGGCCAGTGGCTACCATTCAATCATTGTAGAAAATTCTCTTGGAGAGCGCTGGGCAAGACTATAAAATTGTATTATGTGTGTTTATATATTTCTTTAGAGTTGTTGCATGTATTAATTTTATTCTCTCTGATCTCAATTGATAAAGCAAATAAGCGAAGCTTGTCTCTTTAAAAACATTAAGCTGTTTTTTTACCTACATGGGCTTCAGTTGATTGTTTAATCTCCTACATCAGTGGCTTTCTATGGAGAACAGGTTCCCTAACCTGAGGGAAGTGAATGGATTTTCTTAATTAGGGAAGTAACAGGATGTAGAAGATTGAATGATTCAGAGAGCTTCTAGCCTAATTGGAAATGTAATTGATGATGTTTTACCAGATGTCATTTCAAGAATGTCTTTTCCTTTTAAGATGCTAAAGAAAACCCTTATGGAGAGGATGATAATAAGAGCCCATTCCCCCTGCAGCCCAAAAACAAACGCAGTTATGCCCAGAATGTGACTGTCTGGATCAAACCCAGTGGCCTGCAGGTAACATTACCACTTAAGTTACTTTCCACTGGGGACAGGGGAGGGATTCTAGCAGGCAGGCAGACATCTGATTTGATTTTCCTTTCCTTTGATACTTAGTAATTCATTTACTTCTAATGTTTGTCATTATTTCCAAAAAGGATTTGAGGTGGCCTACAGTAAAACACGTATGCAGCAAAATCACTTCTTACAAAATTTAGAGCAGTACAAAACCTAGAGGAAGAGGGGAGACAGTTGCGCCAGGAACCCAAGGCGAAATGTAATTGTGTTTGAGCAATTTGGCTCTGAGCTTCCTGCTGAGGTCAAAAAGCACCGTGAAGGGTTATATGGTTTTTTCTTGTCTGATAGAAGGAAGCATGTCAGTTCTAGAGAGACATATTTTCCTGGCATTGAATCTCAGTGTAAAATTTTTGACATGGTGAGTCATTGACATAATGGGTTTTATCTTTGACAACAGTTTTTTGAGAAGGATGTAAAAATCTTCATGGGGTTATTTCTTCTGTCCCCACAGTAGAACCCAAGCAATGGCATTACACCTTAATTCCACAAAAACACTTTTATGGGAAGCTAAGATTACACTATTCTCAGGGTATGCTGCTTTCAGGCAAGGTACTCAGTGATGTTTCTCCCTCCACTGACATACGGTCATTTCTGCCTGTTTTTAAAAATCACTTTTTGAGCCTTTTTTCTCATTTGAGCACCATTTTTTTTTCTTTGTTCCTCTAACAAGTCCAACCTAAGCCAAATGAGAAGAGGAGGTTAGGCCACCTGACAAGGGAAATAGCTTCTGTTGATGGCGCAGTTTCTTTCCACAGAGACTGGACACATCCTGCCATGGCTACAGGGGTAGGGGCTTTGTTGGAAAATCAGGTTCTCTCCTGCCATCCCTGACCCCAGTACTTCCCTGTCAGAAGGAAAGCTGAATTTTTCTTAAATTATTTTTTATATTTTGTTTTGGTATGGGTGTATTTTTTTGTTGTGAAAAACACATAACATAAAAGTTACCATTTCAGCCATTTTAAAGTATACTGAAAATTCAGTGGCATTTAGTAATCACTGTGTAGTTCTAGAATATTTTCATCATCCCAAGAGGAATCTCTGCACCCATTAAGCAAATCACTCTAGATTCCCAACTTCCCCCAGTCCTTGGCCACTACTAATCTGCTTTTTGACTCTGGATTTGCCCTTTTCTAGATGTGTCATATCAATAGCATCATATAATGCATGACTTTTTATTTGGCTTCCTTCATTTAGCGTAATGTTTTCAGCAATCAGCCATGTTGTAACATAGATCAGTACTTCATTCCTTTTGATGGCACTTCTGTTTACCCATTCACTCAGTTGATGAACATTTGGATTGTTTCCACCTTTTGGCTACCGTGAATAATGCTAAGAACATTTGTCAATTTTTTTTTTCCTTTTGTTGCTGTGCTCTTGTTGTCATACCTAAGAAATCATTACCAATCCAAGCTCATGAACATTTACGCCTATGTTTTCTTCTAAGAGTTTTGTAGTTTTAGCTCTTGCAGTTAGGTCGCTGAACCATTTTATTTATTTATTTATTTTACTTATGTATGTATGTATGTGGTGTGACGTAAGAATCCAGCTTCATTCTTTGCACGTGGATATCCAGTTGTCCATTTGTCGAAGAGACTGTTCCTTCCCCCATTGAATGGTCTTGGCACCCTGGTCAGAAAGCAGTTGGCCATAGATGTAGGATTTATTGGGTGTATATCAGTGAGATGAGTTCATTTCTGTCACTAAGGGATTTATTATCATCAAACATTTTGAAGGAGGGAGGTGCTTTACTAATGTCGAACAGAACAGTGACATTAATTCAGAAGGGGTCCTCATCTTGACGTTGCACCTCTGTTCCTATTTTCATTTTTCTAAACATTTAGAGCCACCCTTTGATATTTTTTCCCCTTTTACCACAGAATCCTAATGCTGAAATCTTTTTACCCTTGATAGACAGATGTACAGAAGATTTTAAGAAATGCAAGGAAACTACCTGAAAAAACACAGACATTCTATAAGGTGAGACGATTGGAATTATAGTGGAAGAGGGTGGGCCCTGGGATGTGTACCAAAAATAAATGGTTCACAATAGTTAGAGTATGGCATAGCAGAGTGAATGTGGACAGGAATTAGAAATGTTTGGCTTGTGCCTCAGTGTTTTCATTGTTAAAGTCAATAGAAATGATAGGTCCACTGCTGCCCTAAAATCCAAGAATTGGAAGTGTTCAAGTGGCCTGATTCTGTGCACAAGGGCTCCTCTGTCTTGGTGCTGCTGTGAATGACTGAGGGAAGGAGTCAGAAGAACCTGTGGGTCAAAGCCCTGAACTCTCCTCACCACTCTCACCCCAGACAACCAGGGTGACTTCCTGGGGTGATGACTTCCCAAAACATTCTTAGTCTCCCGGAAAAGCTGCTTCCAGGAATGACTACTAAAATTGTACTTTTATCAATTGCAAAAGGATGGCCCTCCAGAATCCTGCCTAGCTAATCCAGAACTGTTGGCAGAGGAAATAAAATTATAACTAGTGGGTGGAGTTGGGGGTGCATATAAGTAAACACCTTGTTTCTCCCCTTTCCATCTGGTGTTTGGCTGAAATTAAATTAAGTGGCAGTGTGAGGTATGCTGTGTTGTCAATTGTAGCTCGGCTACTAATATTTTATGGTGCACACAGCCTACCCCAGGCTAGCATCTCTTCTGGAGAACATACGTGCTACTTTGTCTGGGTGTTACCTCATTACCGTTATGTCACTGTGGTCTTCAAACCTAATTATGTGGCAAGCTGGCAAAATCAAGGAAGAGCAGCCTTAATCAGAGTTCACATTGCTGCTCAGCCGGCCATGCCCTCCCTCCCCATGAAGCCCGTAGTTCACACACGCCCTTGATGACCACTCCTTGGCTGTAGTCCCTTTCTCCCCTGCAGTCATCAGCGCTCTATTCAAGAAGGCACACTTGTACTCTGGCCTTCTTCTGAACTTTCCACTTGTTAACAGATGATAGTAGAGAGGTGGTCAGAAAGCCCACTTCTCTTTTCTGGCTTTATAGAATCCCACCTATCACATGTGGAAGGGCCTCTGCCAGACAACTGTGTCAGCCCCTGCAGTGGGCAAGGAAGAAGTCATCCTTCTCACTTTATAAATGAGACCACTGAGACCCACGGAGACTACACACCTCGACTGCACTGCCAAGTGGTTGATGGGGCTCTTTGTATTTCTCAGCTTCCATCCACTACCCGACCCTTCTTTTGTGGCAGTCTTTTCAGGTCAGACTTCTTGAATCCTGCAGAGCCTCCAAACGTGTTCACTGTTGTTCTTTTTGAGGCGCAGTCAGAGAGGAGGCACCGGAGGGTTCAGAGCTCTCTGAAGTTCGGGGCTAGCCTTTTTCATACCTGAGTAACAGGAAAGTCCTCCTGAGAGTTAGGGGTGAATGAAATGATGTGTGCAGAGTGTCTCATCGTGTTTGGTGTAAGCGCTCATCAGCTGTGGTGATGACCACCTGTGTTTCAGTCAGCCGGCTTTCTGATCACCTGTAGAGGAACTCTCTTGTCATGTCATCACACTTTCTTGTTCCTGGCATCTCCGTACAAGCATCTGTTCTCCCGTCAAAATGCTCACTTAAGTTCGGGGATCAAGAAAAATGTATTCTAAGTTGAGCACTTAGAAAGTATGTGACAAGGGAAATGCATTTCAGGAACATTGGTGAGTTTTTTGTGGTTTTTTTTAATCGTTTCAGGAGCTAAACCGTTTACGAAAAGCTGCCCTGGCATTTGGTTTCCTGGACCTGCTCAAAGGGGTGGCGGACATGCTGGAAAGGGAATGCACGCTGCTGCCCGACACAGCGCATCCGGACGCCGCCTTCCAGCTGACCCACGCTGCCCAGCAGCTCAAGCTGGCCAGCACCGGCACCTCCGAGTATGCCGGCTACGAGCACAACATCACGCCTTTGCACACAGACTTCTCCGGGAGCAGCACTGAGAGAATGTGAAGCTGACTTTGGGAGCCTTCCTGCTTTTTTCATTTCAGGTGAAAATGATTAATGTAAAAACTCCAATTTGTTCACCTGTGCAAGAGCCACCTGGAGACCTCCCTGCGGCTGCCTCGGAAGCAGCACTTGCGGGTTTCAGGGACTCTGCTAGAATCTGAGGAGGGTTCTGAAGGGTGTTTGGCTGCTTGGGCTTTGACCTTAGTTTTCGGGGGCTGAGTCTTTAAGCCCAAAAAAACCACTGTTGCTCCCACGATGGGCACATCTCCTGAGAAACTTAAAGGACTGATGAGCGCAGAGCTCTCCCCATTTCCTCAGGAAACCTAATCAGCGAGGGTTCTCTGGCTTCCAGAAAGGCACCTTCTCTCTTCTCCTCTCCCAACCGTAAGGACATTTTCCAGCTTCTGTCCTTGGAACAAGCAGCCCAAACTGTGTGGGATTTGCTAAATACAAACCCAACACAATTAAGTTTCAGAACTCTCCTTAGAACTTGGGCAAAAACTTGATGGTAACCCTTTGGTGCTTTTAGTATGTCTTGGGATACAGACTTTTAAACAGCAACCATAAGTGTATAAAATGATTCCCACTTCAAGTTTTGTTTTTGGGGTTTTTTTTTAATGGAAATAAAATACTTTATTTTCTATAAAATGGATTCACTGGGAAACTAATGGGTGTTCGCCTTTCAGTCTGTCCTATCACCTGAGTGTAATTTCAACTTCCTAAGTGGCACAGATTCATAAATCCAGAGAGTTCCTAGGGTTCTATGTGAACTTCCTTGTTTCTGAACACTGGTTAGGTCTCTGCCTAAGCCAGGTTCCACCCAAGTGGATTCTGACAGATCACTGTCGTCAGTTATGGTACCAATTCATTCGCTAACTTCATGACATTAGGCAAGTCATGTAACTTCTCCAAGCTTTCTGTCATCAATGCTTTTCACATTGCTCTGTGGACTTCCTGAGGTTATTCCTCCCGCAGGCTTCACCCCAAGCAACCATTTTCACATGCGGAATTTAACATATCACCACGCTGTATAATATTTTGTCTGAACAAAGGACTTTATCATCAACAACCTGAAAACCTATCAGACTAAAATGATCTTTAAACACAAGCTGTTAGGATTTTGATTGTAAATGTTTAATAGAAATACACAATGTTTTGCTTTCTCAGATAGCAATAAAGGAGTTTATAACAATCACTAAGAATACAGGCTTCTGCCACAAAGATGCAGCATATACTGCAAAGCTGATCTGTCCAAATAAACAGAAAGTCAGGTGAAAACATCAAAAGTTAACACAAACAAGTGTTGACAGAAGTTACAGACAAGCAAGATACCCTTCAGTGCAATGAACTTGTAAAAAAAAAAAAAAAAAATCAGCCAGCCTATGCTAATCCGATGTTTTTGGGTCAAACCAAGTTTCCGTGTCAGGCTCAGAGAAACAGCATAACTCACGGAGTCCCCTCTCCCCCAAGAACAATAGGAATGGCAGAACAGAAAGAACTACCATGCTCTTAAATTATTTTATACAAACATTACTTCTAACACATCTTTTACTTGGTTAACTTGGAATGTTTTAGAGGAAACAATGATATTTTTGACAATGGCCAAACTTTACAATGTCTGCATTTTTCTCAGTTCCTCTGTGGGTGGGTTTCTCGCCAGGAAGCTTTGTTAAGCTTCTCCAGCCAAATTTCTCACTCTGTTTTCCCTCTCCGAGAGCAGACCAGTGAAACAACAACAGAACAAAGGCAGGCGTTTCTGAGGTCAGTTCCACCAGTCACTCTGAAAGGTTTACAAGCCAGCGCAGAGGAAGAAGAGAGCCATTTTATGTACGGGCAAGGACTGGTGTGCGGGCGCGTTTCGTCCGCTTCCTGGTTGCCACAGGCTGCACAGCCAGCAGCTGTCTCACTGCTGGTTTGACCCTTCTGACACCTGTAGCCATCTGGGTTTGGAACTCGTATAATCTCACGGTTTTCTAAACTAACGTTTCATCTTTCTTTAGTGTTGAAGACCGTTCTGATTTAGCTAGGAATGAAGTAAGTGATCATGGTGTTCCACGGTTCTGACTGGTTTCTCCCAGATCATTCTGTGCCTCCCCAGTGCACACACAGGTAAGCACTGTCATGATAGGTGGTGGTAGAGGCCAAAAGACGCTCAGGTAATATGTGTCCTCTAGCCCCACTCAGACTCAGAAATGTTTTATCAGTGCCACCCAACTTGACAAGTAACCCCTTGGGCACAGAATGCTTAAGGTCCTGCCTGAATCACTTTCACATCCTCCTAGAGAGGCAACAGTGCTCTATTCCCCGGAGCAACAGCTGAAATGAACGAATACCAGCTATAAGAATGGCCAGTACCGGGTAGGGTCAGGGCACGGAAGCAGTATCTCTGGCCCGCGTGACAGCAACCAGACAAGGAATGCGTGGGGGTAGGGCTGAGTATTTTGCTGTCATTAATGGAATACAGCAGAATAAACCTGTCATCAGATATCAGGAATCCATGTCATGCAAGGACTATACTAAGATAATACGGTAAATTCGGGAATGTTACTGGGGGACACGGAATAAGAGCCTCACTGAGAATTTAATCATGTAACTTTAAAAAAACTTTTACATCAGTACAAGAAGGTAAAACTGTAAGAATTATAGATTAGGCTCAAACTGGCAAGAAGTCATCTAAATCTTAGTGGACCTTTTTCTTTTTTTGTCCATAGCGCCGCCTGCGCTGTTTATAAAGGTGACGGAAATTTATGTACAACCCTGAAAAAGAAAAAAGCCAGTGAGAAAAGGGTATCTTTGTCTCTGTTCATAATCAGAAGCTCCTGGGACGGGACAGTCTCTAGATGGCTGCTTGTCCTACCCCACGTCACTGTGCTTACTGCAGGGTGCTCGAGAATTACAACTCTGACCAAGTTCTCATCAATGCACTAGAGACCACTCGCTTTTTTCCCAGTGGGTTTCCTGGGGTTTTTCCTCCTATATTCTGAGAATTTTCAAACACACAAAAAGTAAAATACTGTACAGTAAACCAACACTTAAATCTAAACTTAAATTTTTATTATATTCACTTTGTCACCTGTTCCCTCCCATCTCTCTTTTTTTTTTTTTAAAAAAGATTTTATTTATTTATTTGAGAGAGAGCCAGTGAGAAAGGGAACACAAGCAGGGGGAGTGGGAGAGGAAGAGGCAGGCTCCTAGCAGAGGAGCCTGATGTGGGGCTCGATCCCAGAACACTGGGATCACGCCCTGAGCCGAAGGCAGACGCTTAAAGACTGCGCCAGCCAGGCGCCCCTCCCATCTCATTTTTGATGTATTTCACTAAGTTGCAGACATCCATAAACTTCACCCCTAAACTAGGAAGTAAATTAGAAAATGCAGGATTTCAGCATTAGAAAAAACTTTAAGTCCTACTTGACCACTAACTAGTTCTGTGGCTTAGCCTTACCTCAGTTTCCTCATTGTACAAGAAGGTTAAAAACACCTATTTTACAGGCTTAATATGGGAGAATGTATGTTTACAAAAGCACTTTGATCTATGTGCAAACGTAACTGGGTGTAGTACTGCTTCTAAATTACACAAATTTAAGATTTCATTCTAAAGAATAAAAACTACATTGTAGGCAAACTAAATATGAGTAAAAATTTTGTAAATTAGAGTGCACAACAACATAACATGAAGAAAAGCCACTAGGGTTAAAGCACATTAAAATACTTATACCCTTCTAACTTTTCTAGTAAGATATTTTAAGTATCTTCCCAATATTTATTCCTCTTTTAACACATTGACTATGCACACCTTATGGAGCCTGGTTGCAGTAACACTAGCTTTATCCAGTAAGAGAGGTAAAGAACTCTTTTAACAAGTGCATTTTCCAAATTGAAGCATACTCCCTTCAAGGGCCAAACATTTTAACATATTTTGGTTAGAAATCTTTCTGAAATAAATTATACCCTTTCTGAAATAGAAAGGAAGGAGAAATTGAATAAAATGTAACCTCTGACAAAAAAAAAAAAAAAAAAACCTTTGGCAAATGATCTATACCCATAATGTGCAATATGTAACTGTTCTTCTGCCATGTGCTGGTACCCTGAGGGGCTCCTAAGGGGGCTGCTCTCTTGTCCCCCGATGCTAAATGAACTGAGCTTTGTGGCTTCTTGGATTTACTTTTCGTGGTCTTCCTCTCACTGAGGTAGTTAGTCTCCCAGATGGTCCCTAATGGTCCTCCCTCCTGGTATCATACCCTTGTGTATCCCCTCCCATACTGTACCAGGTTGGTCTGTGTAACCAACAGAATACAGCAAAAGTGATGGTATGTCACTTCTGAGATTAGGTGATAAAAGGCAGTGGGGACCTGATAAAGGTGGGAGTCATGTCTACAATGGTAATCATATTACAATTTATGAATTAAATCAAAATAATGTGTACCTTAAATTTACACAATGTTATATGTCAAATATATTTCTATAAAAAAGATACTTTTTTAAAAGATTTTATTTATTTGTCAGAGCACATAAGCAGGGGGAGCA
The DNA here is from genome assembly GCF_002007445.2 of Ailuropoda melanoleuca. Taxonomy (NCBI): domain Eukaryota; kingdom Metazoa; phylum Chordata; class Mammalia; order Carnivora; family Ursidae; genus Ailuropoda; species Ailuropoda melanoleuca. The sequence goes on from NC_048222.1 coordinate 42,069,246, forward strand.
TCAGGCAGAGGGAGAAGCAGACTCCACGCTGAGCAAGGAGCCTGATGTGGGGACTTGATTCCAGGACCCTGGGATCATGACTGAGCCAAAGGCAGATACTTAATGACTGAGCCACCCAGGCGTCCTTATAGATGCATTTTTTTTTTTTTTAAGGCAAAAAAAGAGTATGGCTTCTGGCTCTCAAACCACTTGCTCTGGGGAAGCCATGTCCTGAGCAGCCACATGGAGAAGTACTGTGGCAAGAAGCTGAAGCCTCCTGTTCAGAGTTACATGAGTGAGTCTGGAGCAGATTCTCCAGCCCCAGTCAAGACTGCAGAAACTGCAGCCCCCGCCGGGCTGACAGCCTGCCTGAAACCTCAGGAGGGACTCTGAGCTACCCAGCTAGGCTGCCTCTGACCCTCAGAAGCCATGTGAGATAATAAACATTTATGTCTTAAGCTACTAAGTTTTGGGGTGACTTGTTACACAGCAATAGATAACTAATATACCATCTGTTGTCATATCCTGTTGCTAGAAGACCAGACAATCATACTTATTTAGGGCCACCTTAAGATTTTTGTGAACTAAAACAGAGAGAAATATGTAAATTATATTAAAATGCATTAGAGGGGCGCCTGGGTGGCACAGCGGTTGAGCGTCTGCCTTCGGCTCAGGGCGTGATCCCGGCGTTATGGGATCGAGCCCCCACATCAGGCTCCTCTGCTGTGAGCCTGCTTCTTCCTCTCCCACTCCCCCTGCTTGTGTTCCCTCTCTCACTGGCTGTCTCTATCTCTGTCAAATAAATAAATAAATAAAATCTTAAAAAAAAAAATGCATTAGAACTGGGACGCCTGGGTAGCTCAGTTGGTTAAGCATCTGCCCTCGGCTCAGGTCATGATCCCAGGTCCTGGGATCCTCCCTGTGTTGGCGCCTGCTTCTCCCTCTCCCTTTGCTCCTCCCCCTGCTTGTGCTCTCTCTCTCTGCCAAATAAATAAAATCTTTTTTAAAAAAAAGTATTAGAACTTTATCTAAAGTAAACAGTCCTAATGATTAGGAAGGCTTTTAAATCTCTTATATTTGCAATAATTAGGTTTATTTCTTTTAGTTCTTAGATTTCATGAATTAAGGAAAAGATTTGTGATTTTATATAAACTAATATATAAGCTGGTTTTACACGAGGAGTGGGGTGAGGGGACTTTCCTATTATTAGGTAGAAGCTTTATGACAGCTCTTGGCTGCTCAGAGGCCTTGACTGCCTTCATCCTTCCTTGCTGCCAGTGGTATTATCACCTCTGTAAATTTTGGATAAGGAATGTGTCACTGAAATTAGTAAAATTAAAATGTGCTGCTGCTTCTACTTTAAAAGAGCCTCTTACATTGTTTTAAACATGAAATAGCTTATGGTGAATTCCCAGTGACCAAGAGCACGCCAAAAAATCATTCAACCACTGTTGATTTGGAAGAAATACATGGCATTTTCTCCTCGAGGATCTGTTATACAAAATAATGTTTCTCTAATTCTATACTACTCTTCTGGAAATAAAAATCCTAGTAAAGGCTTTGAAAACTTTGAATCATTTAACTCTACCCTCTAAGAAGTGATAGGAAAAACTCTATTACAGAGCCAATACTTACCTAAAAATAACATTATAAGATAAATCTGAAGAAAAAAGGAAAATCTAACTTTGATTTTCACTGGATATGGCAATGTGAAACTGAATCTTCCTGTTTCGTTGAATAGTGGAATGGACTGGATCACTGAGACAGCTGAAAGTAGAAACAAGAACCTGTCAGAAGCAAATGAAATACAGTGCTATCTACTGAGAGAAGCTTCTAGCCCCCCACGGTGTCAATTCTGGGTGTGCTGAAAATGCTTCCTTCCCCTTAGTACAGAGGGCTCATGCCTATTTCATTTCTCCCCCTAGTTTTTAGAAGCGATGAGCCTCCAAGCTGACAACAAGATGAAAGGGGAAACATTCATTTTGACAGCACTGAGCTTTAGTTTTCTATTTTATAAAATGGAGAGAAAAATCCCTACTTGACTCACTCACTACATGTCTGTAAGAATAAAATGAAGTCATTGATATGAACCTGCTTTGGAAAATTCTAAATACCATATAAATAGGAAGCATACAGTACATGAACGCCCAGCTTCCAAACCTTACAAAAACAAGGTACTTCCCTGGAATAGTCTGGGTATCAGCAGTATTATGGAAGGAAGCCACTAGAAAGAAATTCTTAGGTCTAACACCTGTATATCAGACTAAGGCTGGCAGAGGAAGGAAGCAAGCTTTGGCCTATCAGCTTAGCTATTCCTTGGAACTAAGCTTATAAAACCTAGCGTTCTTGAAAGTACCTTCTGCCAAACATCCCAGAGGATACAAGGGAATCCACAGAGTGTAACGAAGCCATGTGAGCACCTTCCAATCCATGTCAAGGCAGGAAAGCATGTAGAAGGGGTACCTATCAAAAATAAGGAATTAGGATGTAAAAAGCCACTTCAGGTCCTGAATGCAACTGTAGAACATCATTCAAGAAGAAGAATTTCACAATTAGCCATACGTGGCTTCTATAATTCTTCAGAACAGAATTATAATCCTGGGCTATCTACCCACAAACTCCCATCACACTCTTCCCCCAATTTTCAATGGCTGTGAACTCTCTTTGGTGGTAGACTAAGTTTAGGTCCTACAGGAACCCTCTTTGGAACAGTTCAGTATATGAAATGAATGCTCAAAAGCTCTTTGCCTTTATTACTAATTCTAATCTATGTTCTAAGTAGGTAAGGATGACACACACCTGGACAATTTCTCTCCGGAAAAATGAATGTTATCAAAGTAAACGGCACCTGTGTGGTTCAGTTGGTTAAGTGTCTGACTCTTGATCTCAGCTCAGGTCATGATCTCAGGGTCATGAGATCAAGCCCTGCTTAGGCTTCATGCTGGGCATGGAGCCTGCTTAAGATTCACTCTCCCTCTCCCTCTGTCCTTCCCCTGCTCTAGATTTCAAAAACAAAACAAAACAAAATTCAAAATTAAAGTATACAAAAGATCCCTAATCTAGAATCAGATATACTCTATTTAAAAAGAGGTAACACGGGGCGCCTGAGTGGCACAGCGGTTGAGCGTCTGCCTTCGGCTCAGGGCGTGATCCCGGCGTTATGGGATCGAGCCCCACGTCAGGCTCCTCCGCAATGAGCCTGCTTCTTCCTCTCCCACTCCCCCTGCTTGTGTTCCCTCTCCCGCTGGCTGTCTCTATCTCTGTCAAATAAATAAAATCTTTAAAAAAAAAAAATAAATAAAAATAAAAAGAGGTAACACAAAAAAGAAATTTTTCTTCCCACACAGAGTTAATATTAAGTACTTATAATCTCTTTTCACCTTTGTGTTGGTAGATTAGAGGGTACACCAAATACTAAGGGATTCAGACCACGGTTAAGACACAATCTAGGGGCGCCTGGGTGGCTCAGTCGTTAAGCGTCTGCCTTCAGCTCGGGTCATGATCCCGGTGTCCTGGGATTGAGCCCCGCATCAGGCTCCCTGCTCAGCAGGGGTCTGCTTCTCCCTCTCCAACCTGCTGCTGCTTCTCCAACTACCCCGTGCTTGTGTTCCTTCTCTCGCTATCTGTCTCTGTCAAATAAATAAAATCTTAAAAAAAATAAAAGACACAATCTAGGGCTACTACTGCCTCTTCTCCCTTTCAGCTATTAACTTTGCTAAAATATGTCCAAACCTAGAGGTGAGGAGTCAATTTGCAAAACCCCTGCTCCACCTGACCAAAAAAGAGATGGAGTATGGGTGGTCTGGTAGAGAAGAGTACCTCTACTTTAATTGGATCTTTTTTTTTTTTTAAGATATTTCTTCTGTTGACAATTGAGAATGGCAGAATCAGATAAGAGGTTGATTCAAACTTTAGTAATCTTGTAGGAGAAGCTTTATTTCTATCATTCCTTCTAGAAGGTTGTTCTTCACTAGTTCCATCCAGCCTGACTACTCCTTCAATCCCATGTCCCTTTCTAAATTCTTCCACGTGGATGAGTCCTCTTTCCAACAAGACAGCAAGATCCTGAATGGTAAGATGGGTTTTTCACATCTCTCCACCTTTCGACTCCCTCTGCTCCCCAGTGCCCAGGCCGGTACTATGATCCAATGAATGCTTTAAAAAAAAACATGCCTCACCTTTGCAGAGCACACAGATGCAGACAGAGCTCTCCACACACGGAAACTTAATCTCAAACCAAACGAGACTCTGACTAAAACTTCCTCCAGAAGAGAGCTGCTCCAGAGAGAGATGCATTCAAACCACCATGCTGGCATTTCTACCCACCTGAAAATTTCGATTGCACTCCACGAATAAAACACAAAGAAAACCACAGCTTTGTTCTGCATTTCTTCCATGGTGCCAAAGATGATAAACAAAATGAAGTTTCTCCCACAAAGCTATTAAAAGAACCCAAAAGAAAGGAAAAAGCTTAAAAATATATTCTACAAAAACTATATAAATGTGTTACCTGAAACCTAGTCCCACTAAATTCAGGGTAAAAAGAAAAAGACTGAGGGGCACCTGGCTGACTCAGTCAGTGGAGCGTGTGACTCTTGATCTCGGGGTCATGAGTTCAAGCCTCACACTGGGGGTAGAGATTACTTTAAAACATTAAAAAATCATAAAATCTTTTTAAAAAGGAGGAAAAGAAATGAAAGACTGAGCTCAGCTAGTTTAAGCCTCTGTTCCAATTTTGGAACAAGTTAAAGTAAGTACCCAAACCAGTTTTTCTGAGTAGACTGTGTATATGTGTGTGAACAGATCAACACAAATAGTATATTTTCAAAAAGCACTCACACACATTCAAACACAGTGTAAAGAGTGCTGCCACGAGAACACATGTCTGCATAACCCAAGTTAGGAACCAGAACCTCACCAGTGCGGCAGCCGCCCACATGTAACTACTACCTTGTGTTAATTACTCCACTGCTTCTCTATGGGTTTCCTGCTCATGTACATACTTCGAAATAGCATGCTGTTTCACTTTGCCTTGTTTTTCAACTTTCTGAAACACACTGTGCTATACTTGTTTCATACTCCGTGTTACGCTTCTGAGCTGCAGTCATGTTGGCGCATGCCCGACTCCAGGAGGCTCTGCTCACGCTGCATTCTCCATGAACGGCACTCCCTGGAGCCGCGCGTGATGTGAGGATGCTGAACCCCTCCCTTCCATCGTACCCTAGAAATTCTAGCCTCATGCTTATCTGAACTACTCCTTGACATACAAAAAAATATTATTCCAAATTAGTGGCTCCCTCACTACCCTCTTTTATTTTTTAAAATGAACAGAACAGCCTCTCTCCAAGAACAGAAAACCCAGGAGTAACAAGGCTATTGTATTAACACTCTATCAGAATGCCAGGGCTGGTGTACCAGAAAAAGGTAGAACTATAGAAACAGGACTCCAGGAGAGACCAACCAGCAAGCACCTGTTGCCCCCCCCCGGGGGGGGTTAATATTATGTAATCACAGTTAGGAAATAGGGCAAGGAAGTTAAAAGACTTTGATGCCCCATTCCTGATAGCAATCTTCCAAATATTAGGAAACAACATAGATGTATCAAGGGAGGGAAGAATCCCCACACCAGTCAAGAGAGTCCCCTTCATATACAGAAGAAAGTCCAAAGTGAAAAGAGCTCCTAGGATTGCATTGCCTTCACCTACCCAAGTTGGGAGGAGACCAAGCACAACTCTACCTGAGAAGATTGTGGGTAAGTTTTTCTGCTCCTGCTTGAGAATCAAGTTTCCCTAGTTCTAAAGCCCTTTTTATAACTGTGATTTCATGATGATGTTATAAACAAACAAACCAGACCTGAAATGGCAGAAGTCTACTTTGGAAAATACCCCTGGGCTTAAAGTTTACCTCCTTTTTCAGATAAAACAACGCTATTTTTTTTTTTGAGATAAGAGATTTTTACTCATTGCCACTTCCCAGCAAATTGTGGCGTACCTACTAAATGATGAGATCTGAGGTCAGTTGTTCCGTACCTGGATAAAACAAGGCATCAGTGGTGACTTAGTGACACCGATTGCTGCATTGATAGTCTCCACAGCTGACAGCATTTGGCAGAAATACATCATGTCGGCCGAGGTGTGGAATGTGTCATAGAAGGACTCTATGGGACAAATACACATTAAGGGTAAATCAAGCTGCAAATTCCAACAGAATTATTTCTCAAACTGGATACCTACTTGCATGAAAGAAACTTAAGGAAAAGTATAATAAACAGCCACAGGGATTCAAGTTTACAATCCTAACTAAGCTGCGGGGGACCAGGCCTGTGAGGTCATGAATAGTAAACTCTACCGGTTATTAGAAAGTTAACACATAAACCCTGTAGGTCCTTCTCATTTTAAAAGACAAGAAAAGGGGTGCCTGGATGGCTCAGTGGGTTAAGTGGCTGCCTGTGGCTCAGGTTGTGATCGAGCCCCACGTTGGGCTCCTTGCTCAGCAGGGAGCCTGCTTCTCCCGCTGCCTGCCGCTCCCCTTGCTTGTGTGCGTGCTCTTTCTGACAAATAAATAAATAATATCTTTAAAAATAAATACATAAACATCGGTTGAATAGAAGAGGCCCTTGAAAAAAACTTAAAGAAACCCTCTAATATTTTTGCAAAAATGATCCACTTTACAATCCTGCTAGAGTCAAATGTGAAATGAAGAATGGTATATAGTGTTATTATGTAATTTTGCCAGAAAAATTCCATCAGTAAATTAGTTCAAAATTGGACTAATTCTTTTCTCTGAAGAATTAACGCAAAATTACATTTACAATTTTAATTTCACTACATATAAGTCAAAAAACATTCTCATAACTTTAAATCGCCCTTTTCAAGACAAAATCTCAACCGAGTCTTTTTGTCGCCATTTACAATGAAATTCTGGTGTCCATTTTAAGGGGATTCACTTTATTTTTTTTTTTAAAGATTTTATTTATTTATGTGACAGAGAGACAGCCAGCAAGAGAGGGAACACAGCAGGGGAGTGGGAGAGGAAGAAGCAGTCTCCCAGCGGAGGAGCCTGATGTGGGACTTGATCCCGGAATGCCGGGATCACGCCCTGAGCCAAAGGCAGATGCTTAATGACTGCACTACCCAGGCACCCCAGGAGATTCACTTTAAGATGCATTTCTCTTGGGCAAAGCTTTAAAAAATGAGGACTTCCGTTTGGAAAACACAAAGCTGTGACTTAAGATTTGGCACATGGTGAACAAAAATTAGATCTTGTGGCTTTGCTTTGATTTTACATCCTTGTTTCAATTCAGAAATAGAAATCTGATTTCTAAAATGACAGTTACAAAGAATTTTAATAACATTAAAATGCTTATAATTTTGTTTTTAAAACAAGACAGAAATGGTGTACACAGTAGGACTACAAAGTTTCACTGTAGGAGGAAAATTACATATGGCTAAATGCATATTTTTTAAAGATTTTATTTAGGTATTTGAGAGAGACAGAGAACACGAGCAGGGAGGAGAGGGAGAAACAGGCTCCCCGCCGAGCAGGGAGGCTGACGCAGGACTCGATCCCAGGATCCCGGGATCATGACCTGAGCGGAAGGCAGACGCTTAACCGACTGAGCCACCCAGGTGCCCCAATGTGTGGCTATATTAATAGTGATGGACAATGGCTTATTCGCCTCCCCTTCTCTCCCCCCACAACTCCATCCTGGTTTCCCCCACTTTCCGAACTGGCTTAAATCAGCACATTTACTTTTATGATATGAAAACAAAAACTTTTAAGTAGTAAAAGGCACTCATGTTAATGGGATGTGAGATACTACCAGCAGTGGGAGTATATAATACAGTATACTGGGGGCGCCTGGGTGGCACAGCGGTTAAGCATCTGCCTTCGGCTCAGGGCGTGATCCTGGCGTTATGGGATCGAGCCCCACATCAGGCTCTTATGCAATGAGCCTGCTTCTTCCTCTCCCACTCCCCCTGCTTGTGTTCCCTCTCTCGCTGGCTGTCTCTATCTCTGTCGAATAAATAAATAAAATCTTTAAAAAAAAAAAATAATACAGTATACTGTGTCTGGGCAGGATACATGAAAATCCTTAAGAACAATTTGCCATTTAAACTCACAATTCCATATCAGGAATTGTTCCTTGTTCTCGGGAAGTTTGGTCAGTTGGAAGGATATACACCAAGGTGCCGAGGATCTGTTGCTCTCGTAGATGGGATTACAGAAGAGTGTTTGTTTTATGAAAGTCTTTATTTCCTGATTTTTCTGTGATTAACACATTTTTATAATTAGAAAAAACTTTTAACTTTATTTTTTTAAAAGAGTATTCCTTAATGGAGAGCTAGATAAGCTCAAACAAGAGTTTCTCCATAAGCCCAAGAGTTTGCTAGTGTTTCCTTAGCATACGAAGTTTAGCAAGTACACGTTTACATGAAAAACCAAGCATAGGTGCGGAATTTGCCATTTACCAACACCCTTCATTCAAAAGGAGAAAACTGCAAAGGGCAAACTGGGTGCCAGGTGCCAGGTCCTTACCACATCTCTGACGACTGATAAGGGAAGAATTAAACCAGAAGCTCCTTTCCAGAAGGTGGTTAGTAAGGGGCTGAGAACCAAAATAGAAATGACAAATCCAAGCAGCTTAAACACATGACCCAGATAACTTAGGCGCTTTTGGACTAGATCACCTAATGGCCTGCAGGCTTGCACAGGAAAACGGAGAATCAACCTAACGACGTTAAACTAAATGATTAGGTATTTACATGTCCTTATTCATTCCATGGGACTTGTGATCAATCCACAGTAATAAAAACCACAAGTCTGAGACGTGCCTTTTTTTTTTTTTCCCAAATAACTCATCTATGTAGACCTTTGGTCACGTGAGACTCTAAGACACTAGGCATTTGGGAAGTTCTTCACTAGCCTGCCGCTGTGCTTTGCAGAATTCTTAGGTGATAAGAAGGCTGGAAAAACAACATACACTTCTTTGAAATGACTCTAGAGCTAAATGACAATTCACCTACTACAAACCTCAGATGGGAAAATTTAGGACTAAAAAATAAAATAGACTATAGGATTTTTTTTCTTTTTTTAAACAGAGTCTATATTTTCCATTATACTTCTATTTTTCTGATTTCTTATATAAAATAAAGACACATTTTTAAATTATCCACATCCAAACCATTTTTAAATGGTGCATTCCTTCCAATCTTTTTGCATGTATTGGTGCAGTTTTTTCCCCTTTTTATACGATGTGAGGAAACTGGAAGAACGAATTTATCTAGTACTTTTTTAGCCTATCCTAGTATTTCTCCATGTTACTATAAACTCTTTAAATACTTTATATCTGCTTCACAACAGCCCACTGAATGAATATCGAAAGCAAACCCTCACTGATGGGCATCGAGGTAGCTTCTAACTTGTCACTAACAGAAATAACGCTACAACGTGTACCGTTTGAAAAAGCTTTTCTTGTAGTTTCAGTGATTTCTTTAGAACATACTTCCAGAAGTAAACTAACCAGATTCAAGGATATAAACCATTACATGTCCTTACGCGCTTTGCCAAATTATTTTCCAAAAGAGTCATTGTGCTCATAGCCACTCATGTGTCTACTTTAGCCTATGTCCTCCTAAGTTAGCTATCTTTTTTGACTTCGCAAAACTGACAAAAACCATATTTTTATTTCCTCCATCATTATTGAGTTAAATATTTTTTCTGTATATTAAATTGGTTTTACTCCCTCCCTGCACATGACTTCTGTTTATTTATCTATTCCATAGAGTCTATACATTTTTAGATCAATTTGTAAAAAATTCTGTATATGTAATCAACCTCTGCTAGTATTGGCTGCAATTTTCCACCAACCCTCCATTCCCCATGCTACTAACCTCCATAGACTTTTAATCTTGAGTGTTGTCTTAGCTGGGGTATTTTTAGATACACAGGAATTTAGATATTTTATGTAGTCAAATATATTGACCTTACTCTTGATGATTTCTTCTCTTTTAAGCTAGAAAGTCCTAACCTTCCACATGAGACTTTTATAAACATTTACTTGTATCTTGTTATGTTTTAAATTTTTTATACAGGACTCTTAAACCCTTTGGGGGAATTTTTTTTTTTTTTAAGATTTTATTTATTTATTTGACAGAGATGGAGACAGCCAGTGAGAGAGGGAACACAAGCAGGGGGGAGTGGGAGAGGAAGAAGCAGGCTTATAGCAGAGGAGCCTGATGTGGGGCTCGATCCCATAACACCGGGATCACGCCCTGAGCCAAAGGCAGACGCTTAACCGCTGTGCCACCCAGGCGCCCCTGGGGGAATTTATTTTTGTACACAGTGTGAGGAAAAGAGTCGAAGAGATTCCTTGCCTCCCTCATGCAACCAAACCTAACCAATTTTCCCTGGAAACATTAGAATTCCCATCCAATAAAAAAGTATTGGATATTTCCCTTTCCACTGACTCATGATTCCTTTTATATCATATATATAATTAGAAGATATATATATAATGTAAAAGCTATTTCTGGACCACCTAATCTGCTCTATTGATACTCTCTTCTTATACTAATGCTATCTTATTTTAACTGTCATTCTTTCATATCAGACAGAGAAAGTGCTCTCCCATTACCCTTTCTTCCCCCAAATTTTATTACCTATTTATTGTTCATAATATAATTTCAGAATACTTTAGATCACATTCTCAAAAATTTTCCATTGCCATTTACTTTCTGCCAGAATTTTGTTAAATACAGTTTTAAAAAAAAACATACAAATTAATTAATCAAGAACAGGTATCTTTAGGACAGTCTTTTCATTCAGTTTTGGAACGGTCCATTTGAGAATCTACTTAGACTCCCAAAGGGCAAGATCCCTTTTGGACTTGCATTAACTTTAGCACCGAAAATACCACCTAAGTTTATTTGGTTACAAATGAACTACCATGTAGTGAGCAGAGAAAGGAACACTAGCCCAAGATGTGCCTCTGGCCAGCTGTGTGAATGTGGACCATTTCTAAGCCTGTTTCCTCACCTGTTAAATGGACACAATCTCCAGCCTGCTTGTTTCACAAGGCCAAGGGAACTCAGAGACTCGGAAGTACAATGAAAGGACTGAATGCTACACAAACGTGGGGGGTTATTATTAATACCAAAGGTAGGGTACTACTGACACCTTTGGTGGGTAGTAGGCCAAACTACTGACAAAAGAAAATTAGTGTTGGGGTGCCTGAGTGGCTCAGTCGGTTAAGCATCTGCCTTCGGCTCAGGTCATGATTCCAGGGGCCTGGGATCGAGCGCCGCATCGGGCTCCCTGCTCAGCGGGGAGTCGTCTTCTTCCTCTCCCTCTACCTGTGGTTCCCCCTACCCATGCTCACTCTCTCTCTCTGTCAAATAAATAAATAAATAATCTAGGAAGGAAGGAAGGGGAGTAGAGAAGAGAGAAGAAAAAAGAAAAGAAAAGAAAAGAAAAGAAACTAGTGTTGAAATTTTGTGCTTACCTTTTCCCAAAATAAAGAACCGCACAGTCATGTTGACAAAGATCCAGGAGAATCCCAAGAACTGCACGAAATTATACATGAACAGGTATCCTTTCTTCAAGCTTGTAAGAGCTGCAAAGAAAAGCAAGACAGGAAACTGTTACAAGCAGAGCTGCAACAGAGGGGTAGGAGGGCAGACCTGGTTGACTTCAACCCCTCTCTCCCATTGGGTGCCCTGAGCTCCCAAACAGATACCTGGCCCAGATCAGCACCAGCCTGGGCTCCTAGGCCCAAAGAGGAAGGGGTGAGGTAAAGATATGGACACTGCACTCCGAGGTATGTCTTTAGCAGTCTTTTCCCTCATGGCCTTGAAGGGTAAGGGTATAGACATAATAAATCCAAGGAGAGAAATTACTTCTGGCAAAGAACGACTGACCACCTTAGGAGGCATTAAAGAAGGGAAATAAAGCTACACTCCACTCCTGCTCTTGTCTTTTTCATATAATCTACAGTTTCTTTGTTTCCCACAATTTTTTTAAGGTCATATAGTCAAACTTGCTCAAAGAAATAGAAACATAACAAAAAAAGAATTTTGATATTTGATCACATTTGCATCCAACAAAGGATCAACTGAACATCCACAAGGTGCAAGGTTCTCAGGAACACTAGTGGGATTCAAAGATGTTAATTAAGACTTGACGTCGCCCTCAAAAAACTTACAATCTGAAAGCAAGAGAGTAAGAGGTTGCGTCTTGTGAAACCCTCAAGGTGAGAAAATGACATTCGGCTGCGGAAGTGGGAAGCAGGCAGGTCTGCAGAGATGACATGGGGCCTGCCCTGTGCTTTGGAAGATGGGTAGAATGAGGACATGACCAAAGAAGGAGAAGTACAGCCTGAGAGGCAGGAGGATAAGGAATGTTAATTTTGTCTGCAGCCTAAGGCTCGCGAAGACACAGCCAATTACAGAGTTAAGGAAGGAGTAAGGAGCTTAGAGTCATGGTCCAGTCAAAGGAGTGGGGCAAAGGAAAGGATAATTCTCAAGAGAAGAGCTAAGGAGCTCAGCTCCTGCTGCTCCGTATTTATTCCTAGGCTACAGATCCTCTGCACGTAAGCCTCGGCGGATGCTCAAATAACCACGCTAACTAGGGTGGTCAATCGAAAGCAACCTAGTCCTCAGGAGTCAGACTTTTCGCAACACTTAACTAAAATCTTTTCTTCGAAACTACAAAGTGTATTAGACTTCGCCATCTAAAGAACTTACTTCATCAGGAAACTTCATGAATTGAGATAAAACAGTAAAAGCATTATCTAATGTCCTAAAAATCCATATATAAGAATTTTTACATGTTTTCGAAGTTTATCCCTCTAAACCCCCCTCCAAAATTAACTTAAATTTCAAATAATTTTCAAGCTCATAATTAATTTTAATCTCAAGTCTTTATTCTTTATCTCTAGTAACCTTCTCCCCTTCTTTGTTTTTCTAAAGGAATATTTCTCTAAATTAGTGATTATTCAAATCTTTTTCTAAAGCAATGAAACCTTTTCAAAACGAACTTTATTCAAAACCTAACACATAAAACACAAAAGCAGAGCAGCTCTAGTTGAAATGGACCCGCTTGCTTGGCCTGTCCCTCCAAAGCATCCCTGGGAACCCCTGGGGACCACGGGACATAGTTTGAAGACAGCCACTCTAAAACTTTCCCCTTCCTTCCTTACAGCATGCCACATAAGTGCCCCTAAAACCTGAAAATATATGGACACATGAAAAACCATGATTTTATTTTGCTTTTCAGCATGCATTTTGTATAGACTTTCGTGGTCCTCCCCCTGGAACGGATGCTCTCAGACAGCAGGTGCTCTGAGGAATTCACCGGCCCCGCCCCCACGGGCCTGCGACAACGCTTGCACACAGCAGGAAGTGGACGGAGGGAGGGCTGCTGCATATCGTGTGTGTGTCGCCCAGAACACAATACACTTACAGAGAGCTGCTTGCTTCTCAGCAGTTGGACGGAGAGAAACAGGAATAGAGTTTTTGAGGTTGAGAACCACACTCGTCTGGGAGAAAAACACCAAGCTGGAGGAAGTGTAGCCTTGGACCTACATGGTGTTTCCACGTGTCTAGGCAAGGCCTGCTGCCACCTGACAGTGGGCCAGTCCAGGAGACTGCGGTTCTTCCCTTCTGCTAGACCAGCTTTGGTGCCCTTGGGTGCTGTTAGGCTCCAAACAGAGGGACACATTAAAAGGAAGTCTTCTGATGTGGGTGCACACAGTGTAAGCCCTGGACGTGACACAGTCCTCATCACCTCACACACACAGTATTGGCTCTCCTGCCGCATCGCACCCCTCCATACCCCCATCTGTATCGCTGGTTAACTGGTAACTACCGCAGCAGCGGCAGGGGCAACTTACTTTCAGGGGAGCCTTGGCTTTCAAGTCTCAGTTTGTTTAGGCGTTCTTCTTCCTAGAATTCAGACAGAAGTTTTCCAAAAACACAGGTTAGAATTCCCAGATGCTCACAAAAATCCACATGCTGGAAAAGTGATCTGACTCCCTCAGAGCCCCCTCCTCCAATCGTGTCCACGCTTCACTGGGGCAAATGTCCTAGCTCATGGTGCTGACACGCCTGACTGCTCCCTCACTGGGCAGCACCAGCACCACAGAATGCCCATCCAGTGCTCACAGAATTCAACCAATCATCTGGCTTCCAAACTACAAAGCGGACAGTCTTAGAATCTCGGGAGCTGGAATCTCAGACCCCCAGAAGATTTGTCACGGTCATGGAAACAAAGCAGAATTTTAGGGCAGGAAATAGATCGCTGTTCTGTTTTTTTTTTTTTTAAGACTTCTAGATTTTTAGTAGAATTTTTCCAGAAGCTAACTTCATGTCTCCAACATCAATAAGAACTCTCGTTAGGTCAATATAGATACAGATGGATACATACAGAAATTTATAAGTATAGATAGTATAGGACTGGGCTTGCCTGCACACATATAGTTCCTCATTCTGCCACCTGAGAGGGTCTAGAAGCATATCTAGAGCCCAGGTCTTGGTTTCCACTACTATTCCCCACTAAAAAGAACAGAGATCCTTGAAGAATGGCTGCCTCTGGGGCTGGAGCAGGGAATACACAAGATAAGCCTGGAGCAGCTTATAGTGCCAGAAATTAATAATGTCCAAAAAAAAAAAAAAAAAAGCCCCACAATGACGGAGCTTTGTCAAAAGGACTCGAGCCAACTGAAAGAGCTTCCAATGGCTGAAGCTGGAACAACAGGAATAACGAAATAAAAAACATACAAATAACATAGTACTGGATTATAAACCAAACTATAAAAAAAATATTCATCAGTCCATACAGATATAAATGATTGACTAAAAACATGGAACAGAACAGGCAAATCTCCCAAAGAGAAGAATTCCAAATAAAGTACGTAAATACTCAGCAGTAAGGATGGGAAGCATAACTCCCCACTCCTTAACATGGGCTAGACATAGTGACTTCCATCTGAAAAGTACACAGTAAAGAAAGAGGGGAGAGTAACATTACAGTGGAGAAACCGGACAAACATTACCTCAGCCAGATGATCAAGGTTAATATAAGCAGTGGTAAGTCATGCTGACAGTATATACCCTTGATGGGACACAATAAGAATGAAACCTCTGTGGTCCTCTTCCCCAAAATCCCATCATCCTGTCTAATCACAACAAAAACATTCAACAAATCCCAGCTGAGGGACAATCTACAAAATATATGACCAGCACTTCTATAAAACCATGTTTCCAGGGTGCCTGGGTGGCTCAGTCGGTTAAGCAACTGTCTTCGGCTCAGGTCATGATCCCAGGGTCGTGGGATCGAGTCCCGCATCCGGCTCCCTGCTCAGTAGGGAGTCTGCTTCTCCCTCTTCCCCTGCCCCTCCCCCAGCATGTACCCTCTGGTGTGTGCACACATGCACGCTCTCTCAAATGAACGAATCTTAAAAACAAACAAAAAACATGTTTCCAGGTCTTTAACTGAATTTGCAATTTTGTCCTTCTTCAGTCAGACCCAGATAGGTATCTGAGGTGGCCCAAATAACTTCCAAATAACTTGTGTTCCTTATGATTTGTCTAAATCCTAGCATCCTTACTGACCTTGGCTCTGAGCTCCATTTCTGCATCAGACTCGTCCAGCCAGCGATCAAAGTCAGGGGCCAAAAACAGTGGGCGCTTCTCCTGCTTAGTGAGTCTCTCCCACCACTGACTCACTTTCTTCTGTACTGTAATGTTTACCTGCCTCTGGGTCAGTTTGTAAACCGGCTAGAAGAGAAAGGGAGAATGTGAGAACGCCCTCTCCTTCCCGTCCTTCCCCTGCAGGGGCGCCAAGCCAGTGTGGCTACGCAGAGAAGCTGCTCAGCGTGCTCATTCCCCTTCCTTCTCTGTTCCTACAAGGAGTGATGCAAACAGGACCTCTGGACCAAGGGCTGGTACAGCAAAGCACTGGTAAGAATGGCACTGTCTTTCTCTGATCCTCCAGTGACTGACACAGGAGGCAGTCAGGCTAAGAAAGGCGCAGAGTTCTGGTTATCCTTAGGAAACTACACGAACCTCCTGCCAGATCTCTGCCATGCAAGGCCTCTCAGTGCATCCTCACCTTCCAACTCTCCTTCCATGAAGATGACGAAATTCCAACCTCAACAGTTCCCGGCAGAGCCAGCCCTTGTTTCAGAAAGGTCTACTCAAGGCTGGAACTTGGCTGGATCGGTTATGACTCTATCACAAGGGCCAGCCTGGGGCACCCTCCCAACTAAACTCAAATTCTTAGAGGCTGTTCCAGTTCATTATTCCTCTCCATGGCCTCTTCCTGTGCCTCTACAGCAAGACCCTGACAGGTTCTCTACCCCTTAAACCACCGCTGACTATTCAACCAACCAAAACAGCTGGGCCCTCCTGCACAGAGAGATCAGTATGCTCAAGCCCGCAGAGATAAGAGTGTAATTCCAGAAACTGGAATCCACCTTCTGCTAGGTGCTCTCTCTTCCTGTCAGAAAAGCCCCACTGAGCTCCGAGAGAAAGGAAACTTCAAGGATACACCCCGCATTCTCTCTAAAGGTCGGCTGCCTCCACCTTTTCTGATTTCTCCTGCCCCTGAAGCAAAGTCACATGAAAGCAAGGCCCTGGCGTGGGCTTCACCTGCCTTAAACTCTGCTCCCTGCCAGTGCCATACTCCTCTGTCTTCAGTAACACCAGAGAGTATCCGAGCTGGAAAGGCCCCCAAGGATTTCCTAGTCCAGCCCTTCGTTTCACACACAAGGAGACTCACGGAAGTGAAGAGACTTGTTCACGCCGATAGTAAATGGCAGACAGAGCCCAGATTCACCTCGGGCTCTCTGACTTTCCCACTCCCCTGCAGCTAAACTCAGGACGCAGTTCCCAATAAGAGAACTATATTTTCCTTTGGTTTTATCTTTCCCCCCCCCACAACCCCCAACCCCCTATTTCACTGAACTATTCGTATTTATTTCCTATAAGGGAAAGGGAAGTGAGAAAAGAAAGGACATACCTCTGGTTTCACAAGGTCTAAGAACTCCAAGTGGAATTCATAGACATTGTCTCCTTTGGCGCCGTGTCCCTGAGCTATAAAGAAAGAAATGTGGGTTACTGTGAACCGGCAGAGCAAGGCCATCCAAAAGCTTGGTGCAGTTCATTCAGAAATATACAAACAGGAATGGGTCCTGCCCAAATCAACGGGGGCTTGTGAGCAGAGCTACTCAGACAGCTAGATAAGCTGAAGCCCGGACCAGAGTTTATCTCCATACGTCCTTCTGATGAGCAGTTCCAGAATATTTACCTCATCTTCCAATGTGGCCTTAATAATAACCACGTACAAATAATAGGCAGGAAAAAGAGTACCGAAAGCAAAGCCAAAGGTATCACGGAACTATAAATTCAACTTTCACATATACTTTGGCACTGAATCCAGGCCAGAGAAATATCAGGTAGGTGTATTATCTTGACTGCAGCTAAGAAAAGCTGCAGGGTATATAGAAATGCCGACTGTCTCAAAGAAAGCTCTGAATCTAACACCTCCCAAACAGGGACAGAAAATGAAGAAGCTGACTTCTCCTTTAACACGTCCTGAATGGAACAAAAGGGAGAAACATAATTTCTTCAGCTCATTCCTAAGAGAGGATACATGGATCTGGGAGAAAAGTCCCTGGGGTGACCATTATGCCATTCCCATGCCTTGACATGGTTCCTTTCCCTAAAACAAACAGGTGCCATGCCTGGGTGCCAAGGACTGCTGGACATCCCTTCCCCTCTCACTTTCTGACTTGTCCGTCATTTGGTTCCCTCCTGGGATTCTCTTTCCTCATCGGGCCACCTGTGGTATAATTTGCCTAATATTTGCTACAGGGCGCTATTGTTCTCTAAGACCAGAAATTCCTTAAGGTCAAGCAGTCCATAATCTCCGCGTGGCAAGATACACTTCCATCACTTAACTTCCTTTCAGATGATTAACACCCAAAAACTCTGAGCTGCTATCACAGATGCTCCCGTCTCGAAAAACAGATACAAAGGCCAGGCTGCATGTTCATGCAAGCGTATGGAGATAGATGGAATGAATCAACAGTAAAGCAGAAACTCGTCAATATCCCATCACCCCGGTCACTTACTAATGATGTTCCAAGGAACTAGAACAAAGAGTAGGGAGAACGCCACCCCACTGGGTGACAAGGAATCCAAACCTACCCTCTCAGGCACAGCAGCGTATCTGCTGACAAACCGAGGAGAAAGGAGACGGAGGCAGACTGACAAAATCAAAGACTGTCAGAGCTGCAAAGGCTTTAGGTATCATCTAGAATGCTGTTTCTCAAACTGGCCCGTGAGTGTAGCATCAGAGAGCTGCACAGTCTCATTAAGAAAATTTCTATGTTTTGTTTTGATTATAATCTTAAAAAAAAAAAACCAACTATATTCTGGATCCTCTAGTTGGCTACCTTATAATCAAGGACTGACACGCAAGCTTAGCGGCTGTGTGCACAGCTGCAGTGGAGCCACGTATCACTTAAAGTGACCATACTTAATTCTTAACATGTTTTCTCAAACTGGGGTCCATGGCCCAGGAGGATCCTTAGGACATTTTTCTCAGGTGTCCATAGGTCCTAAAATTTGAGAAATACAGATTATACCCAAATACCTTCATTTTATAAGTCCAGAAAAATCAATAAGTTGTCCAAGGATAGCAGAATTAGAGCCAGAAGACAGATGTTCTGATTTCCAGCCCGGGATTCTTTCTCACTCTATCTACTGCCTCTCCAAGAGGGAAACAGGACTTCTAAGTCCTAATAAGTTATTTGACTTCTCTGATCATATATTTCAAAACAATCTTGTTTACCCCAAGAACAGCAAAGAGGTGAGCATCAACAGAAAGTGAATAAGACAAATGGAGAAAAAGAAACCACCACCATGCCTCTCTAGCTGTGTAGAGAGCTGGGAGCACTTGCCCGGGTACTGACCTTTGAAATGCAGCACATTTTCAGTGATGCTGATGGCAGGATTCTGTGAAAAGAGACCAAGGATGCGAGAAGGGCATTTTAGTAGGAGAAAAATGAAATTAAAACAGGGGCTTACTTCCCTCCATCCTTCCCCCTTAGGGACTCGGCCTCCTACCTGTGCCTCCCCCAGAAAATATATTTAGTTGTTTATGCACAGCTCTGTGCAGGGCTTCTCTGCGTCTGTCTGAAATTATAGGCATCTGAAGAAAAACCTATGCTGTTCTAACCATGCAGAACAATCAGACCCTGAGTCAGTCCATTCTGATAATGGCAAATGGTACAAGGTGCACTGGGAGGTGTTTCCGGGGAGAACACAGATCGCTAAGACTCAGTCCCTGAGCCGAGGAGGCCGGGAGTCTAGTGGAACAGATGATGAGTCACTTCCTGTCAGAAGATCTCAAATAGTATCAAGTGACATATGCTCGAGACCAAGAGAGTAGGAAAAAGCAGTAAGTGTTAGAGTTGTTAACAAGAGGGAAAGCACAACAAAGAACAGGATGGCGAGGAAAGTTCACCAAAAGTGAGACCTATTATACTGCAACAGGAAGAATAAATCCATTCCAGGAGGTGGAGAGAACGCTGACAATTACAAAGGATTTCATATTCAAAATGAACCATGCAGTGTCCTCGCCTCAGGCTCCATGCTCTTAACCCCCATCCAAACCAACACTAAAGAGATCAAAATTCTCCAGATTGTTCACTTATTCCCAGAAGTTGCTACATGACTTTAATAGCATAACTTAAAAGTGAAACCACTTAGCTCTTTTTCTCAGTGGATGAGAAAGGACTCACCTCCTACCTCCCAGCTCAAAGTGAATAAGCAGGAAGCAGCATGTTTCCAGTGCTGTAACCAATTCGTTTGTTTTTCTCCTGCAGGGTCAGCTCTCTGTGCTCCATTATTCAAGGAAGGAAACCAGTAAGATATGGTTGGAGAGGGGTATACCAATGGGGAGAGGGAGGAGCGTACGTGCTCTATTCACAGCCAAGAGTGTTAGAAAAAGGTAAAGAATGAAGGCTTGGGGGGGGGTGGCATTTGAGCCAAGCTTTATGTTGAGAACCTCACTAGTGGGAGTACAGACTTCAGGCTGAGATGCTTGCTCACCCAAAGGAGCTAAAATTCTAGATGACCTTCTCTGTGGCAGGAAGAGGGAGTTAGGGAACCTCAGCGAAAGAGGCTATACTTCCAGGGGCATGGTTCCTCAGTAAGGCAAACAGGGTTTTGATGTAAGTATTTTCATTAAAGCTAAAGTTCTAGAATGTCTTGGAGGTAAGGTTCCCACCCAGGTCATTTCTTGCCCAACTCATGTGTTTCTCATAATCTAAATCACTTGGAAGGAAAAAGGAATGAAATTGAATCAGTAGTCAAAAAACTTCTGACAGACAAAAGTCTAGGACCAAATGGCTTCATTGGTAAATTCTACTAAACATTTAAAGAAGAGTTAATACCCATCTTTCTCAAAATATTCCAAAAAATTGAAGAGAAAGAAACACTTCCAAACCTATTCTATGAGGCCAGCATTACCCCAATACCAAAACCAGACAGACACCACAAAAACAACAACAACAAACCAGACCAATATCTCTGATGAACAAAGAAGCAAAAATCTTCAACAAAACATTAGCAAACTGAGGGGCGCCAGGGTGGCTCAGTCAGTTAAGCATCTGCCTTCAGGTCAGGTCATGGTCCTGGTCCTGGGATCCAGCCCCACATCGGGCTCCCTGCTCAGTGGGGAGTCTGCTTCTTCCTTTCCTTCTGCCCCTCCCCTGGGCTGTGTGCTTTCTCTCAAAACTTAAAAAAAAAAATATTAGCGAACTGAGTTCAACAATACATTAAAAGGATCATACACCATGATCAAGTGAGATTATTCCAGAGATGCAAAGATGGTTCAATATTCCCAAATCAATCAACATGATACACCACATGAACAAGACGAAGGATAAAAGTCATATGATCATCTCAATAGATAAGAAAAATCATCTGACAAAATTCAACATCCAATGACAAATACAGTGATAAAATTTATCACTATTTATGATAAAGCCTCTCAGCAAAGTGTGTGTAGAGGGAATACACCTCGACATAATAAAGGCCATGCAAGACAAACTCACAGCCAACATCATATATACTCAATGGTGAAAAGCTGAGAGCTTTTCCTCTAATATCAGGAAGACAAGGATACCCGATCTCCTCACTTTATTTAACACAGTACTGTAAATCTCAGCCACAGCAACCAGACAAAAAACAAAAACAAAAGGCACCCACACTGGTAAAAGAGAAGTAAAATTGTCACTATTTGCAGATGACATGAAACTATATACAGAAAGCCATAAAGACTCCACCAAAAAACTAGTAGAACTAATAAATGAACTCCATGAAGTTGCAGGATACAAAATCAACATACAGACACCTCCTGCACTTCTATGCACTAATAATGAATTACCAGAAAGAAATTAAGAAAACGACCTCATTTACAATTGCATTAGAAAGAATAAAATAACCTAGGAATAAATTTAACCAAGGAGGTGAAAGACCTGTACTCTGTAAGAGTACTGTAAGACACTGATGAAAGAAATGGAAGAGGATGCAAATAAATGGAAAGATATATATTCCATGCTCATGGATCAGAAGAATTAATATGGTTAAAACATCCACACTACCCAAAGCAATCTACAGACTAAATGGAATCCCTATCAAAATACCAATGGCATTTTTCACAGAACTAGAATAAATAAGCTTAAAATTTATACAGAGCCACAAAAAGACCCCAATAGCTAAACCGATTTTGAGAAAGAACAAAGCTGGAGACCTCATGTTCCCTGATTTCAAAGCTATAGTAACTACAAAGCTATAGCATATATACGGTATACTGAAACAGTATAGTACTTGCACAGAGACAGACACATATATCAAAGAAACAGAACAGAGAGCCCAGAATTAAAGCCACACTTCCACGGTCAATTAATCTATGGCAAAGGAGGCAAGAATATGCAATGAGGAAAGGACAGTCTCTTCGATCAATAGTGTTGGAGAAACTGGACAGCTACATGCAAAAGAATGAAATTGGACCACTTTCTTACATCATATACAAAAATACACTCAAAATGGATTAAAGACTTAAATGTAAGACCTGAAACAATAAAACTCCTAAAAGAAAACATAGTAAATACCCATACATTGGTCTTTGAAATACCTTTTTGGGGGCGCCTGGGGGACACAGTCAGTTGAGTGTTCAACTCTTGGTTTCAGCTCAGGTCATGATCTCAGGGTCGTGAGATCGAGCCATGCATTGGGCTCCGTGCTCAGCGCAATCTGCTTCAGACTCTCTCTCCCTCTCTCTCTGCCCCTCCCCACTGCTTGTGCATGTGCTCGCTCTCTCTCTCTCTCTCTCTCCAAATAAATAAATAAATAAATCTTAAAAAAAAAAAGAAAAGGAAATATTTTGGGGGAGTCTTACTCTTCAGGCAAGGACAACAAAAGTAAAAAATAACAAATGGGACCATATCAAACTAAAACATTTTGCACTGTGAAGGAAACCATTAACAAAACAAAAAGGCAACTCACTGAATGGGAGAAGACATTTGTAAGTGATAGATATCATAAGGGATTCGTATCTAAAATATATCACGAATTCATCTACAACTCAACCTCAAAAAAAATCCAATTAAAAAATGGGCCCAGGATCTGAATAGACATTTTTTCAAAGAAGACATCCAGATGGGAAACAGACACATGAAAAGATGTTCAACATCACTCATCGTCAGGGAAACGCAAATCAAAACCACAGTATCACCTCGCACCTGTCGGAATGGCTATTATCCAAAAAAAAAAAAAAAAAAAAGCTTGATAAGGACGTGGAGGAAACGGAGCCCTCGTGCACTGTTGGTGGGAATGTAAATTAGTGCAGGCACTATGGAAAACAGCATGGAGGTTCCTCAAAAAATTAAAAATAGAATTACCATACAATCCAGCAATTCTACTTGTGGGTATTTATCCCAAAGAAAATGAAAACAGCAATTCGAAGAAATATATGCATCCCTATGTTCATAGCAGCATCATTTGTAACAGCCAAAATACGTAAGCAACATAACTGTCCATCCACAGATGAATGAATACAGAAGATGCGACATATATACACAATGGAATATGAGCCATCAAAAAGAAGGAAATCTTGCCATTCGTGGCAACATGACTGGACCTAGAGGCTATTATGCTAAGTGAAATGAGTCAGACAGGAAAAGAAAAGTACTGTATGATCTCACTTCTATCTGAAAAAACAAAACAAAAAACGCAAAACAGAAACAGACTCAAAAATACAGAGAACAAACTGGTGGTTGCCTGAAAGGAGAGGGGTAAGGGGATGAGTGAGACAGGTGAAGGGGATTAAGAGGTACAAACTCCAGCTATAAAATAAGCAAGTCACAGGAACACAAGAGTTCCTGTGTAAAGAGTAGAGTAAAGGGCATCGAGTCAATAATATTATAATAACTTTATATGGTGACTGATGGTAATGACTCTCTGCGGTGATCATTTCATAATGTGTATAGACGTCAAATCACTATGCTGTACACCTGACACTAGTATAATATGTCAGCTACCATTTTTTTTTTAAAAGAATATAAATTTCCTGCCAATCTCTACTTCGGCTGTATTTTCATTATTATTCAGTCAAACGTATTTCCTAATATTATCATCTCTTTCTTGACACATGGGTTCCTGAGAAGTATTTAATTTCCAAACACATGAGATTTTCTAGTTATCTTGTTATTAACTCCCACCTGAACTGCACTGTGATCAGGGGGCGTTCTCTGTATGATTTTAATCCTTTCAAATTTGTGGAGACTTGCATTCAGAAGCAGGGTAGAGTTAAATTGTCTAAATGTTCCCAGTGAACCTGAATGTGTATTCTGGAATTTAGATACAGAGTTCTAGATATGTCTACTGGATTTCCTGTTAACTATTTGTTCACATAATCTATATCTTTACGGAATTTTATCTTGTTATTCTGTTAATTACTGAGAAATCACGATACTGTCAACTTGTCTGTTTCTCTTTCTCCTTCTGTTACTTTAGGTGTTACCGAGGCTGTGTTACATATAACTTTAATGTTGTTTTACCTTCCTGATGAATTCAAATCTCTATCATTACGAACTGACCTTTCTATCTCTAAAAATACTTTTTGTCTAAAACTCTTATCTCATTTCAGTGGAGCTAGATCACAGGGATCTGTGTTTGGCTCTGCCAGGCACCTAGAAGCTGCGCTCTACCAGTCGAGACCACTTTAAACAAAATTCATGACCTGAGGATTTTTAGATCTTCAAGGTTGTGTACATTTGGGCTATATAATCTTTTAAGAGCCAACTAATGAACCCCTCAAGGACCTTTTCCTCTACTTTGCTCGGTGCTAAGGCCTCTGGGGATGGGGAGCTGGGATGGATTTACTTGTAGTTCATCCTTACCCTGAGAGGTTGGTCCTCTGAAGTAGTTTATGGGGAGAAGGGTTTCCTATTATATATGATATCTCTGGTGGGCTTTGGTCTTATTCTGTCCCCTGCACTCTGTCAGGATGTCAAGGTCAAAGTTCAAGTTCACTCAGCTGAGCTAAAGTTTTCAAGGCAAAAGCAGTTTCAGGATTCAGCTTTACCAGAGTTCCCACCATAAATTTCTAACCTGTTCACTCTTTGATGATTTTAAGGTTGCCAGTGAACATTTTTAGTTGTTTTTAGGATCTGCACAACCTAGTCCATCTTTTACTAGTAGAGGAATTGTGCTTTTGCTTATAAAAAGAGGAGTGGATAGGGAAAAGGGGAAAAGGTGACTTTGAAGTTAGATGGACCTGGGTTCAAATCCTACTTATACCACTTTTTATTTCTATCATTCACTTTCAAATCCACAGCCACTGTCATTATTTTTAAAATAACAGTAACACCGCTTATTTCACAAGACGGTTGTAAGAACTGGATCATAATAATAGGTGCAGAATCTGGTAACCAGTAAGCACTCAGAGTCTGGTTGTTCTCCTTCCTCTGCCTAGCACGCCCTTCTAAGTTGCCACGTCTGTTGAATACTATTCATTTTTCAAAGTCCATGCCAAATATTAATTCCTCTTCCCTCCTACTCACCTCCAACATTAAAATTAATAGTTTCCTTACTACTTTGTCTTCACCTTTCCTATAATACTTATCCCATTGTTCCGCAATTATTGCTTATTGGTTTATCTGCCTCTCTAGACTTGAGTTCCTTGATGGCAGCGACTCATCTCTGAATCCCTAAAGTCTCCTTAACTATTTAGTGAACTGAAATTAAATCAATTCATCCCATTTTCATAATTTCTGACAGAACTACAGAGTTCAGTAAACTATCTGCTACCTAAGCCTTTAGATATTTAGATCTCATTTAAATCATGTGCATTTAGTTTTGCACATGTGGGTGATTAATGTATGCACAAAAAAAGGGATACGGCAAGCAGGAGGCTGCTATCTTTATAAGGGACTGGTTCCAAGATCAGCCCTTGGCTGGCATGGGGAAACCTGGCCTTCCTCCATCCCCTAACAGTTGGTTCACTGTGCCCAGACTCTGCCTACAAACAATGTGATTAGTGGTGAACACCAGCTTTCCTTCTGGGAGTCCAGAACTGGGTGCATGGGTGCTGACTCTCCAATGGGCTTCCCTGGGCAGAACCATTACACATAAGTTACTGCAGTTTTCACCGCTGGAAAAAAAAGAGCAACTCAAGTGTGTACCCTCCAGGAAGAAGAGAGGATGAGGACCCCTGTGCATGGAAATTCCCCCCACTTCACCTGTGTCTTTAATCCTTTGCTGATCCTGTCATGTGTCCTTTCACTGTAATAAACCTTAGCCAGGAGTACAACTATATGCTGAAACCCATGAATTCTTCTAGTGAATCAGCAAACACATAGGTGGGTGTTGGGCATCTCCCCCCCCCCGCAATTTTTTACTTCGAATTTTTAATTCACTTAAAAAAAACTGAGGAAAGGGGCGCCTGGGTGGCTCAGTTGTTAAGCGTCTACCTTCGGCTCAGGGCGTGATCCCAGCGTTCTGGGATCGAGCCCCACATCAGGCTCCTCCGCTGGGAGCCTGCTTCCTCCTCTCTCGTTGGCTGTCTCTCTCTCTGTCAAATAAATAAAATCTTTAAAAAAAAAAATGGGGGCGCCTGGGTGGCACAGCGGTTAAGCGTCTGCCTTCGGCTCAGGGCGTGATCCCGGCATTGTGGGATCAAGCCCCACGTCAGGCTCCTCTGCTATGAGCCTGCTTCTTCCTCTCCCACTCCCCCTGCTTGTGTTCCCTCTCTCGCTGGCTGTCTCTATCTCTGTCGAATAAATAAATAAAATCTTTTTAAAAAAATAAATAAATAAAAAATTTAAAAAATGAGGAAAAAATAGTATAATGAATACTCATATGCCATTCATCAACTGATTATATTTCATCACACTTGCTTTTTATACACACAACTCTTCTCAATCATTTCACAAAGAGTTGCAGATATTTCACCTCTAAACCTTTCAGCCTGCTGCTTCTAAATATAAGGACGTTCTCTTACATAATTACAACAATCACCTCACACCTAGGAACAAAAATTCTGTATCCTCTAATAAACAGTTTCCATTCAAACAACTGCCTGGAAAATGTTTACTTGTTTCAGTTGTCTACTGTAATGCAAAACTTGGTGGCCTAAAACAACTAGTTTATTATCTTAAACTAAACTATGCAGATTGACTGGGCTCAGCTGGACAGTTATGCTCCACACGATGGTGGCTAGGGCTGTCATATCCTGGGCTGGAACATCCAAGATGGGTCACCCCCACGGCTCGGAGCTGACACTGGTTGTCATTTGGGAGTTCAGCTGGGACTGTTGACCAGAGGAGCTACGTGTGTGACCTCCCTGTGTGATTTGGGTTTCTCACAGTTGGGCTGCTAAGTTCTGGGAGGGAACGTCTCAATGGCGAGTGGTCTAGGAATTGTAAAGTCATGTCGTCATATTTAAACTTCCAATTCAAATCTACTATTATAGAGCTTCTCATCTTCTGTTACGCAATATTTTTATCTCTTTTTTTACAGTGAAAAGCATGGTGCTAATAGCATTAACACATTGACTTATTTGAGCCTCAGAAAGTTTCAGAATTATACCAGAATTTTCACTGACACTAAACCTGGGTAAAGTACAACGTTTATTTGCAGTTCTTTTTGTTCTTAGAAGGTATATTCTACTGAAGAACCAGAGTACTGTGTTCAGAGTTACCTGCATTAACTTATTCATCTGCTGGTTATGTGATCAACGTAATACACAGTTAGGTCCTTTTTCTGTTTGCACTGAATTTCAAGATTTGCCATTGTATTCTTTTTTTAATTGAGTTTTATTTTTGAATATGTAAAATATTCACATCGGCCAAAAGTCAAACTTTGTAGAAACATATCTTCAAAAGTCCTGCCTCAAACCTATCTCCCTCTGCCAAATTCCGACCCACCACCCACAGGTAAGCATTTCAGGAGTTTCTGGTTTATCTTTCCTCCGTACGTGTGCGCACACGCCTTCCAAAAACTAAGTAAATATACCCAAATATTCCTATATCCCTTATATGCTACATTAAAGGTAGCATATAATATACATTCTCACACACCTTCTTTTCACACCTAGATCTATCCTCCTCAGTTCATAGAGATCTCACTCCTCCTTTTTACAGCTGCATTATACTCAACTGGCTGTACATACCTGTACATGTCCCCTGCGATCCCCCTGGAGTCCAAATTTACTTAGTCTTAAAAATGCAGTTCAAGGGGGCCTGGGTGGCTCAGTCAGTTGAGCGACCCACTTGTGATTTTGGCTCCAAGCCCTGAGTGGGGCTCTGTGCTAAACAGGGAGTGTGCTTGGGATTCTCTCTCTCCCTCTTCCTTTGTCCCTCCCCAACCCCTGCGTTCTCTCTCTCAAAAATAAATAAGTAAATCTTAAAAAAAACAAAAACAAAAAAACGCAGCTCAAGGCCCACATCCTTTAGAAAGAAAGCCTTCCTCTCTTCTCTGAACTCCAAGAACACTGTACCACTGATTCCTCTGCTCATCCTCTCCCCCCACCAAGAGGAAGCTTCTTTAAAAGTTATCTATAATCATTACTTCTTCCTCACCATAAATTTACTCTTAAATCCACTCTGATCTAGCCTCTATCCCCACCACTCCACTGAAACTGTTATTATCAAGATCAATACCCTTCATACTGGCAAATCCAACATATAGTCTCATCGTACTCAACTTCTAAGCAGCACTGGACACAGCTGACTACACCCCCTGGAAATGCTTCTGTCCCCTGGCTTCCAGGACACCACAGGGCATGTCTGGATTTTATACCTCATAGGCTACTCCTTTTCCATCCTTTGCTGTCCTTTCTCCTCTGCTTACCTTCTCAATGGCTGCTTCCTACCTCCACCAGTTTTTTTTTTTAATTTAATGATTTTATTTATTTACTGGAGAGGGAGAAAGCATGCACATGAGCAGGGGATGGGGAGAGGGACAAGCTGACTCCCCACGGAGCAGGGAGCCCGACAACAGGATTTGATCCCAAAACCCTGGGATCATGACCTGAGCCGAAAAGCAGATACCTAACCGAAGGAGCCACCTAGGAGCCCCACCACCAGTTTTTAATATCTATCAGTTTTCTGTCATAAATTGGCATCTAAAAGAGCCACATTAAGCCCACAATATTTTATATGGCCTGCAGAGAATTGCTTTTGTTTTATGTATGTACTGATTTTTGGTTTGACTTCACCAGCAAGTACTTTCCACCGAGGGATTCTGCGGGAGCTGCTCCGTCTCCCTGTGACATTCGGTCCTCACAATTCCGCACAGCTTCTTCGCAGTTGGGTCTCTGCTCAAGTGACACTTCCTCAAAAAGACCTTCCCTGACAACCCAATCTGAGGCAGTTCTCATGATCCCTGCTCGTATTTTTCTTCTTTCGCCTTCGCCGTAACATTTGGTATTATCTGAAGCTGTTCGATGAATTTGTTCACTTGTATTGTCACTCTTTCACCACCACCAGCTTCAGCACACAAACGTCATGAGAGGAGGGACCTCTGTCTGCCGTGCTCCCACCCAAGTCCCAGAGTCTGGAAGACCCCCAAGCACACAGTAAGCCTTTCCATACGTTTGTTGAATACAAGTCTAGTGTAAAACTATGAGGGGTTTTTTTTTTCATTTTAAAAAAATCTGGATTTCTAGCTTCTCATTCACAAATTAGAAAAATCAGATGCCAACCTCAGATCTGCCTTCTTGCATGACAATAGCTCCCCGCTTAGGATGAACCCAATCCTCTCCAATTAACTGTATTCCCCATCCAGCTCACTTCACACACATTTACTGGGCACTCACTATATGCCAGGTATCATTCAAAGTGTTCCACACTATTAGCTCACACACACACACACACACACACAAAGCCCTATAAAATAGGTACTATTATTATAACAATTTTACAATCAGGCAACTGAGGCTTACAGAGAACACATAGCTGACCCGAGATTACAAAATCAGCAAGAGGCAAAACCCAGATTCAAATCAAGACAAAAAAACACCTGGGCTCCTCATCACTACACCATATTTTGGGCATTTGAGTTGGTAACCTTTGATCTGTCCTTTCTACCTGGGCAAGCTCATCCTGTCTCAGGAATTTAAATACTACAACTCATTAACTGTCAATTCCAAAATGGGCTACATTTCTTCAATTCTAAAATGTACATTTTTTTCATATTTAATACCTCTAAAATCAGGATATATAATACAATCAATAGCAGCACCTTACAAGTAAGTGCTTTGGCCAAGTGGCAGTCATAACATGCCTGTCGCTGCCTGAACATGTGTGAACCTGGCTATTATTCCAGATGGCATGACTAGACAGTTGCAATTGTTTTTCAGTCAACAAGCCACTTAAAACCCATCTGAGGAAGGAGTATGAGTCCTGGTCCTCATCTGGAAATATTCTGTTGACATCTTCTGGTCAGATCAAAAAAGTGCCAGCATCAAAACTTATAAATAGGTCACGATGACTTGGGAAAAAAAAATGCCAGAGATAATAGTAAGGCACTGTTCCGGAAATGCTGCACTACTAGTCCTCTTAATGGTACGGAGGATGACACCGTGTGGAAAAACATAGACCATAACATCCCCGAGGTAAAAAGTGATTCAGAAAAGTAGACTCTAAAATATGAAGATGGGGGGGCACCTGGGTGGCTCAGATGGTTAAGTGTCTGCCTTAGGCTCAGGTCATGATCTCAGGGTCCTGGGATCGAGTGCCACATGGGACTCCTTGCTCATGCTTCTCCCTCTCCCTCCTCCACCTGCTGCTCCCCTCTCTGTCAAATAAATAAATAAAAATCGCAAAAAAAAAAAAAAAGATAAAATAAGCAGCCCTGATATCTGAAACTGATCTGACATTCACAGCTAGATCTCAAAATTATTACAAGCTGGTCTAAAGCTCACAGCAAGGCCACTTTGCTCTCCTATTGAACATAAACAATCTCAAAGAATACTAAACCACCTCAGGTTACTCTGACACCATGATAAAATGACACAAAATAAGGTCAACTCATAATTTTGTCTAAGAACAAGTCACTCGCTGTGTCATCCACAAAATATCCAATCATAGAATTGTCCCCACTTTCTAACAGCATCCCATCTTAGATGAATCCCTACTTCCTTAGACCCTTTCCCAATCATCCAACCAAAGCCCAAATCCTATAATCACTTATTTCTAATACCCTCTTATCGAGATGCCCCACAATTCCCAAAACGTGTTCTCCTTCATTGAAACAAGCAATAAAGCCACTTATTAAAACAAGATGTTTCTCAAAATGGAGCACAGGGGGAAGGGAGGGAAAAATAAAACAAGACGAAATCAGAGAGGGAGACAAGCCATAAGAGACTCTTAACATAGGAAACAAACTGAGGGTCCTGGAGGGAAGGGGGTTGGGGGGGTTGGGGTCACTAGGTGACAGGCATTAAGGAGGGTGTGTGATGTAATGAGCACTGGGTGAATCACTGATCTCTACCTCTGAAAAGGAAAATATACTTTATGTTCAACTAACTGAATTTAAATAAATAAAATTGAATTTAATTAAATGTTTAAAAAACAAGCTGTTTCTGGTGGTCTTTAGTGGGGTTGGGAGGGGGACTATATAAAAATGTCCCATTGCCAAACAATCTCACCAACAATTGGTAATGTTAGACTTTTCATTTTTCCTAATCTAATGTGAGAAATATAATCATTTTTCTGACAAATACTGTCCCTTTAACTGACATGTCCCTGATTACAACTCAGATCAAGCATCCTTTTAGATTTCCTGGCCATTCTCGTTTCCTTTTACTCTGAATCGCTTGTATTTTCGGCTTGTATTTTTCTAATGAGTAATATGTCTTTTTCTTATTGATCCGTGGGTGGTTCTTTCTGTATTTCAGATGCTAGACATTTGTCAGTGATATGTGCTATAGAGGCCTTCTTCAAGCTCATCGCAAATTAGTCTTTAGGATTTATGTTTTGTGTGTCTTTTTTTTTTTTAAGATTTTTTTAATTTATTTATTTGACAGAGATAGAGACAGCCAGCGAGAGAGGGAACACAAGCAGGGGGAGTGGGAGAGGAAGAAGCAGGCTCACAGCAGAAGAGCCTCATGTGGGGCTCGATCCCACAACGCCGGGATCACGCCCCGAGCCGAAGGCAGACGCTTAACCGCTGTGCCACCCAGGCGCCCCTATGTTTTGTGTGTCTTATTTAACACATTATTCCCTGTTCCAACGCCATAAAGATAGTGTCCTACGTTTTATTTTAGTAGTTTGGCTTTATGCATTCAGGTCATTAACGCCCCTGGAATTGACTTTTGTTTATGATATAAGGAAAGATCTTATTTTATCTTTTTGCTATTTGGATTTACAACTGTCCCCAAACAATTTCCTGAATGGTTCATCCTTTATCCTGTTAATATGCAAGGCCACCTCTGCGGTCCAATATGTTTTTATATACGGATAACTCTGCTAATAGACTCTACCCTGTTCTATTGGTCTTTGTGTTTCTCTCTCTCATCTAAGATTTAATATCACAATAATAATCCTTTCACTTGAATAGCAAACTAGAATTTACAAAGCACGTTCAAATCCATTGTCCAATTCAGACCTCAAAACAATCCTGTGAATTATTTGGATTTATTTGGATGAAGAAACTGAGGGACATAAGGGTTAAGTGAATTATCCCTGGGCACCAGATAGGAAGCAGAAGTGCAAGAACCCAATCTCACGTCTTCGGTTACCCCTCTTTCTACCGGAGAGTCTATCAAGTATGGACAAGAACAGTATCTGTCAAACAGCTCCCAAACAGATATGGGTATGTACTTTGTCCACTTCCAACTAAAACAAACCAAAACCTTGATAAATGAACAAATGCTTTAACAACTATGGTTGTTGGCACAAACCTATTATGCTTATCTTGAAAATAAACTCTATTCTGAAAATAGCCTTGCCCCAGCCCCCTGGACTCCAGCTGGCACCTTTGCTACTGCTCACCTCACACACAGACAAGGCTGCTGTTGGAAATCTTTACTGTGCACCATTCCTCCTCCCATCAGTAGTCGTTCTCAGCAGCCACTAGCCCTGCACCGCCAAGGACAGAACAGAGATGTGCAAACTGGACAGTTCTCTGTGTCTCAGAAAGGGAGGGGAGCAGAGCTGATGTCCCCAAATTGGAATTCAACACTAAAACTCAGTAACTGTGGGAAACTCCAGAAAGCAGGGGGCGACAGAGAGCTGTCCAACAACCCAGCACCTTGCGTAATGAGATAGGCACCGGCACTCACAAATAGTTCTCATTGAATAAATGGACTGCTTCATCCAGAGCCTGAATCACAGGTTCGACAGCCCTACACTGAGTGAGAAATTTAAAAAACAACACAGCAGCCCCTGACATCCAGAGGGTGGCCTGTCACTCACAGCTCGGCCATGCTGCTCTCCTATTGGACACAATAGCACAGAATACCAACCGTGGACAAGGTTATTCTGAAACCTTGACGAAATGAGGCAAAGGTCATTTGATAATTTTGTGTAAGCACAGACAAAAATGTGGCTATGCCACTCCCAAAATACCAGACACCCTTCTCTCTTGGCCAAAATGAGTGACTGCCACTTCTCTAACAATTACCTTTATTCTTTTGCTAGTCTCTCCTCCCTACGGATAAGATTTATTCCGATAACCAACCAGAGAATTGCCCGTTTTCCAACAGCACCCAAATCCTATGATCAGTTCTAACCCCTTCAATGAGACATCATTGTCCCCCATGGGCTATGCTCTCGCTTGCTCCAATGAGTAGTAAATCCAACTTGTTTAACCAGAGGTGTTTCCCTGGCAGTTTTTGGTTGTAGTCCGCTGACACAGTACAAGTCAGACAACCTAAGAATCTATGCCTTTCTCTTCCTGGGACGTTCTTCCAATCTCAGTCTGACAAGAACACAACCTCATTTCTGGAAGTCATCTCTAACTACACATAAGAAAGGTAACAAATTCCTTTAACACCAGAGACCTGGTTCACATTCAACTCCAATTCTACCAATAAACACGCTCCTACACAAAACTTTTTGTCTGTTTACGATAATATGCTTCTTTTAGATAGTACGCTCTTGGAAAGCCGAGGCTGTCTGACTCATCTCTGCAAATCTCTAGTACCTCACACAGGATAGAGGATTTCTTTTATGAGTGGTATTAACACATTGCTTGGGGGGGGGAATTTACTTTTCCCCCAAATAAAAGGATTTCTGTCTCTAAAAGAAACTTCCATTTTTCCCTCCACCTTTGCATTTCCTTAACTATCATACGTTTCGAATGTATACCTTTTCATATCTCTAAATATAACAAATATGATTAACACGTGTTTATATTTCTTAGAAGAGGTTTAGATCTCTCAAGACAGGGGCTCCTGGGTGGCTCAGTCGTTAAGCGTCTGCCTTCGGCTCAGGGTGTGATCCCAGGGTCCTGGGATCGAACCCCACATCAGGCTCCTACGCTGGGAGCCTGCTTCTTCCTCTCCCACTCCCCCTGCTTGTGTTCCCTCTCTCGCTGGCTGTTTCTCTCTCTATCAAATAAATAAATAAAATCTTTAGATCTCTCAAGACAAACCTAAGTATAATGCATTCTTTCATTTGTTCAACTAATTTCCATTTCTTTCCACCACCACCACCATCTTATTCCCCTAAAAACACCTTTAAGTGTTTGCAGCTTCAAAAGTATAGCAGAATAGTACATCCTTATTACATGATAACATCTAGAGAGGGGAGGGCCTGAGTTTAATTAGTCTACATAATGCTTGGCTAAATTACTTTTTTAAAAAAGAGACTGTCATAACACGTGTTCCACAGTTACTGAGAACCCTCTCCAGATGGAGACTGATCCCCGTCAACAAACATTTTGTTTCCTTCTTTACTGCAACACCCTGGAGCGGAGTAGAGGGAGACAGCACAGAACATTTACTCTTCTGATGCGAAGTATTCAGTCTGGTTTAGCACATTACATGACACACCATGCAATGTCACATCCTATTTAAAGGCATTCTGGCCAGTACTGTCTTTATCTTTCAATGGGAAAACGGGTTTAAATTCCAGAAACAAAGATTCAATTCAACAAATTCAAACCCACACCCAAAGAGCACCTCTCTTTGCACCACTTTGCAAGAAATATGTCAGACAGGTGGACAGATAGAAATATGAACGACTGAGTCAAAGGCAGAGAAAGTTAGGTGGCGTGAAGGAGGTCACAAATTGCCACAGATGTCACGGAGAAGTAGTGAGTAAGGATGACTGGAGAAAGAACATTCCAGACTGAAAACTCAGTCACAGTTTCTCAAAACCTGGAATCCTGGATGGTTTGGACAGAGGCAGGGGATACACAGGTCCTGGTATCTCCACCATTTAGGAGGCACGGGCTTGTTCGTACAGGGAGCTAAGGAAATCAAACATAAATGCTTGATGTAACTTAATTTTTAAGTTCTCTATGCAACTCCGCAAACCTGAGCTCACAGCCTTCAGAACAGGGGGGAAATCACTTTCTCCGGGTCTTCCGGATTTTAAAATTAACAAGAATGATTTCCATCACTGAAAGGTTGGAAGGTTGGAAGGTGGGTGTGGCCCCTCTGGCCAGCGCCGGACGTCCAGCCAGGACGCAGCAAGCCGTCATTCTGCACCCCAGGCCCAAAGAGCTCATCCCATGCTTCGAAGGCCCTAGGCAAACCCGAACCCCGACGGCTAGGCCTCCGGGGCCGGGGGCGGGCTCCATCAGGCCGCAGGCTGTGAACAAAGAGAAGGCCCGGGGCAGCCTCGGAGAGCCACGAAGGGCTCACGCAGCATCCGAAGGTACCTGCAGCCCTCAGGGGGTTGCGCCCCAGGCCCGGGGTCTACGGGTGTTCCTCCACGAGGGCCAGCCCCTGCCCCGGCCCGGACGCCGAGAGTGCACCGCGTCGCCGAACCCGTTGGCGCACTGCAGGCTCTCCCGCGCGCACCCGGACAAAGGGGATGGGGGAGATCGGCGGTTCCCGGGAGCTGCGACCCCCGCTCGTCCCGCCGCCCGCACCGGCTTTTACCTGCACGTCACTCAGCTCCACGCGTAGATACAGCTCGCGGTGTCGCTGAGCCCAGTAGACGTGCGGCGTCAGCACCTGATTCTCCATGGCCACACTGCCCAGGGCGCGGGGAGACGATCGCTGCGCCTCGCTGCCTCGGATAGTGCGCGACTGGAGCCGGCCGAACGCAGGCCACAACACCCCGCGCTCTTGAGCGCCGGCAGCCGGCCACCTCGAGACACCCCACGCTCGCAGGGTGCGCTTGCGCAATGAAAATTGGGGGCGGGGGCGGCGCGAGCTCTTGGCCTCCGCTCAAGCCGGGAGGGGGCGGAGCCGGGCAAAGGTGGGAAGGGCCGGTGACGCCAGAGCCTGATGCGGCCGCCTGGGAAGTTGGGAGTCCGCAGGTGCATGCATGGAGATTTTCTCTCTTCTCCGTGGCGATGTTTCAAGATAGGCTTAAAAATGAAAAATGCTGGAGACACAGAAAGGACCGATCAGAATGGGAAAGGGCTTGGGACTGGTGTATCTGGAAGGTCCCTCCCGTTTTATCACCTGTTAATTCAACGTTTACTAAGCGCCTACTAATTGCGGTGGGCTTCGAAGCTCAACACTGGAGCTACAGCAGTAAGGCACAGTCCCTGCCTGCTGTCCTGGAACCCTGCAATTACAAACACAATAAAGATGATGGTGGTTATAGGGGAAGCACTGTGGGAAGAGGGTAGAAAAGTGTTCTGAGAGGGGAGATCTCGTAAGCGCGTAAAGGCCAGAGATTTTCTGTGCGGTCCCATAGAACTTTATGCCGTGATGGAAATGTTCCATTCTGCGCTGATCAGTATGGCAGCCGCTAGCCACATGAGGCTTTTGAGTACTCGAATGTGGCTACTGAGACTGAGAAATTGAATTTTCTATTTTATTTACTTCTAATTAATTTAAATAGTGACATAATAGCGGCTATCCTATGGGACAGAGCAGGAGACTTGTCGCTCTTAAAATAGGAAACCCAAACTAGAAGCAACGCTAATTAGTGTCTAATTTAAGCTGTATCCACTTTCATTCCTGAGTCGGCTACGGTGAAGAACTGAATAGGAAGCAACATTACTGTGAAAACCAGAAGTCTGGGACAAAAATGAAACTTATAATTCATTTCTGTTAGCACTATTAGCATTTATTTAGCGAAGTGCTGAGCACAGGGACCCAGAGATGAAGAGAAATGATGTGGGCTCTCAGGAAATATTTAATTCAGGGGGTGGATAGTATAAAATATGGGGGTTTTCATATGGTGAATGCACAGAGCTTACAAAGGCAGGAAGGTGGGAACTGAGGGGTCTGGAAACCATGGGTGGACATTTGAGAGCGAGTCCTTGAGAGCTAGACAGTGAAATGTGGGGAGGATTTTGATAAAGAAAGAAGCAGAGGTGGGATAATGGAAGCATGGGGCAGGAGTCCAAAGGTGAAGAAATGTGGACGGTTATGTGTGCTAGGGTTTAAGGGCATGGAGAATAGAAGTCACCCTGGATCTAGAAAGGCAGAGGAGTGAGTTAGGAAAGTCTTTGTTTGCTTCAGTGAATATTTGTCCTGTATCCCACAGACACATGGAAGCCAGAGAAGTTTGTTAAACTGGACGGTAGCCAAATCAAATATGTGCTTGGCAGGACCACCTATCAGTGAGGAGGAATTGATAATAGGCAAACTGGATGGAGGTGATTCAGTCAGCTGGGTAAGGGATAACAAAAGCAGTAAACTTGATAGAATTGAATTTTAAAAATAAAATATTTTTGAAATGATAACAGTGTTTTTGTTGCATTGTCTTTAATACAATGCAGATCCAATATAGGGCTCTTTTTAAAAATTGAAGTATACAGGAAATGAGCAAATTTGAAATGTTTATCTTAAGCTGAATTTTTACTTACATTTATATCTGTGTCATTAATTACCATCTAGATCAAGATTGGGAACATTTCCAGCATACTCCGGGTTTCTCTTAGATTAGTATACGTTTGCTTCCCAACCCTTCCTCCAAAATTTCTATCGTGACCTCTATCACCATAAAGTAGATCTTGTCTGTTCTTGAATTTCCCATAAATGGAATGGTTTTAGTTTGTTTCTGCAGTGTTGTATTTCATTGTATGAATATACCACAAGTTATTTATCCGTTCTCTCGATGAAGGACATTTGCATTGTTTCCCATTTTGAGCTATTATAAATAATGGAATGCAATGAACATTTATGTCCCTATCTTTTGGTATATAAATGTGCTTAATTCTCTTGGATAAAAATGTAGGAGTAGAAATGCTAGGCCACAGGGTAGGTACATGTTGCATGTTAGTAGGTAAGCAGATTTTGTCTTTGTTTTTAGTATAGTTGACAGGAGATAAGCAGTTTCAGAAAGTGTTCTATCAGTTTACAAACCTACAGGCAATGTTTGAAAGTTCCAGTTGCTTTATTTCCTTGGTATTTTCAGTCTTTCTAATTTTAGCCATTCTGGTGGTGGGTATGTAATAAACAGTAAAATAATTTCAATTCAGAGTACTGAAAACCCGAGGCTTATCAGCTGACCTCCACCCAAGGTGGGAGCTATGGATAAGCAAGAAGATTGACTCTTGACATTTTGCCCCAGATCCTCTATGAGAAAGGTCCAAAGAAAGGGGGCCTCTCCAGCCTGCTTCAACTAACCTCCATGGCTAACCTACTGGAAACTTTTCTCTGCCTGATTTTCCATATCCATCAAATGAGAGAGTTAGAGTCAGTCCTTTCTGAGGACCTTATTAGCTATTACTAAATTTTCCTGCAAAGAGGCCAGCTTTTATGGACCCTTTTCTCCAGGGGAAATTCAATAAGAAAAAAAACTGAAATAGAAAGAGGAATGAGTAGTGTCCAGGTAAACTATAAAACGAAAAGATGGCAGAAGGGTTAAAAAGACAGAGCCAAGTAACACTGCCCAGCTCAATGAAGTAAGGCTGGGTGTTTTATGATAATACGAGTCATATAAAAATGCAAATGAAACACTAAGCATCCTACCTTCTAGATGCAACCTCCCCCGGCCCTGAAAGAAGCGCACACTCAGTGATTAAGGGGGTTTTTCCAGCCTTTGACTAGTGATCACGCACATTTTCCTAGTTCACCTTTCTATTCCCT
Organism: Ailuropoda melanoleuca; assembly: GCF_002007445.2. Taxonomy (NCBI): domain Eukaryota; kingdom Metazoa; phylum Chordata; class Mammalia; order Carnivora; family Ursidae; genus Ailuropoda; species Ailuropoda melanoleuca. The sequence goes on from NC_048222.1 coordinate 42,107,967, forward strand.
GGAGAAGTTTTAGAAAATGAGCTGTAGAATTTGGCTGTCTTGTCCCTCACCCAGAATCACCTAGGGAAATACCCTTAACGAAACTCATGTTTGTCTGTCTAGCCAGCACAGAGCTGAGTGGAGAAGAAAGCTCACTGGGTCAGCTCACGCACCTACTGGGGCACTGGGTGAACCCAGCTCATATCCCTGTGACCTCCTAGCTAGTCCAAGAGGATGGTCACTGCAGGCACTGACAGAAAAAACTTCCTCTCGGTCTGCCAACTCATAGTCTAGAACGATGTGCAAAATGACCGCTTGGGTATGGGCAGTGGTCTTTCCACCCTATTCAGTTTGATCTCTGATAATTCCTGGCTCTCTGAACTGCCTGCATGGTTGCCAGGTGCAGACAGTTGGTATGCTACCCTTTGTGTAAAAAAATAGTGGACTAGTAGGAGGAATAATCATCTATCTACACGCATTTGTTAAGCGTTGGACTCTTGGCTTCTGCACAGGTCATAATCTCAAGGTCGTGAGATCAAGTCCCTAGTCTGGGTCTGCGCTCAGCGGGGAGTCTGCTTGAGATTCTTTCTCTCTCTCTCTGCCCCTCTCCCACTTCGTGTGCTCTCTCTCTCTCTCAAATAAATAAATAAAAATTTTTTTAAAAAATAAAAATAACTTCAAGAAAGGTTGGTGGTGTTTGTGGTGTTCCATGGTGAAGATGTTCGTGGTGTTACATGGTGAAACATTGGAAATTACACAAGGAGAATGACCAAATGAATGTTAGCATAGTTGCTCAATGGAAAAACAACACAGCAGTGCAAAATGGTGAATTCGAAACTAGCAATATTGAAGTTTATGATAAAAAATACAAAATTTCCAATTACAGGGGTGTCTGGCTGGCTCAGTGAGAAGGGCATGTGGCTCTTGATCTTAGGATTGTGAGTTCAAGCCCCGTGTTGGGTGGTAGAGATTACTTAAATAAAATACAAATTAAAAAATTTTTCAAAAATTCCAGTTGCAACTTTACATAGTGCTACAAGACAGGGACGTACCTTGTGTTTTTGTTTTGCTTCTTTATAACCCTGGATCCTTCCCAATTTAGGGGGTTAAGATGTGGTAACCCTTGCTCTTCTGCAGTTATAATGATGGGAACAGAGAACAGAGACATCAAATTCTTCTCTTTAAACCTGGATGCACGTGTAAAACAAATTATTTGGAATAGGTGGGTGGAGGGATGGGCTAAATGGGTGATGGGTATTAAGGAGAGCACTTGTGATGAGCGCTGTGTGTTAGTGATGAGTCCCTAAATTCTTTCCCTGAAACCGATACTCTACTATATGTTAACTAACTTGAATTTAAATAAAAAAGTATACAAATAAAATAAAAGACAATAAAACATTTGAAATAATATGCAGATTAAATAAAAAATTTCCAAGCATAATAGGGAGAAAAAAGTCAAAAGAGAAGTAAGGGACTCTGCTCAGTGGCCTGGCATTTATACAAATGATAAACCTGACTTTGGAGTTCAGTAAACACCAAGAGGATTTTTCAAATTTTTTTAAAAAAATTATTTGTTTGTCAGAGAGAAAGAGAGAGCACAAGCAGGGGGAGCAACAGAGGGAGAAGCGGACTTCTCCCTGAGCAGGGAGGCCGACGCGGGACTCGATCCGAGGACCCTTGAATCACGATGGGAGCCGGAGGCAGACACTCAACCACCTGAGCCACACAGGCCTTCTGAGGATTTTTTTTAAAGACTATTTTTTTTAATAAAGATTTTATTCATTTACTTACTTATTTGAGAGAGAGGCTGTGCATGAGTGAGGGGAGGGGTGGAGGGAGAGGGAGAGAAAGAATCTCAAGCAGGCTCCATGCCCAGAGTGGAGCTGGATGCAGAGCTTGATCTCGGGGTTCTGAGACCTGAGGATCACGACCTGAGCCAAAATCAAAAGTCGGATACTCAACCGAGTGAGCCACCTAGGCACCCGGAAAGATTTATTTATTTTATTTTAGAAAGACAGAGAGGGAGAGAGCAGGCAGGGGGAGGGGCAGAGAAAGAGGGGTAGAGAACCCTTAATCAGACTCCCCGCTGAGCGCAGAGCCCAATGCAGGGCTCAATCCCAGGACCCTGAGACCATGACCTGAGCCAAAATCAAGAGCCAGCTGCCCAACTGACTGAGCAACCCAGGCGCCCCAGTAGGAGGGTTTTTTTAAAGGGGTAGGGGGAGCTAAGGGAGTCCCTTGAGAAGGAGCCTGGATCTTGCCGTCTCCTCCCCTTAAGGGCTTCTCCAAAGCTGAAGGGAATAGTAGACCCCCCCTCGACACCCGTGGCAGGTTTAGGGATCTAGGGAAAGAAAAGAAAAGACCTGTGCTCATGACCAGGCATTAGTGCAAGACCCTTGAGAAGCAGTTGCACCTGGTAGAGATAAATGTTGACTATTAGCAAGAGGGCCCAAGGCAGCCTGGATGTAGGTAAAGGTGCAGGAGAATATGTAAGAAGGGCTAGCCATCGGGGCAGAGACTGACAGATAACAGATCTCACTGGGTACCTCATGACCTCAGGAGGTCATACCTGAAGATTAGCTGTATGTTCATTTCCTAGTGCAGCAAATAACAAAATACCACAAATGGAGGTGAGGTGCTTAAAACAACAGAAATCTGTTCTCTTACAGTTCTGGAGGCTAGAAGTTCAAAATCAAGACGCTGGCGGGACCATGACCCCTGAAGGTTCTAGGCAAGAATTCAACCTGTTGGTTGCTGGCAATCCTTGATGCTCTTTGGCTTATAGGGGGATCGTGCCAAACTCCACCTCTGTTGTTACATGACACTCTCTGTGGGTGTATCTGTTCTTATTTCCTCATATGATCTTCTTTTTTTTTTTTTTGTAAGATTTTATTTATTTGAGAGAGAGAGAGAGCACGAGTAGGGAGAGCAGCAGAGGGAGAGGGAGAAGCAGGCTTCTCTACTGAGCAGGGAGCCCAATGAGGGGCTGGATCCCAGGACCCCTGGATCACAACCTGAGCCGAAGGCAGACGCTTCACCAACTGAGACAAGTGCCCCTCATATGGCCTTCTCATAAGGACACCAGTCAATGGATTTGGGACCCACTCAACTCTAACATGATCTTACTTTAACTAATAACATCTGCAAAGACCCAATTTCCAAGTAAGGTCACATTATGAGGTTCTGGATGGACATGGATTTGGGGAGGACACTCTTCAGACCAGTACAGCTATGATGAAGGACATCTTAAGAGATCCTGGTATAGAACAGGGATTATATATTTTCATTCATTCATTTCAGTGCTGTTACTGAACTCATTTTATAGATGAGAGAAATCAAGCTTAGGAAAGCCTAATATCACTGTCATTAAGGAGAGGAGCCAGGATGTGAACCCACGTCTGGCTGATTCCAGGAGTAACAGAGGAAAAGTACCATTGCTTGAAGATCATAGAGTGTTAGACACAGAAGGACTGTTAGGTTGGTCTCTGCTGAGGCCCAGTGTAGAAAACTGTCAGGGTCTCTAAAACATAAGTCCAGACCCGGACAAGGACCTGATTGCCTCAAAGAGGCATGGCTTCTGGATGCAGCCCAGATTTCCCTAGGGATGGTTCTCCCTTGGCCTTGCCACCCTAGCTTTTACTCACACTTCCTGCCTGCCATCCATTATGCCAGAATGTGACTGTTATGTTATGCAGGCACAGATCTGTGTCAACAGTGCCATGCTATTTATTCAGCCTTGTGTGCTAGACGACTTGCCTTTTTCCTGATGAGTTCCTAGAGCGCAGGGCCCCAGAAAGCTGACTAGGCTTTGTCAAGCACACACACAAGCTTGGGAAGACCCAGGACTGACTGAGCCAGCCAGTAAAGATACAATGAGCCACTTTAGATTCAGACAGTATATTGCTTACCTATACAACAAAAGGAAGAATGCATTAAGGTGCCAGCTGCCAGTGGTCCTTGTCCCACAAATCAAAACAGAGAATATTGAAACAGAAGAGGCCAGATGACTGCAATACAAGTTCTGGGAAACCCAGCTGCTGAGAAGCCCATTCTAGACTGAAGCCTAGTGATTCTTACATTCTGCAGCTCTATTCTGAGGGGGTGGGCAGAAAGCCCACACCTCGTCAGAACCTGGGAGATGAGAAGCCGTCAGGGGAGACGACCCTAAGATCCTCATGAGCCTCCCATCCTCTGCTGCTCTGGGAGGATCACAAAGCATTCTGCTAAGACTCAGCGAAGCTTTGGTTCGAGGCCTGCGAGGCCTAGGTAGAACATGCAAGCTTGCCAGGGTACACGATGGAGATATTCCCCTACAGCCTTCTCTGGTTTGAGGCTTTTTAAGCCCACCATAGAGAAGATACGATTGAAAACCAAGAAATCTAATCTAGATCAAGCCATAATTAGCCAAGTGACTTAACCTCTCCAGAGCTTGCTTTTTTTTTAATCCATAAAATTATGTATTTTTGTTTGGTTGCTTTTTGCGAGGACTTTTTCCTCTTATTAGGGTGTAAACTGCAGAAAGGGATCTTGTCTACTTTATTCACTATTGCAGCCCCAGTGCTTAGAACAGTGATAGGCACATGGCAGTGATTCAAGGAACACTTGGTTGAAGGAAATGAACTGCAAGATATTACATTGTATTTTGTTAGTATGTGCAGGTGCATTCAAAGCCTTAAAACATACTCTCAGGTCATTTGCAGAAAATTCACAGAGGAGTCCCAGTGAAAATGACTGTACTTTTCTTTTAAGGGAGCCCAACTAAAAAAAGCCTCCAAAGTGAGTAACTACATAATGAGGAAAGGAACGTGGCACCCAAATAGATCTTTTACAAGTACTATTATAATAAAACCTAATGACACACACCTCTGACACATTGCTCTTGGTAATAATAGAAAGGAGAGGAGGACCGGCTTTTCCATTGCTCTGTTCTACACCTGCCACTTTCCCAATCATTCCCAGGCTCCCTTTTTCTCAGCCAATGCATGGTGTAAAATAGGACGAAGATTATGGGTCAAGGGACCTACCTGCCTCTTGTTGTAATTACAGTAAGTCACTCATTTCCTGCCCTAGCCCCCAATTTCCTCCTTTTATGTGTGATTGTACCACATAATGGTTTTTCGTAATTATAACTGTTATATCTCTTCTACAGATAAACCATGGCTCAAAGAGATGGAATGACCTGCTAAAGATCACTAATTAGTATGAGAACCAAGTCCCTCCCCTCTGTCATCTCCACGAAGGGGCAAGGATTTTTGCTGGCTTGCTCCTTGCTCTAATCTCAGCGTCTACAACTCTGCCTGGCACATAGCAGGCACTCAATATGTATTTGTTGAATGAAAAAAAAAAATGAGTAAGTAGAGGCGCGCCACAGTGCTTCCTGCGGCTTCCAGAAAGTCGCTGCCTCTTTCTGGATTTCATCGGTCCCCGTCCCGCGCCCGGTTCGTTCCTCCGGCCACTAGACAGCACTGTGGCAACGCACCCCACCCAGCAGGGAGCGGCGCCCTTCTTGGCCCCGCGGAGCCTTCGCTGGTCGGAGGGCGGGTCGCGAGGAACCGGAAGTGCCGGAGCGCAGCTGCCGCCGCCGCCGCCGCCGCCTTTAAGTGCTGTGTTCGCCGCCTGGGTTATCACCGGCTCGGTCGCCGAGGAAGCCGCCGCAGCGGGGTCGGGAGTGGAGGCGGCGCGGCATGAAGCGGCGCAGGCCCGCTCCGTAGCACGCGTCGGGACGCTCCGGGCGGGGCCGGGGGGGAAGGTGCAGTATCCGCCCCCTCTCCTTCCCCTTCGCCCGCGAGGCCTGGGCCCCAGCCCGGCGGGCCCGCTCCGCCTCACGGAGGAACCGCCCGGCGCGCTCTCCGGGTTAGCCCGCTCTGCGGTTTACCCGGCGCGCCGCCCTGCGCGGGTCAGAGCTGGTGGCGGGGCCCCGCTTGCCGGAAGAGGAAGCCGAGGCTCTGAGATTCCGAGTCCACCAACGTTCACTGGGCGCCCCCTGAGCGCTGGGTGCTGGCCTCCGGACTTCCACGTCCGTTATCTTAATTGAGCCTCGCTGGGGTTGGGAGCCGGGTATTGCCCGGGCTTGCAGATGAGGAAACGGAAGCCCGCAGAGGCGAAGGGATCTGCCTAAAGTTCGACTGTGGCGGATCGGATTCGGACTGAGATTTTTTTGGTTTCCCAGCCGGTGTTCTTTTCCTTCCTCCTGCCTCACTAGGTCGATTCCCTCCCTGCTCACCGGCCCCTTCTCATTCTATTTCACACCCCCCGGGGCAGGATAGATACATTTCTTTCCCTCGAGCCACCTCTCCCCTCACACACTTTCTCCTGAGACTTCCAAGACTTGGCATCCCCCCATTCTCCTCAACATTCTCTGCTACACCTGTCCTCTTCTTCCCCATTCATAGCTTTCCAGATCTTTGCCCCAGTCAGTGATAATGAACCTCTCAACTAACTGTGGACCCTGAAGAGTGAAATAACTAGGCTTCAATGAGGCGTGGGGTGTTCAAGTGGACGACTGTTTGGCTCTTGGATTAAAAATAAGAATGACATTTGAGTCCATCCAGATTCAGGAGTTCTGAAGTTATTCTCTAACCCAAGATGCTCTTCTCAGAGTGAGGTGCTTAGTGCATGGGACGGTGTCTTGACATCTTAGTCCATTGTTCTTATATTAGCATAACTTCACTGTGTTCCCTCCATTTGCCCCTGAGCTTTTCTCACCACGTCTCTCTCCATCACCTGCTTGGGCTATGAGAGCCCAGCATTAAAACTGATAATGAAATAACAAGTGTAATCACCGATCCTCTTTTTTTTTTTTTTTTCCTTTTACTAAGTCAGAATTTCAACAACTTAATGCTTCCTTTTATGGAAAAGTTAGCTGGAAAGGAAAGGAGCAAAAGTGGAACGCACTTAAAATGGATAGCACGTTCTTTGTCTTATGAAAAAGGTTATTAAATGCAAATTAGTTCCCTTTCCACAAAAAATGGCCTGTTTATAATTCTTATTGGTTGTTCTGAGTCTACTCCATCTCCAACCAGCTCAATATGTATTACGTAAAATAATGCAAATGTATTATTAATGTAAAAGCAGGAACAGAACCAAGCACACAAATGAATGTTAGTAATCATCTGTCATTTTTGAGGATTTGTAGTAGCCACCTGAGTGACCTCACGTTTGTGTGCCTTCTATACTTTCTAAAGTTCTTCCATAGTTTTCCTTATAATGTACATCTAGATGTCAGGATTTACACTATGGTTAGGATATCCTTTTGAGTAAATTAGGCTATACATTTCAGAAATTTTTTAAAAATTATGATTTTGATAATCTAAAATATAGATACAAAATAATTCAGGGATTATATATCACACCAAGAAGAATGTTTCTATGTCAATGTTAAGTACTATTTAGATTTAATCTTTCTGGCCACATATCCATTTCAATAATGATCAACAGCCTTATATCTTATTTCATTATCCTGGTGAGCAGGATTGGATGGTGAGAAAAGGAAAGACTCCTGTGAGAAGAGAACAAGATGAGCAGAGGGATCTATGCTTGAAGTTGAGTCACTTGAAAAAAGATCTCTTTGAATGTGGAAGAGATCTGAGCAGATGAAAATACAATCAGGTAGGCACAAGGGAAGGGCCTTAAGTGAAGAGGTAGGTGGGGCAGTGACGTATATGCACTGTGCTGAAAACCTATGCTGATTCTCTTTTCTAATTTTTGAAATTAGAACTTTGAGAATGTATTTGAATATGAGGTGTTAATGGAAATCTGGAACTTAAATCATTTTGTTAGACATTTGTGTAAATTACTAAAATTATACAGTATCATATCTAGCCTAGAAAATGCAGGATATTCATTGACTATAAACAGAGTAGTAGAATGTCATTTGAACTGTAAAATTTGAGCGTGTATGTGTGTGTGTAGAGAGACAGAAATAGTCCAGAGACCTAGTACAATTTAGGAATAGCAGGTGATTTGCTATTAATGAGTGTGAGCTATTTCAACTTAGACGTAGGAGAGCTGTCAAGTTAATGGTGACTCAGGAAGCTGGGCAGTAAGCCTTGGGAAATCTGCCTGCTGAGTTTCCTGGTTCTGTTCCCTAGCCCTATTCTTAGGAGCAGTGGTTCGGACATGAAGTTCCAAATTTAACAAAAGTTGAGAAAAATGAACACGGTTTGTGTAGCTTTTTCTCTCATTTGTCCCTAACTCTGTTAGAAGTGAAACTAGATCCACTGCCATATTTGATAGAAAGTAGGCCTCCCACTAACTTTTAGATGGGCAATCTCCACTGTCATATACTGCCATTTACTAGCAGCTGAGCCAAAACAACTTCTCTGCTGGGCTGCTTGGATTTTGGTCCTTGGCGGTAAATGCCCCATTGTAGTAATGTTACAGGTTGGATACCTGATACAATTCTTGAATGGGTTTTCTGGTCATTTTTGCTACTGTTACATTGAAGATGGTAGTATAGTTCACTGTAGCATAAAAAAAGACACACTATCCTGGCGACACAGTTCGTTTCATTTTGCATGCCATAATGCTTGCCTGGTGGACTAATTCACAACCCACACCTGCTAATTATTTTTTCTCTGTGGTTGGTAGTTACCCTGGACTCTTGTTAACCTGGGAAATTGAGCTTTAAAAAAAAGACATCCTATTAAATATACAACCATGCATTGATTGTTGTTCTAGAGTTAATTACATAAATGTAATCTATTTCTCTCCCATATCCACAGGTTGCTCCAGAATTTTTGTTTATGCTGCTTCTTTTAGGTAGTTTCACAAATAATCCATGTCAAAATATCACACAATGGCTTGTTATAACCCTTCTAATTATTTTTTCTGATATGTCGCTGCTTTAAGTATTGAAATATTGTTTAAATATTGAAATAGATAAAATAATCCTCTTCTGAATTTGTAAAATGAAAAGAAATATCATCAGTAGGTGAAATACTAACACTGTTTTGGGGTTGAACTGGAAAATTAAGTTCAGATTTTTATCAGAATATCGATAGTACAAACATTAAATGCTTTTTGCATAAACAACTTCACCTAATTAAAGCTAATTAAAGTATCTTTTTTCTCCCATTTAATCACGAGAGTGAAAGTTACATAATCTGTAATAGTAGTTACATAAATTCCTTATAGTTACCAAAAGTGATCATAAGATAGTGATGTCTAGGCAAGAGCAGAAGACAAAGAAAAATGTACCAGCCAGTTAAGTCTTTTGTTGTTTGGAGTTCCACTTAAATGGAAACAGTATTTATATTATCTTGGTAAGTGCCCTAGGAAGTTTATTACAAGTAGATTGTTTGCTGCAATTTTATTACTGTTCTAATTGGTCATGATTATTTCTGTTAACTGAAGTCCACATTTATCAAATGTGTTACTTTTTTAAGTGCAAAAACACTTACCTCCCTTAGCACATTGAGATTCACTGTTGACATGCTCTTGGATAGAGCATAGCAGCCAACTGGCATATGGCCTGTTTCCTTCCAGTGTGGGAAAGAAAAAAGGAATTTTGGCAAGAGATATGTAAGGACAGCCTTTTATAAAAGTTGCTAAAGGGATTTATAGTCACATTGAAACAGACATGACCTCAATTTTTTAAAAATCTAATTTTTAAACTGAACACAGAGAAGGTGGAGCTATTAACTTTTCTTACTAGGTTTCATTGCAGCTGTGCTGAAGAGCATTTTTTTCTTGCCTTTTTGGTGGGGGGAACACTATCAGACTCATTCCCATTAATATAAAAGAGGACTGGCCTGTGAACAACTTCATGTGCCTTATTTTTCTAGGAAAATGCAACATGGCAGCAGCAATGGAAACAGAACAGCTGGGTGTTGAGATCTTTGAAACTGCAGATTGTGAGGAGAATATTGAATCACAGGATCGGCCTAAATTGGAGCCATTTTATGTTGAGCGATATTCCTGGAGTCAGCTTAAAAAGCTCCTTGCTGATACCAGAAAATATCATGGCTACATGATGGCTAAGGCACCACATGATTTTATGTTTGTGAAGAGGAATGATCCAGATGGGCCTCATTCAGACAGGATCTATTACCTTGGTGAGTATGAAGTCATAGTTTCTGAGAGGAAGTGCTTTCTTAATTCAAAATCTAGATAAAATTGGCACTCAAATTTTGGTGAATAAATAATGAATCATTGATGTTCCACTAAAGGAACAAAATGCATTTCCTTAGGAATGGTCAGATTAGGAGCATAAACAGTAAAACCACATTCAACAGTTGCTGCTTTTGTTTTTTTAAACCAAGGCTGGTTCTGGTGTCTTTTTCCTGAGCCTGTTCACTCCAGATTTAAGATCTGTCTGAATTAAATATATTATGCCACTGACTTACTTCTTTGTTTATTAAATTTTTCTTAAAATTTTTATTTATTTATTTTAGAGATAGCGCCTGTGAGAGAGAGCGGGAGGGGGGGCAGGGGCAGAGAGGGAGGGAGAGGGACAAGTAGACTCCATATTGAGCCCCTCCGGGCTCAATCTCAGCAACACTGCGATCATGACCTGAGCCTAAATCAAGAGTCAGCCCCTTAACCAACTAAGCCACCCAGGTGTCCTTTGTTTATTAAATTTTTAAAAATAGGTTTACTGCTTTTTTCCAAAGTTATTTTATTCATACACATATATATATTTTTAGAGATACTCTCTGCATTAGCCCACATCAGTAATTCTAGATGCATTTTTTTAACAGCTTAAGACTATTCCATTATATAATTGTGCCATATTTATTTAACCATGCCTCTAATAAGGAGCATTTAGGTTTTTCTATTATACTGTTACAAAAGATGAGGCAATGACTATCACTGTATTAGATCATTTGGTACGTTTGTGAATTTACGTATAGGACTAATTCCAAAGGGTGGAATTGCTGGGACAAAAGGTGTGTGTATTCTGAATTTTGGTTGATATTGCCAAATTATCCTTCTAACAAGGTTATAGGGTTTATATTCCTATCAGTGTTGTCTCAGAATATCTGTTTCTTCACACCTGTACCAGTAGCGAGTAATCATACTTTATCTTTTCCAGTCTGATTAGTGAACAGCAGTCTCATTGTAGTTGGTTTTTAAATTACAGGTTTTTTTAATTGAGGTATAATTGACATTATGTTAGTTTCAGGTGTACAATATAAAGACTTGATACTTGTATACAGTATAAAAGGATCACCAAAATAAGTGATCTAGATCTTTTATAATATCTAGATATTAACTAGGTATCTTTGACCTTACAGATTAAAGAAAAAATATTTTTTCTTATGATGAGAATTAGAATTAAGATCTCTCTTCACAACTTTCAAATATGCGATACAATGTTATGAATTATAGTCACCACTCTGTACATTACATTCCAATATCATAATTTTAATTCCAATTATAAGTGAGGTTGAGCATCTTTTCACATATTTAAGAGACATTTGTATTTCCTTTAAGTCCTTACCAATTTATACTTTTTTGTTTTTTAGTTTATATATTTTTTTATTATTAACATACAATGTATTATTTGTTTCAGGGGTACAGGTCTGTGATTCATCAGTCTTACACAATACACAGCACTCACCACAGCCCATACCCTCCCCAGTGTCCACCACCCATCCATCCCATCCCTCCCACCCCCCTCCATACCAGCAACCCTCAGTTTGTTTCCTGAGGTTAAGAGTCTCTTACAGTTTGTCTGCCTCTCTGGTTTCTTTTTGTTTCATTTTTTCCTCCCTTCCCCTATGATCCTCTGCCTTGTTTCTCACCTTCCACACATCAGTGAGATCATATGATAATTGTCTTTCTCTGATTGACTTATTTCACTTAGCATAATACCCTCTAGTTCCATCCACGTCATTGCAAATGGTAAGATTTTTTGATGGCTGTATAATATTCCATCGCATATATATACCACATCTTTATCCATTCATCTGTTGATGGACTCCTGGGCTCTTTCCATAGTTTGGCTATTGTGGACGTTGCTGCTATGAACACTGGGGTTCAGGTGCTCCTTCAGAATCTTTGGGGTAAATACTTAGTAGTGCAATTGCTGGGTCCTAGGATATAGCTCTGTTTTCAACTTTTTGAGGAACCTCCCCATACTGTTTTCCAGAGTGGCCGCATTCCCACCAACAGTGTAGAAGGGCTCCCTTTTCTCCGTATCCTCGCCAACATCTGTCGTTTCCTGACTTCTTAATTTTAGCCATTCTGACTAGTGTGAGGTGGTATCTCATTGTAGTTTTGATTTGTATTTCCCTGTTGCCGAAAGATGTTGATCACTTTTTCATATGTCTGTTGGCCATTTGGATGTCTTCTCTGCAGAAATGTCTGTTGTCTTCTGCCCATTTCATGATTGGATTATTTGTTCTTGGGTGTTGAGTTTGATAAGTTCTCTATAGATTTTGGATACTAACCCTTTATCTGATATGTCATTTGCAAGTATCTTCTCCCATTCTGTTGATTGTCTTTTGGTTTTGTTGACTGTTTCCTTTGCTGTGCAAAAGCTTTTTATCTTGATGAAGTCCCAATAGTTCATTTTTGCCCTTGCTTCCCTTGCTTTTGGCGATGTGTCCAGGAAGAAGTTGCTGTGGCTGAGGTTGAAGAGGTTGCTGCCTGTGTTCTCCAGAAGGATTTTGTTGGATTCCGTCTCACATTTAGGTCTTTCATCCATTTTGAGTCTATTTTTGTGTATGGTGTTAAGAAAATGGTCCAGTTACATTCTTCTGCATGTGGCTGTCCAATTTTCCCAAACACCATTTGTTGAAGAGACTATCTTTTTTCCATTGGATGTTCTTTCCTGCTTTGTAAAGATTAGTTGACCATAGAATTGAGGGTCCATTTCTGGGTTCTCTATTCTGTTCCATTGATCTATGTGTTCCATTGATCTATGTTCCATTGATCTATGTTTTTGTGCCAGTACCATACTGTCTTGATGATTACAGCTTTGTAATAGAGCTTGAAGTCCGAAATTGTGATGTCACCAGCTTTGCTTTACTTTTTCAACATTCTTCTGGCTATTCGAGGTCTTTTCTGGTTCCATACAAATTTTAGGATTATTTGTTCCATTTCCGTGGAAAAAGTTGATGGTATTTTGATAGGGATTGCATTGAATGTGTAGATTGCTCTAGGTAGCATAGACATTTTCACAATATTTTTTCTTTCAATCCATGAGCTTGGAACTTTTTTCCATTTCTTTGTGTCTTCCTCAGTTTCTTTCATGAATATTCTACAGTTTTCTGAGTACAGATCCTTTCCCTCTTTGGTTAGATTTATTTTTAGGTATCTTATGATTTTTGGTGCAATTGTAAATGGGATCGACTCCTTAATTTCTCTTTCTTCTGTCTCGTTGCTGGTGTATAGAAATGCAACGATTTCTGTGCATTGATTTTATATCCTGCCACTTTACTGAATTCCTGTATGAGTTCTAGCTGTTTGGGGTGGAGTCTTTTGGGTTTTTCACGTAAAGTATCACATCATCTGCAAAGAGTGAGAGTTTAACTTCTTTGCCAATTCGGATACCTTTTATTTCTTTTTGTTGTCTGATTGCTGAGGCTAGGACCTGTAGTACTATGTTAAACAGCAGTTGTGATAGTGGACATCCCTGCCATGTTCCTGACCTTAGGGGAAAAGCTTTTGGTTTTTCCCCAGTATTTTTCTTATTAAAGCATTTTTTTTTTTTTTTTGTACAATGAGGGAATTAACCCATTGTGGTATTTTCCTCTGAGGTTTAATTTGTCTTTTGCCTTTAGTGCCTTTTGTCATGTAGAAATTTGTGATTTTTTTTTTTTTTTTTTTTTTTGGATAGTTAAATTTGTACTTCTCTGTAGGTTTTGGCATCCTAACTAGAAAGGCTCTCCCAACTCCAGGATTATGTCTTTTAAGATCTTTATATGTTTTGGACTTTCTGTTTGGTTCCATTGCTCTGTCAGATCGAGTACTAATACTGTGTTGCTGCTACTGTTATTACCCTCGCTGTATATGTTTTACTGTTGGATAGCACTAGTTACCTTTCATCACTTTTTCGTACTTTTCTTGACTATTTTTGTTTGCTTGTTTTTCTGTGAGAACTTAAAATTAGCTTGTATAGCTTCTTTCTCCTGGTGCTAGTTATACTGTTGTAGGATTACATTATATTTATGGGGTGAAGTTAGGGAAAATTGACAGTCTTAAAAATATTGAGCTTTTCAAGAAAGTTGTATGCTTTTTCATTTGTTCAAGTCTTTTATATTCATCTGAAGTTAATATTTTTTCTCTGTATAAATCCGTTGTTCAAAAAAAATTTTTTTTTAGATTTATTTATTAGAGAGAGTGGGTGCATGCGTACAGAAGAGTGTGTGAGCAGCGGGAGGGGCAGGGAAGAGGGAGAAAGAGAGAAGCAGACTCCCCACTGGGGGTGGATCCCAAAGCAGGGCTCCATCGGACCACCCTGAAATCATGATCTGAGCCAGAATCAAGAGTCAGAGGCTTAACTGACTGAGCCACCTGGACGCCCCATTTGTTTTATAAATTTTAATATATTGTGAACACCAATAAGTGTGTTCCATTGTGTCATCAGGAGAGAAACAATGGAAGAAGTTTGTTTTGTGCTTACATAGAACTGGTGTGTGCATACCTAGAATGCCTTGGAAGTTTTCATTGGGCATGTGTGAAGCCAAGGAAGATGTTATGGAGTGAGGAACAGTTTTACGAGGGGCAACTGAAATGATTGTGGGGAATGGCTCTCATTTGAAAATAGATGAGAACCAGTTTTTTCATATTTGAGGGCTGAAGACTCTTAGAAGGAGAAGGCTTAAGGAGGATATGATCACGTTTTGTAAAATGGTATAGATAGGTGACTGCAATCCTAACAATTCTATAACAAAGTAACTCTGGAATATACAGAATAGATTGAAGACAAAGTCAGATGCTAAAGTGAATGTCAGCTCATACCTAACTTTTACTCCAAAAGGCAATACAAACTAAGAAAGTTTAAGAATAGTTTAGGAAAGAAACGAAATAAAGGAAGATATGGATATTTGGGGGCTCATCCCCAGCCTTTGCAAGGGTTGGCATGGAACTTACCATGCCTTCCATAGACTACCTTCTCTGCCATTATCAGAAACACTAGGCTGAAGATCATTTCTATCCAAGAGAGAGTTCCTTGTTCTTCCTGTGTATTTTATCATCTTCCTTCACCTTCCTCTAGCTTTTTTGGAAATGATACCATTCTAGCACCTTTTATGGTAGAAGGGCTTTGTTTTACTTTGTTTTCTTTGGTTCACATCTTCATAATCATAGTGTTTTTCTGTTACTTCTCTTTTGTATGTAGCTCATTCTACACTGCTGTGATACGCACATTCAGTTACTGCATGATTTCACAGAATAGGCTTGGCTTCTACTTAGTATAGACCTCTTTACTTCACCCATCTCCAATAAATGACAAAGAGATTTTTAGCAAATCACGTATTTTAACAAATCAGATTTTGTGTTGTTTTAATGAGTATACTTTCATCTGAAATTTAATACAGACTCTGTTATAGGACATTTATAATGAAGAAAAACTAGAATTCATTTAGACCTATGTACTGCTTAAATAAGTAGTTTAAATGATTCGGGAAAAAAAGAAACTTAGTAATCTGCTGTTGTCACAAAGCACCCCCATTTGGAATTTCATGAATCTATTGCTAACTTGTAAGAGACTTAACAATTTTCAAAAAACTAAAAATGACAATTGTCCTTATATCATCTTACACACTTTTATGTTTGTTTTGAGAGGGACCAAGATCTGAATATTGAAATGAAACCTGAGCATTTTTTGTGAAACCTGGGTTTTATTGAAGAAAATTTCCATGGCAAATGGCATGTGCATCTCCTACTTGTTAACCTTCCCATAGAGTGCAACATTTTGCAGTATGTAGAAGGCATAATGGGGTGCCTGGGTGGCTCAGTCAGTTAAGCAGCCAACTCTTGATTTCTGCTCAGGTCATGATCTCGGGGTCCTGGGATCGAGCCCCATGTCGGGCTCCACATGCTGTGTGTAGAGTCGGCTTTAGGATTCTCTCCTTCTCCTTCTGCCCCTTCCCCAACTCATGCTGTCTGGTTCTCTGTAAAAATGGATAAATAAATCTTTTTTTTAAGCATGTATTTAGACTGTGATTGCAGTAGATTGCTATTTTTGAAAATAATTTCTAAATGATTATTTTCTCTTAAAGCTATGTCTGGTGAGAACAGAGAAAATACACTGTTTTATTCTGAAATTCCCAAAACCATCAACAGAGCAGCAGTCTTAATGCTCTCTTGGAAGCCTCTTTTGGATCTTTTTCAGGTAGGATTAAACAATGCTATTCCTGTGATCTGGTGTATATTTTCAGATACTGCCGTTACTAAGAGGCAGAAATCCAAGTGGGGTTTTATATTTGAAGTAGATGTGAATCAAAAAGACTTAAAATATTTTTATATTTTTGAATGTATGACTGTTTAATTCCATTTAATTCTCAGCATCTGAAACTATAGGATATTACAATTCTGATTTTTAAAACTAGCTTCTCCCTGTTTAGCCAACTTTCCCTTCTATAAACTTGTTAGTTATATAGTTCTCACATTTGAGGGGAAGAGTTGTTCATGTAAAAGAAGTAACTACATTTCCAGAAAGCTTTTTATTTAAATCTTTCAATTGAATTTGTAGTTCTGATACTTAGTAACAGTGCTAACTTAAGGGTTAAGTAAAGGAACTCAGTTCAGTTTTTGTTTCCAAATAGAATTCAATTTACGTAGAATCAAAGCTTAAGGATTGTTTTTGTTTTGTTTTTTCGGCTTTTTTCCTCCATATCTTATCATTAGACAAAGAGCGAATAGTTGAAAACATCCCAAGATGATAATTTGGGTGTGATTGCCCTTTTCATTCTCATTTATTATTTTACATTGAGTATTTCCTTATTAAATAGCTTTTTGGGTTAAATGAACTAAAATGTGATATTATTCTTAGGAATTAAAAAAATAATTTCTGGCAGCAGCTCTTTCTGCCCACAGGTCCTGTCCCTGTGTTTTAATAAACCACCAAAAAAAAAATTAAAAAAAAATAATTTCTATGATAACTAATCATTTTGACCGTAACTATTTATCAGGGCTGTTGTTTTTCACATAGACTTTTCTTTAAAAAAAAAGAACCAAAATAATGGTAGTTTCTTCATGGAACAGTTTGCAAATTAGTAAGTTGTTTTTTATTTTAAACTTTTATTATGGAAAATTTCAAATTACTAGAATCATGTGATTATCAATAATTATCAAATCTTGGCCATTTGCATTTCACTGTAGCCCTACCAGTCCCCCCATGCAGTCCCTACTCCCACCTTTTAGGTTATTTTGAAGCAAGCCAGATACGTTTCATTTCTAAATAAATCAGTGTGTATCTAAAGGGTAAAAATTCTTTTTAGACATTACCAGTATCATTATCATAACTTAAACAATTGTTGATCTTTTCTTCATAAGAAATATTCAGCTAGTGTTCAAATTTCCCTGATTTTTAACTATAATTTTTTTATACTTGATTTGTACAAATCAAGATCTAAATACATATGTTACAGTTGATTAATAGTCTCTTTTAATTTATTGGTTTGCCTTCCATCCTTTTTTTTCCCCATTGCACTTTATCTGTTGAAGAAAGAAGGTCTGTTTTTGTTGTTTATCCATGGTGTTATTTGATATATTTTTCAGTCCCCTGTATTTTCTGTAAATATGAATAGGTAGTTAGATCTAGAAACTTGATCAGACCCAGGTTTGCTTTTTTTTGAAAGCAGGGTCTCGAACAGATATTTGCACACCCATGTTCTTAGCAGCACTATTCACAATAGCCAAAAGGTGGAAACAACCCACGTGTCCATGGACAGATGGATGGATAAACAAAATGTGGTATATTCATACAATGGAGTATTATTCAGCCTTAAAAAAGAAGGAAATTCTGACATATGCTACAACATCGATGAACCATGAAGACGTTATGATAAGTGAAATAAGCCAGTCACAAAAGGACAAATACTATATGATTCCACTTACATGAGGTACCTAAAGTAGTCTAATTCATAGAGACAGAAAGTAGAAGGTGGTTGCCAGGGGCTGGGGGAAGGGAACAATGGGGAGCCGGTGTTATCGGGTATAGAATTTCAGTTGTACAAAATGAAGAAGTTCCAGAGATGGGTTACACAACAGTATAACTATACTTAACACTACTGAACTGTACACTTAAAAATAGCTAAGATGGTAAATTTTGTGTTATATATATTCTACCACAATTTAGAAGAAAGAACGCTTCATAAATAAGGTATGCTTCCATCCAGAGGCATATAGAGCCTTATTTCTCTTCTTATGGTGATGGCACCCTTTGATTATTGCCAAAATCCATTAATTCATTAGGAGTTATAAAACAGTGATATTTTATCATTCCTTCTTTATTTATTAACTGAAATACTCCTATAAAAAGAAATAACTATTCAACCACTCTTCAGTTATCCTGAGGCCTAGTTCCTAATGAAAAGGAGGGTTTGATTCTTTCATGTTGTCATTTTTCAAATAATTTGTTTCCTGCAGTCCTCCATAGGTGATCAAATAGGGTTTTTTTGGGTTTTGGGTTTTTTTGGTATCTTCATAAACTTACAGAGTAAACTTGTGCTGTTTTTTGATCCATTGGTAGTTATTCTTATTGTACAAATTGTCTTATTTTTGGCTGGTGGCAGCCCCTTCAACTTGACATGTCAAATCCTATTGATATGATCCTTGCTAGTGTGATGAAGACGTTCTACGTTCATCTTACACATTGCCTAGCCCATGCTTGGAAGTCATTTCTCCCGTGAGCTCTGGTTCCTTTAGAGGAAATTAGTATTAAGAGACCATGATCTGGGTACTAGGGATGTTCATTATTATTGGGTTGGTAATTGTTTCTTTGTTGTTGTTGTTGTTGTTGTTGAACACACTAGGGAATATATACATTTTGTGTGTGTGTGTGTGTGTGTGTGTTTGAAATGTAGGTATCAGTATGAATCCAAATCAATTCAGATAAACTAAAAGTTCAGACTGATACATCTAATTCAGATTTTACACGACAGGATTGTTCTTTAATCTCATTTATCTTACATGTGAATCTTCTTTCTCTGATCCCAAAGATCCCAGTTTAAACAACAATAGAATTACTCATTTGCTTCACCCGCGCAGCAGTTTCAAAATAACAAAGGAATCAACACTGTGATTACTTACGACAGTAACTTGGAATTGTTCTTCTCTGTGTGTTTATGCCAGCAGTTCTGTGCAGTGATGTGCATTTTCTTCATTTTGTTTTTGAGTGTTGGAATTCCTTTATTTTTAATTGAATTTTATTTTATAAAATAAAGGATTCTAAATTCAAAACCACAAAACAAGAGAAGCCTGTCTTCTCTACCCTATTTCCTTCCCTCTCCCTCTAGATAGCTATTTTGTTTTTAAATAGCTTATCCTTTTTTAAAAAATGTGAATATGTAGACATTCGTATCCCCCTTTAGATAAATAGTAACATACAATATACATTTTTTCTACCTTGAAATTTTCAAGTAACAGTGTATCCTTCAGACCACTCCATAGGAATCTATACATAATTTTTATTTCTTTTTACATCTGTATTGTGTTGTGCAGACTAATCATATTCAACAAGTTCCCTATTGATGGCCATTTCAGTTATTTTCAGTTGTTCTCTTACAAATAGTACCACAGTGAAACAGCTTGGGCATACAACTCTATATTTTTTCCTGGTATGTATTTAAGCTAGATTCTTAGAAATGGATTCTCTGGATCAAAAGGTATATGCTTTTGTAATTTTGCTAGAGAGTACCGCATTTCCTCCATAGGAACTGTGCCATTTTGAATCCTCAGTAGCAAGATATAAGTGTACCTGTTTTCCTACAGGCTCTCCAACATAATATATAGTCAAAATTTCTGATTTTTGCCAATTTGATAGATGGAAATGGTATCCCGATACAGTTTCATTTGCATTCCTGTTATAGACAAAATTGATCATCTTTTTATATAGTTAAAGGCTACTTGCATTTCTTTCTCTGTATATTGTTTTTTCATATTTCTAAACCATTTTTCTATGGTGTGATGGGTCTTTTTCTTCATTCTTAGGAGCCTTTTATATACTGGGGATATTAACCTTTTGTGATTTGTTGGCAAATATTTTTCCCAGGTTGTCATTTGTATTTTTACTCACTTTATGGTGGGATGGAGTGTGTGTGTGTGTGTGTGTGTGTGTGTGTGTGTGTGTTAGCCTGTGAAAGATTTTTATATCATCAAATGTATCAGTCTTCATTGCTTCTAGAATTTGTGTCTTCTGTCATAGTTAGCACAGTTTTCTCTACCCCCAAATTATAAAAGAATTCACTAATGTTCTCATCCGGTACTTACATGGATTCATTTTTTAAAGCTTGATTGAGGTATAATTGACATAATAAACTGCAAATATTGAAGTATACAATATGATAGATTTGGGCATACGTATGTACCTGTGAAACCATTATTTCAATCATTATCCCCGAACGTTTCCTCGTACCCTTTTGTAGTCTTCCCCTCCCACCCATCCCCAGACAACCATGGTACCAGTCTTGTACAGTCTTTCATAAGCCTTATCTCTTAAGTGTTTCAGATTTTTTATTCTACTGTAAATGGTATTTTCTAATTTCAATTTCTGGTTGTTCATTGCCAATATTTAGAATACAATTGATTTTGTATATTGATCTTATCCTGCAACCTTGCTTGAACTCTTTTATTAGTTCCATTAGATTTTTATAGCTTCCATTGGATTTTTCTATATAAACGGTCATATTGTCTGCAAACTGGCAGTATTACTTCTTCCTTTCCAATATGGTTGCCTTTTGTTTCTTTTCCTTGGGTTATTGTACTGCCTAACTCCTCCAGTACGAAGTTGAATAGAAATGGTGAAAGCAGATGTTCTTGTGTTCTTGATCTTAGGGGAGGAGTCATTCAGTCCTTAACCAGTAAGTCTATTAGCCATAGGTTTTTCATAAATGCCCTTTGGTAGGCTGGAGAAGTTCTCTTCTATTTCTGACTTGCTTAGAATTTTTATCAGGAACAGATACTGAGTTTTGTTAAAATTTTTTTTTTAAGATCTTATTTATTTGTCAGAGAGAGAGCACGCGCACAAGCAGGGGGAACAGTAGGCAGAGGGGGACAAGGAGCCTGATGCGGGACTTGATCCCAGGACCCTGGGATCATGACCTGAGCTAAAGGCAGACGGTTAGTTGCCTGAGTTCCCCAGGCATCCCTTTTTAAATGTTGAAAAGATGTTAAGGTTTTCTTTTTTAATTTGTTAATATGGCAAAGCATCACTTGATTATTGAGTATTAAATCAGCCTTGCAATCCTGGGATAAAACCTAACTTGGTTATGATTTATTTTATTTTATTATTTTTTTAAAAGATTTTACTTATTTATTTGACAGAGATAGAGACAGCCAGCGAGAGAGGCAACACAAGCAGGGGGAGTGGAAGAGGAAGAAGCAGGCTCATAGTGGAGGAGCCTGATGTGGGGGCTCGATCCCATAACGCCGGGATCACGCCCTGAGCCGAAGGCAGATGCTTAGCCGCTGTGCCACCCAGGCACCCCTGGTTATGATTTATTATCTTTTTAACGTATTGTTAGATTCAGTTTGCTATAATTTTGTTTAAAATTTTTTTATACGTTCATGAGGGATATTGGTTTATAAAGTTCTTTTCTTATAATATCTATGTATGATTTTGGTAATAGTGTTAATGCTGGCCACAGAATAAGTTGGAAGTTATTTCCTCCTTTTAATTTGCTAGAAAAATCTGGTAGAGTTTTTGTGAAGCCACCTGGACCTGTAGTTTTCTTTGTGGAAAAAATTTGTAACTGCAAATTCAGTTTCTTTATTAGATGTAGTGCTATTCAGGTTATTGGTTTCTTTTTTAGTGAGCTTTGGTTGGTTGTGTCTTTTAAGGAATGCTTCTGTTTCATCTATGTATTGATTCTATTGACATGAGTTTCATAATAGTCCCTAATCTCTTTAGTGTTTACAGAATCTGTGTGATTCTCTCTCACTTCTGATACTTCTTGTAATTTGTGTCCTCTCTCTCTTTTTCTAATGAGTCTGACTTAGGGTTTACTGATTTGGTTTCACTGATTTTTCTCTCATTTTCTATTTTCTATTTCAATGTTTTACCCTCTGACCTTTTTTATTGCCTTTCTTCTGCTTACTCTGGATTTCATTTGTTCTTTTTCTTGTTTCATAAGATGGCAGCTGAGGTGACTAGTTTGAGTCTTTTCTTTTTTTCTTACATAGGCAGTTAGTGTTATAAATTTGCCTTTAGATACCGTATTAGCTGCAGCCGATACATTTTAATATGTCATGTTTCCATTTTCATTTAGTTCAAAATACTTCCTACTTTCCCTTTATCCCATAAGTTATTTAGATGTGTGCTGTTTAGTTTCCAAGTATTTGGCTATTCTCCAGAGACTTGATTTCTAACCAAATTCCATGGTATTCAGAGACCATAATTTGTATGACTTAAATCTTTTCCAATTTTTTAGTCTTGTCTTATGGCTCAGAATATGATCCATCTTGGTAAATGTTCTGTGTTTACTTGGAAAGAATATGTGTTCTGTTGTTATTGGGTCTATAAATGACCATTAGATGAAGTTAGTTTATTGTATTGTTCAAATTTCCTATATCCTTACTGATTTTCTGTTTGTTCTTCAGTTATCTGAGAGAGAATGTTGAAATTTTCATTTCATAATTAACTACTTTTTGTTGCAGCTGTATTAGTTTTTGCTTTATATATGTTGAAGCTGTGTTATAAAGTGCATAAGTGGATAGGATGATTGTCTTCCTGATAAATTGACTCCTTTATGGTTACTAGATGACCCTCCCTGTTTCTAGCAATATTTTTTTATTCTGAAATTTACTTTAATATTAATACAAGCTCTCTAGCTTTCTTTTGATTAGTGTTAGGATGGAATGTACTTTTCCATTCTTTTATTTTTTTTTTTACCAGCTTTATTGAGATATAATTCACACAGCATACAATTCACTCATCCAAGTATAGAATTCAGTGGTTTTTAGGGGTGCCTGGGTGGCACTGTGGTTGAGCGTCTGCCTTCGGCTCAGGGCGTGATCCCGGCGTTATGGGATCGAGCTCCACATCAGGCTCCTCCGCTATGAGCCTGCTTCTTCCTCTCCCACTCCCCCTGCTTGTGTTCCCTCTCTCGCTGGCTGTCTCTCTCTCTGTCAAATAAATAAATAAAATCTTTAAAAAAAAAAAAAGAAAGGAAAACTGGTAACATATTTACTGTGGAAAAATAGGGGTCATCACCTTAATGATTTTGGAACATTTTGTAGCCCCAAAGGGAAATCCATTAGTCACTTCCCGTCCACCTAGCTGCTCACCCTCAGACCTGGGCAACTACTAATCTACTTTGAGTCTCTATAGGTTTGCCTGTCCTGGACATTTCATATAAATGGAATCATGCACTATGTGGGCCTTCATGACTGGTTTCTTTCATTCAACATGGTATTTTCTGGATTCATCCACATTGTAGCAGATAATGATACTTCATTTATTTTTATGGCTGAATAATATTTCATTTTGTGGCTATCCTATATTTTATCAGTTTTTGGATATCTGGGTCATTTGGACTTTTGAGCGTTTTTGAATAATGTTGCTGTTAACATATATGAGATTTTGTGTAGACTTGTATTTTGAGTTCTCTTGGGTATATATCTAGGAGTGGAATTGCTGGGTCGTGTGGTAACTGTTTAAATTTTTAAGGAAGTACTAAATGGCTTTTCCATAGCAGCTGCATCCTTTTACAATCCTGCCACCAGTGTATAAGGCTCCTAGTTTTCTTCATCCTCACTAACACTAATTATTGTCTGTCATTTTGCTTATAGCCATCCTAGTGACTGTGAAGACGTGTCTCATTGTCATTTGATTTGCATTTCCCTAATGATCAGTGCTGTTGAGCATTTTTTCATGTCTTTATTGGCTGTTTATGTCTTTTTTGAAGAAATCTCTGTGCGGGTGGGTCCTTTGCCCATTTTAAATTGGGTCTTTCTAAGGTTAAGTTGTAAGAGTTCTGTATATATTCTGGATACCAGGTGTTTATCAGATAGGTGATTTGCAGATATTTTCTCCCATTCTGTGAGTTGTCTTTTTGCTTTTTTCTTTAACTGCAGTAGTCATTAATTAGCATGAAATCAGTCATAATTACCTTTGACAAGTGTTTAGTACTATAATCATTCATTTAGATCTGTACATTTAAGTAAAATTGCTTTGGTCTCTATGGAGGATAAGACAGTTTTTGTGACATCCTTTTTCCTCTATTCATCATTTACCTTAATCTGAAGTTCTATATCTTCTTTTAAAAAATTGTGCCAAAATACATATAAAATTTACCATCTTAACCATTTTTAAGTGTACATTAGTGCACACCATTGACATTAAGTACATTCACGTTGTTGTGCAACCATTACCACCATCCATCCACAGAACTTTTTCATCTTGCAAAACTGTAACTCAGTACAAATTAAATAATAACTGCCCGTTACCCCTCCGCCTAGGTCCTGGCAGTCACCATTCTATTTTCTGTTCCTAGGAGTATAACTACTCTATGTACCTCATATAAGTAGAGTCATACCATATTTGACCTTTTGTATCTGGCTTATTTTACTTAGCATAATGTACTTAAGGTTTGTCCATGTTGTAGTATGTGTCAGAATATCCTTTTTAAAGATGAATAATATTCTGTTTTTTCTATATACCACATTTGTTTATCCATTCATCCATTAATAGTCACTTGGATTGCTTCCACCTTTTGGCTATTGTAAACAGTGCTGCTGTGAACATGGGTATACAAATATATTTTCATGTTCCTACTTTCAGTTCTCTTAGGTGTATACCCAGAAGTGGAATTGCTGGGTCATATAAGTCTGTTTTTTGTTTCTGAGAGATAGCCGTACTATTTTCCATAGCCGCTACGCCATTTTACATTCCTACTAGCAGTGCACAAGAGTCCCAGTTTCTCCACATCTTTACCAGTACTTATTATTTTCTGGCTTTTTAGAGTAGCCATCTTAATGAGTATGAGGTGGTACCTCATTCTGGTTTTGATTTGCATTTCCCTAATTAGTGATATTGAGCATCTTTTCATGTGCTTATTGGCTATTTGTGTGTCTTTGGAGAAATGTCTATTCAAATTCTTAGCCCATTTTTTATTCAGGTAGTTTGGGGTTTTTTGTGGCTTATTTTCTTCATACTGTTGTATTGTTTGAATGGTTACCACCGAAAGGATATATCCAAACCCTAGAGGTGTTTGTGAATGTGACCTTGTTTAGAAATAGGATCTTTCTAGATGTAATTAAAGATCTCAAGATGAGACAATCCTGGGTATAGCGTAAACCCTAAATACAGTAACTGATGTTCTTTTTTTTTTCCCTTAAGATTTTATTTATCTATTTGAGAGCATGAGCTGGGGGAGGGGCAGAGAGAGAGAGTGTAGTAGACTTCCCACTGAGCAAGGAACCCAACACAGGGTTCGATCCAGGACCCCAAGATCGTGGCCTAAGCTGAAGTGAGATGCCTAACCAACTGTACCCAGGCAACCCAACTGGTATTCTTATAAGACAGAGGCGAGGGAAATTTGAGACAGGCACAGAGGGTAAAGATCATCTAAAGATTACAGTTATGTTGCCACAAGCCAAGGAATCCTGGAGCCACCAGAAGCTGGAAGAGGCAAGGAAGTATTCTCTCCTTCAGCCTTTGGAGGATGTCTGACCCTACTGAGCTCTTAATTTTGGGCTTCTGTCCTTCAGAATTGTGAGAGAATAAATTTCTGTTGTATTCAGTCACCAAGTTTGTGGTAATTTGTTCTATCAGCCCTAGGAAACTAATATACGTTCTTTGATGCACACAGTTAAATTTTGATAAAGTGCAATCATTCTGTTTTCTCTTTGATTGCTTGTGCTTTTGACATCATATCTAAGAAACTGTTGCTTAATCCAGGGTCACACAGATTTGTCTGTTTAGTTATATGTGAGTTTTATAGTTTTAGCTCTTACATTTAGGTCTTTAATTCATTTTGACTTAATTTTTTTATATGGTGTGAAATAGGAGTCCACATTAATTCTTTGACATGTGGAATCCAGTTGTCCTAGCACGACTTATGGAAAGCTGTTCTTTCCCCATGGAATGGTCTTAGCACCCTTGTTGAAATTCAGTTGACCATAAATGTGTGGATTTATTTCTGGGCTCTCAGTTCAATTCCAGTGGCCTATAAATCTATCCATATGCCAATACATGCTGTATTGATTAATGTAGCTTTGCTCTATTGAAATTTGAAAATGTGAGTCCTCCCAGTATTTCTCTTTTTCAAGATTGTTTTGAAATTCCATTATCAGTACTATTAGGATCAGTTCATCCGTATCTGGAGAAAAAGGGGAGATATGATAGCCATTCTTTGAATCTCTATCAATTTGGGGTATATTGCTATCTTTATAATCTTAAGTCTTCCAATTCATGGACATGGTGTATCTTTCCATTTATTTAAATCTTTTAATTTTTTTCAACAGTGTTCTATATACAGATCTTGCACTTTAAAGTTATTGCTAAGTATTTTACTCTTTTTGAGGATATTTTAGATGGAGTTACTTTCTTAATTTCATTTTCAGACTGTTTATTACTAATGTATAGAAATGCAACTGATACTTGTTTATTGATCTTGTAGTCTGCAACTTTGCTGAACTTATTTACTAGCTCTAATACTTTTTTGTAGATTATTTTAAGGGTTTTCCATATATAATATCATGTCATCTATAAATAGAGATAGTTTTCCTTCTTCCTTTCCAATCCTAGCTAGAACCTCTGTAATAGTGGTGGTAAAAGCAGACATCATTTCTTTTTCCTGATCTTGAGGAGAAAACTTTCAGGTTTTCCGATACTAGCTATGGGTTTTTCATAGATGCCCTTTATCAGATTGAGAAATTACCCTGTATTCCTAATTTGTTGAGCACTTATATCATGAAACAGTGCTGGGTTTTGTCAAATGATTTTTCTGTATCTATTAAGAAGATCATTTTTCCCCCACTATTATATTAATACCATGCATTGTATTGATTGGTTTTTATATGTTGAACCAAGCTTACATTCCTGGAATAAATCCCACTTGGTTGTGTGTAATTCTTTTAACATCCTGCTATATTCAGTTTGTCAGTATTTTCTTGAGGATTATTGCATCTGTAGTCCTAGGGGATGTTAGTCTATGGTTTTAGTTTATTATTGTGTGTGTGTGTGTGTGTGTGTGTGTGTGTGTGTGTGTGTGTGTGATGTCTGTCTGGTTTTGGTGTCAGGATAATACTGACTTCATCAAATGAGTTGCAAAGTGTTTCCACCTGTTCTCTTTCTTTGAAAGAGTTTGAGAAGGATGGGTATTCATTTTTTTTAACATTTGGTAGAATTCATCAGTAAAGCCATCTAGTCCTATGCTTTTCTTTTACGGGTAGTTGTTTTGTTTGTTTGTTTGTTTAC
The DNA here is from genome assembly GCF_002007445.2 of Ailuropoda melanoleuca. NCBI lineage: Eukaryota > Metazoa > Chordata > Mammalia > Carnivora > Ursidae > Ailuropoda > Ailuropoda melanoleuca. Next base: position 42,135,481 of record NC_048222.1, read on the forward strand.
TAACTCAATCTCTTTACTTATTCGAGGTCTGTATTTTCTGTTTCTTCTTGAGTCAGTTTTGGTGGTTTGTGTGTTTCTAGGAATTTAACCATTTCACCTACATTATTGAGTTTGTTGGCATACAGTTGTTCATACTATTCCCTTATAATCTTTTTTATCTCTGTAAGATTGTTCCTAATGACCCTCTTTCATTCTTGATTTTAGTAAATTGAGTCTTCTTTTGTTATTTTGTTTTTTTTTTTTCATTCTAGCTAAATTTGATCTTTTCAAAGAACGAACTTTTGGTTTAGTTGAGCTTTATTGTTTTTCTATTCTTTGTTTTATTTCCAATTTATTTTGTATTATTTTCTCACTTCTGCTTGCTTTGGCCTTAGTTTGGTCTTTCTCTCCAGTGTCTTAAGGTGGAAGGTTATGTTATTGATTTCAGATCTCTTTTTTAATGCAGATATTTGTAAGTGCCCCTCCGAGCACTGCTTTTGCTGCATGCCTTAAGTTTTGGCATAATGTTTTCATTTGTCTCAACGTATTTTCTGATTTCCTTTGTGATTTCTTCTTTGATCCATTGGCTACTCCTTCTTGGGCCAACATCTGGAAACCGTTGGGGCAGTTAGCTGGGACAACTGTAAGGTTCACCTCATTTGGGTCCCATTTCTCAGAAATCACTGTCCTTTTTTGTCTAATGTCCAGTGTCTTGAAAACATTATTTCATATATTTTGTTAGTTGTTTCAGATGGGAGGATAAGCTGAGCCCCTGTTACTCCATTTTGGTTAAAAATGGAAGTTGGTTTCATTTTTAACATTTAAATCTCGGATGTATTTGGAATATGTGAGAAGTGGATCCAGTGTTATCTTTTTTGCATATGGCTATGCAATAATTCTTATTTAAAATTGAAATCAGTAATCACTGATTTTTAAAGTCCCATCTTTTTCCTACTGTTTTTTTCTTACAAATTTCTATATTTAGCTTTCTATTTTAGATTTTCTATTTTCTGCCATTGCTGTTGTTCATTATGTTTATTCATGTTTTAATTTTTAAATATCTGGTAAAGTGAGCCTTGTTCCCCATAATTGATCTTTTTCAGGGTTATTCTTTCAGATAACAAACTTTATAATTAAAAAGTTATAAATATAGAGTTCTCTTGTAAAAGTTAATTTCTTAACTCTGAAATTTCTTGTGTTCTGATTATTAAGCATTAAGACATATTAAGTACAGACCAAGTCCAGTGACATTAAGGGAGAATAAGAGGGAAGAAATTAAAATATAATCATATTCTCAGAATTGCTTTTGGCTTCAATTGAAAGAGTCTTAAGAGATACTTAAAGAGATCAGAATTAATAAAACTATATGTTCATTGAATTTACAGGTTTTCTTTTGGAGCCTAACACAATGTATAAATGTATATACATGTAATTAAGTATTAATAAAAAAGTGATACAATGAATACAAAAAGTGGGTGGGTTTTTAGCAAGATTTCCAGGTTGTCTCATTTTTATCCTCACCTAACATTATTTTAGGTTTGCAAGTACACACATGTATTTGCCATCCTTGAACAATGTTTACTTTCAGTGTGCTAGCTTAGTTTTGGAGTGATACATTCCTGCCAGTAAACTTATCTAGATACCTTTGTAAGGTATCCTTGATAGTAGAAACCATGTCTGCTTTCCTTATGTATCATGCTCAAATGAAGTATTAAGAGCTCGTAGGGAAAATGTGGATGTAAATTTTTTTGTTAGCACTTACTAAATTTGTTTTCTGTATATTCCTTTTTAAATTTTATACCTATATCAAATAATATTTCTAGCTTAGGAAAAGCCCTTATTGTCACCAGTCATTAATTACAAATAGTCTTGGAGAGAGATTTTAACAGATGCTGCAGGTAGGAAAACAAAATGACACAGATTCTGCTCATTTTTTTTAATCTATTTATAGTCAGAAATACTGAAAAAAGTGAAAAACAGTACCATAGTCAAATAAGTAAAAGAGGTAGTAACTTTTATATAAATCTCAAGGAAGAGATAACTGTACATCGTAGTGGATCAGGAAACTTTCCTTGGCAAGACTGAATCTGAGCTAAGATTTTGAGATAATGGTAAAACTTGGATGAATGAAAGAAAAATAGCCTTTCAAAGGGGGACAGTGGAACACAAAGACCAGGAGGCAGAAACTCATATGTTGAGTTTTATGTCAATGACAGGACCATCCTGATCTAGGGTTTTATTAGAAGAGTATTAATAGATGTGGTGGGAAGGTATTAATGACAGCTGATACTTGAGAACTTACTCTGTGCCAATCATTGTGCTAAATGCTTGGCGTGTTTTTAACTAAGTTAATCTTCACAAAGCTGAAGTAGATGATATATTACCATTTTGAAAGTGAGAACAATTACTTTTGAAGAAATTAAGCTACTTCCCAAAGTAAGACTTCTAGTGAGGGTCAAAGCCTAGATTCAAACCACTTGGTTTCAGAGTCTGTGCTCTTAACTACATGCAACACTGCTCAAGTACGTTTAAGTTGTAGAAGGTCTGGCATGCCAAGCCAAGGTGCTGAGACAATTCTTGTTCTCTACTATATGCAGTAATCATCTAGAGACCCTTTACCAGGAAATCTTTAAGCAGACTTCTTGAAATTAGTTTGCTTAAAGTTACTGGCACATTTTGGAGTCATTCAACATGTAGACTCGGGAATATGGGAGATGCTAGGATATCAGTGGAAATTTTTTGCTAAAAGCAAATAGCAAGCTTTCAGAAGACTGGAGTAGGTGACTTCTCTTTTCCTTTTGCATTAGGCAACACTGGACTATGGAATGTATTCTCGAGAAGAAGAATTATTAAGAGAAAGAAAACGCATTGGAACTGTTGGAATTGCTTCCTATGATTATCACCAAGGAAGTGGAACATTTCTATTTCAAGCTGGTAGTGGAATTTATCATGTAAAAGATGGAGGGCCACAAGGATTTACTGTAAGTTGGTGTTACTACTTGTTAAATGTTTTTAGGTCCTAAAGGTTATTTGCATCAGAAAGGTAATTAAACCAAAAAATTATATTTACCCACCAAGTGAGAAATTTAATAATAAAGAAAACAGGATATATGAGTACTAATTTCCAATGTTAAGAATTAATCTTTTTTACGCTGACATTAATATGTAATTTTTTAAATGCTAAAAACCCTTGCTATGTAGGAAGATATAGTAAAGGGCATTAATGCCCATCTTCTGAATACATGCTGAGGGGGTTTTGGAAGATAATGTTATCACAAGGCAATCTAATTTTGGTTCCCTTAAAAACTTAATTCATTTTTTTTTTTAAGATTTTATTTATTTATCTGACAGAGAGAGAGATCACAAGTAGGTAGAGTGGCATGCAGAGGGAGAGGGAGAAGTGGACTCCCTGCTGAGCAGAGAGCCAGGTGCCGTGCTGCATCCCAGGACCCTGGGATCATGACCTGAGTCGCAGGCAGACACGTAACTGACTAAGTCACCCAGGCACCCCAAAAACTTAATTCATCTTAATAAATGGTTTTAAATGTTTGGTTTTATTCCAGGCAATTTTTTTTGTTTGTTTTTTAAGTTTTATTTATTTATTAGAGAGAGAGACAGAAGAGAGAGCAAGAATGAGTGGGGGAGGCCAGAGGGAGAGGGAGAGAGAATCTCAAGGAGACTCCCCAGTGAGCACGGAGCCTGATACGGGGCTTGATCTCATGACCCTGAGGTTATGACCTGAGTGGAAATCAAGAGTCAGACACTCAACGAAATCAAGAGTCAGACACTCAGGGACTGAGGCACCCAAGTGCCCCTCCAGGCAATTCTTTACATGGTATTAGACCTATTCTTTTGTTAGAATTGTGTGATCCTGGCTTTTATTACATCTTTTTCAGCAAACTGTTTTATATTGGTAAAATTAATTTGAAATATTTAATAAATATTCAATAAGTGCTTAATGAAAGTATTTGATAAGCAGTCATTACTCTATTAAACAAGTTTGGACAACAAAATTTATGAAGCACTGTTATATTGTCTTTATTTACTTTCCTATTGGGGCACCCGGGTGGCTCAGTGGCTTAAGCATCTGACTCTTGATTTGGCTCATGTCAAGATCTCATGGATCGTGGGATTGCACCCCATGTGGGGCTCTGTGCTCAGCAGGGAGTCTACTTTTCTCCTTCTCCCTCTCCTTCTGCCCCTCCGTTTGCACTCAAGTACTCTCTCTCTTTCTCTTGCTCGCTCTCTTTCTCAAATAAGTAAATCTTATTTTTAAAAAATCTTTATTTACTTTCCTATTACCCTTAGCTTTCTAATTCATAGTGTTAAAATCCATCCTTATAAGTTAAGGCATGCAAAAGTGTATTTTTCTGATGGGCAATTATCATAGTTGACATTTTACTTGGAATTATTGTTCATTTATAGGAAGGGTGTTGGCAAATGAATATGCATCTATCGACCTAATACTTGCTTTAAAAATGTTTTTTTTCTTTTCTAGCAACAACCCTTACGGCCAAATTTAGTAGAGACTAGCTGTCCCAACATTCGCATGGATCCCAAATTATGCCCAGCTGATCCAGACTGGATTGCTTTTATACATAGCAATGATATTTGGATATCCAACATTGTAACCAGAGAAGAAAGAAGGCTCACCTATGTGCACAATGGTAACACATAGTTGTTCAAATCTACTTTTCTGAAAAGTATTTTTTAAATTTTGCTTTTGCTCACTTTTTGAAATTGAGGCAAAGTAGGTGATCTTTATATTTTAAATTCAAATCTTTAAAAAAGAAAAAAGTACAGAGGATAAATAGTATGTACCACCTGCATAATGCTACCTTGTTTTAATGTGCATTTGCAGATACCACTGCAGCACCTCTGACACGATTGTTTCTTTAGCTTTCTAAGACTGTCAGGATTTCCCCAGAACTGTGCTCATTAAAATAAAATTTCAGTTAAAAAAACTAATCTTGTTTTTGGGAAACAAACAAAAACCTAATATACAAAAATTTATCTCCCCTTTTTAGAGAGCCTACTTAGTTATTTTGTCATAATAGGAAGAACAAAACTTTATAGAATTGTGTGTATTGTGGAAATACTTAATTTTCATTAAAGTAATTATAGTAATACTAAGCACTGCTCAAAGCACAGAAAAGATGTAGATGTTTTCCTCTAAAGCTTTCATACAAATGCAAGATGGGAAACAGTGTATTGCTTTTTCTTTGAACACATGAGACAGTTTAAGATTAGTAAGTTCCACAGTGAAGGATGGTCACTTTCAAAATTCATTTGTTCAACTCTTACTTAATCTAATGTTCACAAAGCTGATTTATTGGGCATTTTTCTTAATAAATTATTTAAGAATATAACAGTGTATTGACAACACACATTTTTTTCATTATTAGGATAATCAGTGTTATAGAAGAAGCCCTTTCCTGAACAATTTGTGTTGGTAGAAAGAACACTGAATTAGGAGTCAAGAAATCTTGTTCTAGCTGTTTAGTCAGTCAACAAAGATAGGTTAAGTTCCTGTGCACCAGGTAACATGGCAGAAACTAAGGATACAAAATTGAATAAGATATAACCTGGGCCCTCAAGGAAACTATATGAATAATAACACAGAGTGATAAGCAAACGTAGAGTGTTGTGAGGGCATCAGTTTGGGGTAGTGGTCAGGTAAGGCTTCCCAGAAGAGAGGACACCTAACTGGTATCTAAACTGATCTTAGATATGACTGCACATTAACCAGTACATTCCAGGTGAGGGGACCACATGAGAAAGGTCTTAATGCAGAAGGTGGTGTGTGAGAGGAGTTAAAAGCAGTCTGATGGTTCTAAAGCATAAGATATGAGTCAAGAAGAAGGGAGAGGTAAGGCTGGCAGATAAAAAGAGCCAAGATAAGGGTTAACTATCTCATGGAAATCAACAGTCTCTAGCATGATGTGGGAGTCCAATGAAAGTTTTTAACAATTGGGTGGTGTGGTCAGAGTCATATTATAGATGAATTGTTCTGAATACTTTGTGAATGTTGTATTTGAAAAGCCCAGGACTAGAGGCAAGGACACCAAAACTTGACTGTTGAAGTTATCCAGGTTTAAGTGGTCTGAAACTCTGTAGAGCATCAGATAGACAAAAGGGGATGGAGTAGGAAACTTTTTAAGTGAAAAGTACATGTTTTGGGGGCGCCTGGGTGGCTCAGTCTTTTAAGCGTCCAACTCTTGATTTTGGCTCAGGTTATGATCTCAGGGTCTTGAGGTCAAGCCCCATGTTAGGCTCTGTGCTCAGTGGGGAGCCTGCTTCCTTTTCCTCCCTCTCCCTCTGCCCTTCCACCCACCACCAACCCCCTCCTCCCTCTCTCTTTCTCTCTCTCTCTCAAATAAATAAATAAAATTTTTAAAGTAAAGAAAGGTACATGTTTTGGGTCTCCATTTGGAGTCAGGAAATCAGAATGGCTACCAATTATAGGGTTAGGTTGATGATTAGTAAATCTGGATTGGAAATCCCAGCCATTTCTTCATGCTTTCAACAAACATTGAACACTCACTGTATACTAGTTATCCTACTTGAGGCTGGGAGTGCAAAGCTCTGATGGTAACCAATAGAATTAAGATGTTTTTTAGTCTAGCTTTTGTTCTGTAGAATTATTTTTCCACACAGGGTTATTGTGAAGATGGACAGAATTTAGGGGCATCTGGGTGGCTCAGTTGGTTAAGTATCCAACTCTTGATTTCAGCTCAGTGTTGTGAGATCTGTGCTGGGCGTGGAGCCTGCTTAAGACTTTCTCTTCCCCTCCATCTGCCCCTATCTCTCTCTCCCTCTCTTTAAAAAAAAAAAAGTGACAGAATTGAAAGTAGAAAGCACTGGCACCCTGCAGGATGCTATAATACTGTTTTTATTATGTTCCTTTCTGTGCATATAGGTATGTGGTATATTTTATTATTTTCAAGATTAATGTACTCATTAAAAATGCAGTCTAGAACCATTCTAGTTTGAATTCTAGATCTACCATTTTTTAGTTCTGTGACCTTGAGTAAGTTATTTAACTGGTCTCTGTTTCCATATCTAAAAAGGCGTGTTATTATAGTCTCTTATGAGATTCTAATGAGTTTATATTTGTGACGTGTTTAGGCTGGTGTCTGAAACATAGTAAGTGTGATGTGTTTAAGGAGAGAGGTAGGTACAGAGTAAGCATCTTCAGTCTTACTCTGCTTACAATAAGTTTCCAAGTAAAAGTCTGCTTTTAGATGGGGTTAGTCAGTGAGCATGTGCACGTGTTTATTTTCTGCCTAGTATGAAAAGGAATGTAGAAGTAGTCCAGTACCAGCCTCTACTTTCAAATGATATATTGACATATCAGAAGAACAAAGCGATACCTTTTATTCATTTAATAAATGACTCTTGATAATTGAGGTCTGTAGTAAGTGAAAGGGAAATAGAAATGAAGGGTGCCTATTCTCACATCCAAAAGAGAACAAATATGAAACAATATAGTAGGTGTAATTTTGGGGTAGTTGACAGATCTAAGAAAACCAAACACTGGTTTTGCCTATATCAGTAATTCCAAAACTCAAAAAACTCTTTGAAAACTGAGCTTAGTTTTCACTGGCTCGGTGCTAAAACTCATTTGGTGGAGAAACCTGTCCTGAACTGACCTGAGGATATTTATAATCTTAATCCTACTTAGTGTGTCTATTCATAAGTTTGCTGCAAGAATATTGGTGTATTCAGTTACAGAGTATTTGATTACCCTGCCAGAGATGTTACATAATTATATGGTAGATACATGATAAATATGAAAAATCCTCCAAATTTTGAGTTCCAAACACTTCTGGACTCAAAATTTTTGGATAGGGGATTATTGGCTCATGTTACATATTTGTTTCAGACAATATGTAGAAAATACAGATAACCAAAAATAATACATTGGAACTTGTCTGTAATATTGAAATCACTATGACATATTACCATACACGCATTAGACTGGCTAAAGTGAAAAAGATTAAGAGCACAAATGTTGGAGAGGAACTTTCATACATTGCTAGTGAGGATAGAAAATAATACAAATACTATGGAAAACTATGTGACAAGTTTCTTACAAAGTTAATTTATCATACTACCCAGTCATTCCACTCCTAGGTCTTTATTCAAGAGAAAGCATACACCCACAAAGATCCCTATACAAGAAAGATTATAATATCTTTAGTCATATTACCAATAACTGACAGTAACAGTAAAAGCCCAGATACCCATTAACAGGTGAATGGATTAAAAAAAAACAACTGTGGTATACTATGAACTACCACCCATCAATAAACAGGAATGAATTATTGATACTGTAACAATATAGGTGAATCTCAAAAAGCAGACAAAGTATGACTTTACTTATATAATATTCTAGAATATGCAAAACTAACCTATGGTGACAGAAATCAGATCAGTGTTTGCTTCTGGGGTGAGAATGGGCATTGACTGAGAAGAGGCATGAGAAAACATTTTGGGTATTGGAAATATTCTGTCTTGATAAGGTGTGATTGGTTACACAAGTATATACATTTTTTTACAAATAAACAGTATACCAAAGATTTTGTAAATTATAAAGCAATTATTAAAAAATGCTTCTCTGTAGTCTGTCTTACTATTTGGGGAGAACCACATTTTGGTTTATATCCCAGCACATTATAAAATATATATTTAACATTTTTTGAATGAAATTATAGTGTACATGCCATTTAGTAATAGGGCTTTTTTTAATCCAGGTATATTACAAACATTTCTCCATGTCATGAAATCTTTTTTTTTTTAAGATTTTACTTATTAGAGAGAGAGGAGTGTGTGTGTGTGTGTGTGTGTGTGCACGCACGTGTGCATGCATGCGTGTGTGCCAGAGAGCACAAGCAGGGGAACAGCAGAGGTAAAGGGAAATCCCAGGACCCTGGGATCATGACCTGAGCCGAAGGCAGACGCTTAAACTGACTGAGCCGCTCAGGTGGCCTTCCGTGTCATGAAATCTTATAAAATTATGATTTTGTGGTTGGGGGGGGGTTATTTTTTTTAATTAATTAATTTATTTATTAAGATTTCATTTATTTATTTGTCAGAGAGAGAGAGAGCATAAGTAAGGGGAGCAGCAGGCAGAGGGTGAAGCAGTCTCCCAGCTGAGCAAGGAGCCCAATGTGGAACTGGATCCCAGGACCCCGGGATCATGACCTGAGCTGAAGGCAGATGCTTAACTGACTGAACCACCCAGGCATCCTGGGGGGGTTATTTTTAAAGCAAGAGTTCCCTTCAAACTATTTGCTGGAAAGTGTAAAACAGATAAAAGTTGAAATGTTCTGGTTGACTGGAGGAAGGGGAGGGAGGAAAAATGGTGAGGATTATGTGATGTGTAAGACCCATTCTAGGTCTAAAGTTGGACTTTTCTGGGTAGAAGTTAAGTCATTGTGACCCTTTACATGTATTCTTTTTTTCTGCGATGCTAGCTAAATGGGGAAGTAATAACTGACATTTATGGAGCACATGGTTTGGTTCAGGCTTTGTTCTTAGTGCTTTATGTGAGTTAACTCATTTAATCTTAACAACCTTATGAGGTACATTCTTATTCCCATTTACAAATGGGACACTGCGGTGGAATGAGGTTGGATGATTTGCCCAAGGTCAGTCAGTCAGTACATGATGGAGCTCAGATTTATATCCCGTCCATTTGGCTCCAGAGTTCACCATAGTTCTACAGCTGCATTTCAGAATAAACTAAATCATTGTGCTTAGTACCTATGAAAAGTTAGAGAACTTTCTGTGATAATTTTGCTGTTTGTGTTTGTCTAGAGCTAGCCAACATGGAAGAAGATCCCAGATCAGCTGGAGTTGCTACCTTTGTTCTTCAAGAAGAATTTGATAGATATTCGGGCTACTGGTGGTGTCCAGAAGCTGAAACAAGTAAGGGGGTTTAAAATAATATAAGTTAATTAAAGTATTATGAGATTCAACTGCCAAATCCTGAAGAGTAGATTATGAAGTCAGGAAGATTAGATCCTACCAGTAGTTATTTAGAAAAATAGGCTATATCCCACCATAATGAATTCTTATAAAAATAATTGCATTGCAGAATTAATTCTAATAAAAAATAAAAAAGTAATTGCATCAGTGCCTCTGGTCCTTCAGCTCTTTGCCAGTCTTTCACCTAGAGGCTGGTCTTGGTGGCAATATTGGTGACGAAATAAAAAAAATACTATACCTTGATGCATTGCTATATAAAAACTTAGGATTGATTTGAGTGTCTGCATGAATGTATGGCCAAATTAGTGTATGGAATGGATCAGGAAAAGGGCACAAATTCCTCCCTTTTCTTTTTTTTTTTTTTTTTTAAAGATTTTATTTATTTATTCAACAGAGATAGAGACAGCCAAGCGAGAGAGGGAACACAAGCAGGGGGAGTGGGAGAGGAAGAAGCAGGCTCATAGTGGAGGAGCCTGATGGGGCTCGATCCCGTAACACCGGGATCACGCCCTGAGCCGAAGGCAGACGCGTAACCGCTGTGCCACCCAGGCGCCTCCCTCCCTTTTCTGGATGAATTCACAAGTATTTTATTGCCTGTGAAACAGCTTTCTCTGAAGATCCGGTTAGAAATTTGCTTTACATTGTAGCCTAATACTTGATACATATATTGTATACAAAAACTAAAAACAAATTTCATGAAGCAGTACTTACCTTTATGTGTAATGTACTCTGATATTGCATTTTTTTGTTCGTTGTATATTTTAAATGCTTGTCATTACCCATTAATAAATTTCATGACACAGTAATGGATTGCAGCTACCATTTTTGTTTTTTTAAGTAAGCTCTTTGCCCAGTGTGGGGCTTGAATTCACAACCCCGAGATAAAGAGTTGCTCGCTTTACTGACTAAGCGCCCCAGCAGCTTGTATTTTGAACATTTCTCTAAGGGACCATGAAAAATACTTATTTTTAAGCCATGTCTTAGATTTGGGCATTTAATTTTAAGATGTAAAATGTTTTGCCATAACTGTTTGTTAGAACAAGATTTTGACATGAATTAGAGAAACCATTAAAAGAAAACTGGACTCTTTAAATAGCATTTATTTTCAGGGTGTCTGGGTGGCGCAGTTGGTTGGGTGTCCAACTCTTAGTTTTGACTCAGGTCGTGGTCTCGGGGTCTGGGGTCGAGCCCCACATTGGGCTCCATGCTCAACACAGGGTCTGCTTGGGGCTCTCTCCCCCTCTCCATTTTCTTCTCCCCTCTGCTCTCTCTCTCTTTCTCTCAAATAAATAAATAAAATCTTTTTTTTTTAAAAAGCATTTATTTTGTTATAGGAAATATTATAAATATAATTGAGTAATTCATTTTTCAGCAAGGAATGCATTTTAAGGAGTACATGGACTGAAGTCCTTCATAAGTGTGTTTCCCCTGTTTTAAATACGTATAGGTACAGGGGTACCTGGCTGACTCAGTCAGTAGAGCAGGTGACTCTCGATCACCAGGTCATGAGTTCAAGCCCCACGTTGGGCATGGAGCCTACTTAAATTTTAAATGTATACATATGTATGTATATGTACATAATTATCTTCAGGTTTTGCCTTCCTTTAACCAGCAAAAGTGGTTTAGTAGTAACTCATCTTCCTAGTGCAAAGACTGGTGATACTTTCATATACAAAAGGCAGCGTATTTTATACATAAATTATTTTTCACTATGGGAAATATACCACTAGAGGGAATGGTCAGTTATGATTACTCTCTGGAGTAATTCTTCTAAATTTTCAATATTTAAATTCCTTTTAAAAGCTCCCAGTGGCAGCAAAATTCTGAGAATTCTATATGAAGAAAATGATGAGTCTGAGGTGGAAATTATTCATGTTACATCCCCTATGTTGGAAACAAGGAGGGCAGATTCATTTCGTTATCCTAAAACAGGTACTATATTCCTTTGACATTTATAGTCACTTCTTTCTACTTTCCAAACAAGATTCTCTCTGCAGTCATCCAAAGGTATGGCCAACATCAGTCATTTACAGCCTTAATAAAGGTAGGTTATTCATTAATTGTCACTGAAGTAGATCTCTTAATTATAGGCTGCTCTTATTTAATTCTTTTCAAAAGTTGGGAAGTGCACAAAGCTGGTTACTTGAAGGAATGAAAAAAGAGGACTTTTGCTAGGAAATAAAGATGTTTAAGGGATTATGTTCTTAATAAGTCAGTAATTTTTTTTCCTATTTTGATGTTTACATTTCAATTACAAAATGATACAGAATTTCTCATTTATTTCATATTGACTCTTGACGTTTTCCATTCCCCCTCTCTTTTTTTTTTTTTTTCTGATACCTATGTTGAGAATTATGAATTTGAGTTGGAGTTCTTAGATTCTAACGCTGTAGAAGCCCTGACTCTACAACATTTCTGACTTAACTGAAGTATAAAGGGGATTGATCTGGCAAAATTAGTTTGAATAGTTTTGATTATGCATTACTATTCATGTCTCTTTCTAAAGGCACAGCAAATCCAAAAGTCACCTTTAAGATGTCAGAAATAATGATCGATGCTGAAGGAAGGGTAAGTATAAAATGTTGAGTTGACTTTTTGTGTCGCTTAACTGGTCAGTCTAGTAGATATCTTAGATATACTTCTTAATTTTTTGAACTCAGTTAACTTGCTGAGATATCTGTGGACGGTGCTTTGGAAACTTTTTGCTGGTTTCCAAGATAGGAATATAGGGATATGCATATTTACCACTCCTTTCCAAAAGTTTTTCTTCTTTGCCATTGTTAATTCTCCAGATCAGTGTTTAAAAAATAGCAGTCATTGGCTAGTGACTTACCTTCTGTGTTGGATATCCCACATTTCTCTTGTATTGCTGCTTTCCATTTGGATAGTCATATGCTTATTAAGCTGAATGCACACAAGATTAATTAAAACAGTCTTCTTGGGGCGTCTGGGTGGCTCAGTCAGTTAAGCATCTGACTCTTTTTTTTTTTTTTTTTTAAAGATTTATTTATTTATTTATTTGACAGAGATAGAGACAGCCAGCGAGGGAGGGAACGCAGGCAGGGGGAGTGGGAGAGGAAGAAGCAGGCTCATAGCAGAGGAGCCTGATGTGGGGCTCGATCCCACAACGCCGGGATCACGCCCCGAGCCGAAGGCAGACGCCCAACCGCTGTGCCACCCAGGCGCCCCCAAGCATCTGACTCTTGATCTCAGATCAGGTCTTGATCTCAGGGTGGTGAGTCCAGCCTCGCATTGAGCTCCATGCTGGGTGTGGAGACTACTTAAAAAACAAAACAAAACAAAACCCCAGTTTTCTCTGCTCTACTTTTTTTAATAGCTTTATTGAGATATAATTCATATACAATATAGTTCACTCTTTTAAAGTTTCGAATGGCTTTTAGTATATTCACAGAATCATGCAACCATCACCACAGTCAGTTTTAGAACATTTTCATCACCCCAAAAGAAACCCACATCCCTTAATCATCACCGTCCAACCTTCCTATGTCCCATGACACTGGGCAACCAATGATCTACTTTCTGCTTGTAGGTTTGCCTATTCTGGACACTTCATATAAATGGAATCATACAGTATCTAGTCTGGTTTCTTTCACTTAGCATCATGTCTTCAAGCTTCATCTGTATTGCTCCGTATGTCAGCACTATCTTGCCTTTTTTTTTTAAGTTTTTATTTATTTAAGTAATCTCTATACCCGACGTGGGGCTCAGACAACCCCGAGGTCAAGAGTCTCGTGCTCTTCCGACTGAGCCAGCGAGTGCCCCAGTACTTTCTTGCTTTTTATCACCCACTAATATTCCATTGCGTGGCTGTATCACATTTTCTTTACCGCTTATCAGTTACAGACAATTAGGGCATTCCACCTTTTGGCTCTTATGAATAATCATGAATGTGTATGTTTTCACTTCTCTTGGTAGATACTGAGAAGTGGAATTGCTCAGCCATATGATAGCTCCATGTTTAACCTTTTGAGAAACTGCCAGACCGTTTGCCCAAAGTGTTTACACTATTTTACATTCTTATTGTGTGAGGTTTCCAATCTCCACATCCTCATCAACACTTCTGTTGTTTGTCTTATTTATTATAGCCATCCTAGTAAGTTTGAAGTTGTATCTCGTTGTGATTTTGACTTAAATTTTCCTGATAGCTAATGACGTTGAGCACCTTTTCATGTGCTTATTGGCCATTTGTATATCTTTGTTGGAGAACTATCTATTCAGATCCTTTGCCCTTTTTTAAAAAAATATTTTTGTGTTGGCTAGATTTTTAAAGGAGAAAAGTTTGCTTACTTAGGGCTATTTCACTAATATATTACACAAATCATATTTTAGGCTAAAATATAGGGAACTAGGGATTATTATTTTTCTTTGATACTAGAGTCTAAATAAAGTGATTAAAACTTGTTTTTACCAGTTAGTAGCAAGGGCTCTGTTAGTATAAACTCATAGGAAAAGACTTTTAGACTGTGCTAATTCTTGTGCTTAGAACTTTTTTAGGAATGAAGAGCACACCCGTATAGGTAACCCACAACTTACTGCCGGTTTCGCTGTGTCCCTCATGCCTTTTTAAATACCTAAGGCTGAAAAAATATCATGCTGTTAAAGATGATGATTTAGGTAGACTAGTAAACTAGTTACTGATCTAAGTCTTCTGTAACTCAATGCCTTTTTTTCTTTTTTAATAGATTATCGATGTCATAGATAAGGAACTGATTCAACCCTTTGAGATTCTGTTTGAAGGAGTTGAATATATTGCCAGAGCTGGATGGACTCCAGAGGGAAAATAGTGCGTATGTTAAATTGTCACTTCTTTACAATTAATTTAGAATCCAAAACTTTAGAAATGTTTATGTTATTAGGCTTGCCCTTCAGTTGGAGATGCCTTCACATGAAAATTTGCCGAGTAGTTATTTCTGCACAGAGAATTTTTCCTGAGCTAAGTGGGCTTGCGGATTTGTAATCCTGTAAGCACGGGGGCATTGCATTTTCATTCTGTCTTTTACATAGCCAGTCGTGGTTTCAGTGTTTGTTTTGTTTTGTTTTGTTTTTTGTGGTAAAACTGTATGACTTTAGGGCTCACATGTAAGGGTATCTATATTTTTTTATTATATAATTTAAGCAAAAATTTTTGTTGAGTTTTATGTGAAGGCGATTACATATAGTTCCTAAGGTAGACAACAGGAGTTTCACAAGGCTGCCAATTGTCGACACTAAAGGGAGAAAATAATTTCATAGGTCATTTGTGGTTTTAGGAGTTTAAAGAAAACCATTTTTTAAAAAACTCTACTCAAGCCTAACTTTAAAAAATAAGTACAGAATAAGCTAATACTTTTAATTAGCCATTTGTAAGTGATAATTTAACATCTACTAAAGCAATTCTTTAATTGTGATTACAGAAATAATGGATGGTACTAGAGGAGAGAGTAGGGGAATATTCATTTTCTGAGAGATGGCTTTATTTTTGGTACTTTTTCTGTTTGTTTGTTTGTTTAAATAGTGCTTGGTCCATTCTACTAGATCGCTCCCAGACTCGCCTACAGATAGTGTTGATCTCACCTGAATTATTTATCCCAGTAGAAGATGATGCCATGGAAAGACAGAGACTCATCGAGTCGGTGCCTGACTCTGTGACACCACTAATTATCTATGAAGAAACGACAGACATCTGGATAAATGTATGTATGCTTTACTGTACTTGGTTATGTATTTTCTTAGAATGCTAAAGCAAGTGAAGTTTTATAGCAAACTATCAAACGGATTTTTTAAATTCAGAGTAACCATGAATATTATTTGCTTAGTTTGAACATTCCAAATTGGAATGTTTGTAGATGGAAAGTAGATGTCATTGAAATGACATCTCCTTGGCTGCAAATTTGCCCTTGTTCCTGGACACATCAGGTATTGAAAAACAGCCTCATCAGTGCCTCTGAGGAGGACCTCAGAAGTCAGGAAGAGACTCTCTCTTTTAAGTTGGCAAACTATACCAAAATTTACCAGTTGGGATTGAATTTTTCATTTTCCAATTTAGTGGAAAAAACTTAAATAAGATACAAGATAAATAAAGCCAGATCACTCCCTGGCTGAGTACAGGCTTTATATGATTCACCCTTCAACTGTTACAGTATTTCTCTTTGGAAAAGAAAAGTAACAAGATTTTGGATAAGAATAAGTAATAAGATTCTGTAATAAGATTTATATCATTAAGCCTCATGCCATGTTTCAAAGGATTATAGAGATGATGAGTAAGAAAAAGCTTTTGGTCGTATTTTTCTTTTTTCACTATTTGGGAACTTAACGTGAGATAAATCTGAAAGGAACAGACAAAATCTATATTGTAAATATACAGTACCCCCAGCACTGACAGTTATTTACGTTTCAGAATGTATTTATCAAGTAATTCTTTTTTCTTTAACTTAATTGAATTGTTTATGTAGTATTTTCATTAATGTGTATAGTAAATTAAGCTATTCATTTTACAGATCCATGACATCTTTCATGTTTTTCCCCAAAGTCATGAAGACGAAATTGAATTTATTTTTGCCTCTGAATGCAAAACAGGTTTCCGTCATTTATACAAAATCACATCCATTTTAAAGGAGAGCAAATATAAACGATCCAGTGGTGGGCTGCCTGCCCCAAGTAAGAAATCCTTTTTCATTTAGAAAAAAAAATAAATTATATATGTGTATATATATATATATATATATATATATATGGGGCATAAAGTGGGAGGGACAAGGTAATATAATGTCTCTTTTCTATATTTTGTATACTTTATAAGTATCGGTACTTCATTAAACTTAATAAAGCTAAAATATAAATACATACATGAAATCACAGGACAAAGTTCTTGATGGATATGTAAGAAACCATTAATAGTGAGTAATCTCTGGGAATGGAATTACTTATTTTTGCTTTCTACTTTGCCTTGCTTAAAGTGAGCCCATGTCCTATTTAGATTTTAAAAAGCTGTTTTTAAAATGTTATTTGGTTATTAGATATTTTTACATACTAGTTTTGTTTTTGTTTCTTACATACTTTTTCTTTTTTTAAGATTATTTATTTATGAGAGAGAGCACCAGTGTAGGGAGAGAGCACGAGTCAGGGGGAAGAGCAGAGGCAGGGGAAGAAGCAGACTCCCCGCTGAGAGGGAGCCCAACGTAGGGCTCTATCCCAGGACCCTGGGATCATGACCTGAGCAGAAATCAAGAGTTGGCTGCTTAACTGACTGAGCCACCCAGGCACCCCTACTAGTTTTTTTGTCTTTTTTTTTTTTTTAATACTGTCTACATCTACACTGAAGTTAATATGGCTATAGCTCTTCAGATTGATATATGTTATCCAAAGTGAAATGAAATATTATGTCAGCTGGAGTTAATTTCTCTTTAAAAAGTGATGGTTTTCCTTTTGGGAAATACAGAATGGAGATGTAAGCCTAGAAAAAGTGAAATGGTATATCCAATAGTTCTCCTGTTTTTGTTTTTGTTTTTTAATTGAGTTACAGTTTTCTACTTTAACAATACAGAGTTTGTGTTAGAATGGTAGGCACTTTATGATGATGTTATATGTTTAACTGCCATTTGTAACTTAACAGACTCAACATAGCCATTTTTTTTAAATTGTGGCAAAATAGACATAAAATCTACCGCTGTAACTATTTCAGTGTACTGTTTAGTGGCATCAAGTATATTCATATTGTTATGCAACCGTAACTGCCATCCACCTCCAGAACTTTTTTCATCTTCCAAAACTGAAACGGTGCAATAAATAATACCCAGTTTAGCTTATTGCTCCCTCTCCTCAACCGTGGGCAACTACTTCCTGTCTCTATCATTTTGACTACTCTAGATACTTCATATAAGTGGAATTATACAGTATTTGCCTTTTTATGTCTGACTTACTTCACTTTGCATAATGTCCTCAAGTTTTATTCATGTCATAGCTTATGTGAGAATGTCCTTCCCTTTTAAGGCTGAATAAATTCAGCTGTATGTATGGGCCACGTTGTATCTTCCATTCATCTGTCTACAGACACTTGGGTCCCTTCCACATTTTGGCTGTTGTGACTAATGCTGTTATGAACATGGGTGTACGGATATCTGTTTTGAGACCCTGCTTTCATTTGTTTGGGGTGTATACCCGGAAGTGAAATTACTGGATCATATGGCAGTTCTATTTTTAATATTTTGAGGAACCACCATACTCTTTTCTGGGGCAGCTGCACCATTTTACATTCCCATTAGCAGTGTGCAAGGGCTCCAGTTTATCATCATCCTTACCAACACTTGTTATTTTCTGTGTGGCTTGTTTGTATGTTTGTTTTGGATATAGCCCTCCTAGTGAAGTGGTATGAAGTGGTATTAAGTGGTATGTCATTGTGCCTTTGATTTGCATTTGCCTAATGACTACTAACATTGTGCATCTTTTCATGTGTTATTATCCATTTGTATATCTTCTTTGGAGAAACGTATGAATCCTGTGCCAGCTTTTCAAGTGGGTTGCGTGTTTTTCTCAACAAGGCCTTTTAAATATCATTCTTATTTGGGGAACATGAGCTACATCTTAAGACTAGCAAAATAAATACTGCCTATGACTCTGTTCCTTTCCTTAGCCTAATTTTTTTAAGGCAAACTGGGTCTTGTATATCCAAGATGAAGAATTTCTTCCTTGACAGCCTTAGTTTAACTTGACCCTTAGTGTGAAATTGCTTTTACCAGCTCCTTTGTTGTTGATAAATTAAATCCACTTACAAAATTCCAGAAATTTTAGTGAATGAGCAGGGGGAAGGGAAGGAGGGAGAAGCAGACTCCCCGCTGAGCAGGGAGCCCAGTGCAGGGCTCCATCCCAGGGGTGGGATCATGAGCTGAGCCAAAGGCAGACACTTAACCAACTGAGCCACCCAGGCACCCTCCAGAAATTTTAGTGATGAAGACTGTTCAAAGAGCTGTGAATAGTAATTAACTAAAACAATATTTGGGGAACAGTAATAAAATGTTAACTTAATGTAACTTAAAACTTTATACTCTGTTGAAGATTGTAGGAAGTTAACATTTGTCTCTGAAGCCTAGCCTTTTTGTTCCCTCTCAGCATCTCTTTCTGGGCCCCTCAGTATCTGTCTCTTCTTTCCCTTCCCCTCCTTTCTTCTTAGACTTTCTTGCTCCAAATCTTCCTTTTTCTTTGATATCCACTTTATCTTCCTCCTCCCTCTTCTTCCTCAAGTGGCTATAATGTGAAACAATTAGTACTTGTTATGTATATGTTAAATAATATTTTCTGGATGTGAATTTGTGTCTAAGAAAAAATAAATCAACTTTTTTAACCTTATGGGGACCCTAGTTAAGACCCTGTACCATCTCACCATCTCAGCCTGTCCGCAACTGTCTCTTCCCACAGTGCTACTAGGCAAAGAGAAATGGTTTCCATTTTTTAACCTCCTCCTTTGGCCACTGGCCACTGAGACAGTCTTCTTTACCCAGACAGGATCTCATAAAGACAAATGGGCATGTTAGCATTCACCGTGGTAATACCCAGTGTATTTTTTGGCAGATGCAGAACAATTGTATAAAATTTTTTTCTTTTGTGACTTTTTAAGTAGTTTGTTGCATTTTTAGAGGAAATGCCTTGTCAACCCATTAGATTTCTAGGTCTAGGAATACAGTTGCTTTTGAGTTCTTTTTTGGCTTTGCCATCAGAGTCTGTTTTGCTGTTTTCACTTGATTTATATGGATCCTTCAACCATTATTCCATTGTATTGTGAAGACTCATAGCTTGGAATTTTTTTTAACTACAGACTTTTTAAAAATTAAGGTGAAATTCACATAACGTTAAATTCACTGCTTTAAAATGAACATTTTAAACAAACATTTTATTTTTTAAGATTTATTTATTTATGGGGTAGAGAGGGAGAGAGAGAATCTCAAGCCAACTCCCTACTGAGTGCAGAGCCCGTCTCGGGGCTCAGTCTCACAACCCTGAGTTCATGACCTGAGCTGAAATCGAGAGTCGGAAGCTCAGCTGACTGAGCCACCCAGGCGCCCCTTGAACAAACATTTTAAAATGAACAGTGGCAGGGCGCCTGGGTGGCTTAGTTGGTGGGGCATCTCACTCTTGATCTCAGGGTCTTGAGTTCGAGCCTCCTGTTGGGCGTAGAGATTACTTTTTCTAAAAGATTAAAAGTTAAAACATTAAGAAAAATAAGATGAACAGTGGCATTTAGTACATTCACAGTGTTGTGCAGTCACCACCTGTGTCTAGTTTCAAAACATTTTCATTACCCCAGGTATAACTTGAATTGCTTAATGTACTTTTGGAAAAAGGAGTTTTAGAGTAATGTTCTTCATTGTTTCGTTTACTTATAGTCTGATACAGAGTGCTGAATGATAACTATGTTTATCTTTAGGTGATTTCAAGTGTCCTGTCAAAGAGGAAATAGCAATTACCAGTGGAGAATGGGAAGTTCTTGGCCGGCACGGATCTAATGTATGCTCTTTTATTCTGCTGATATGTTTGCTCAACACTCTCTGTGTTTATTCAGTCCTACAACTTCATGTGACCCCAGTGTTTTGACAATATTAAGTTAGGGCCTACAAGAACTCAAGGTTTAGAAAGGAAGAATCTTCGTTTAAATTATAAATCACTCATTTTATAGTCCTGCTATTAGATGTGTTCTGGTTACTTAAGTTCACCATTTTCAAATATAATGTTGCTACCTAATAAGGAAAGGTCTGGTCCACATTTTCTGAGTCTGCAGAAGTTGTGAGTGGGATATCGTTTGAAAATTATTTTTATATCTCTTATAGACTGCTCGTGTCTTTTCTACATTAGAAATTGCATTTACTACTTCTGAGGGAGTGATTCTCTTTAAACTTACCTGTTTATCTTATGTCACAAATTTAAAGTTTTATCCACAACCCTCAAAGAGTGGTGGACATACATACAGAGTGTACGTTGATATGGAAAAGGAGGAAAATTCACACACACACACCCCAGCATGCAGCTTTCTGTAGCAATTCAATGAATTCTAATTTTTTTTCTTTTGCCTTTCATAGTACCTTGTGTTTGTTTGAACTTTTAGTTAGGTGGTCAGTTTCCTGAGAGCTCTAAGAACTCCATCCTTTATGTGTGTGATACCTTCAGTTAAGTTGATGTATGCCATCAGGATTTAGGGAAGTCCTTTGATTTCCTCAAATTAATTTGGAGGTTTTTTTTTTTTTTAAGATTCTATTTGTCATCAGAGGAAGAGAAGAGAGTGACAGGGGGAGTGGCAGGCAGAGGGAGGAGAAGAAGCAGGCTTCCTGTTGAGCAAGGAGCCTGATGTGGGGCTTGATCCCAGGACCCTGGGATCATGACCTGAGCCAAAGGCAGCGCTTAACCGACTGAGCCACCCAGGCGCCCCTGATTTGGAGATTTATTAAAGGGTTATGTGTACTGGCTGCTATGGAAGTCACTTAACAGTCCCGAAGGTGGTTAAGGAGAACAAGTGAAGATCCAGGTCTCAGGTTTGGTTTTGTTGGTAAAAACTTTAGGATATCATAGGTAACCATTAAAGTCTGATTTCCACTGAGAGTCTCACATGGCCTTCTGGTTATATATCCAGATATATTTTTTCTGTTTAGGGACCTTGGGTGTCATTGTCATTTGAGAAGAATCTTACCGTGGAATTCTAAGTTCTGATAACAAAAAATTACGCTGTTGTTAAGTTCCTGCTGTGTAATGGTTGGATAATGCTGAGGGAACCCACAGAATTGTATTTACACAGATCTGAATCTTATTTCGGCAACCTAAACGTCTTTCTCTTATTTGCAGTTATGTGCATCAATTTTCTACTTTCTTTATGTCATGCTTACTTAGTAATGTGTTTGTGCCTCTTTTTCTTACTCTTCCATATCCCCTCTATCCTAGCCTTATTTTAAGTTACCTTTGCCTTCTCTGCTTTTGCCAGTGACCTTGTTCCCACCCAAAGATTTTTAATAGCAATAATTGGGTAAAGCTTTGAGACTTTTAAGCCCATGTGCTCCTCACTGTTGGTGAGTGATTCTCAAAGTATGGTCCTTGGACCAGCTGCACAGCCTAAACATCACCTGGGAACATTTTAGAAATATAAATTCTTGGGCCCACACCAGACCTTCTGAATCAGAAATTCTGGTGGTAGAATCCAGCAATCTGTTTAACAAATCCAATCCCTCAAGGTGATTCTGATACTTCTGTTTAATAAAGTAGCTGCACGAAAACAAAGAAAATAATCTTTAAATCAGGGGTGAGAAATTAACCAGTTATTTCTTCAGTTTTGAAAGGCCTGACTCCCAGCTGCTAGGTCAAGAGCAGAACCTATCCTAACCTTCTGTGCAGATTAACACATACCTGTGAAACTTCATGAATGCTGGTTCTGGCATTTCCTCTCACTTGTATCCTTTCTGTATGTGTCATGTGGGCCTACTTAATCTCAACTGTGTTTATTTCTGTACCTGTGTATGCTAAAAAATATTTAATGATGAAGCAGCTTCCTGGAGAAAATGTGGCATTTAAAAATACTTGCTTTTGGAAATGTGTCTATGTTTTCTTTGCTATGTAAAAAAAATTTGAATTTCATTAAACACTGTTTGAATAGGCTGGTAGAAGATTTCTTAAAGGAACAATAAAAGCTATTTATTTAGACTCTTACTGTAATTTGTGAAGAATATTAAATGAATTCAGCTTTGAGTTTACTTATAGTTTTTTTGAGTTCTGAATGAAAACTTAAAAGATCTTATCCATACTTATTTATAAACTATACCAGTATTGAAACTGTAATTGAGTTCAGTTATTTCTCAACCCAAAAGATAAAATACTTTTGCAAGTTTGTACAAAAGACCAAGAAAGTACTGCCTAAGATAATACTGCACTGAGAAATATACAGGATTCTAAAAGTAGACTCTTTGAAGTGTGCATGAATGATTGACCTAAGCTGCAACATAGGTATGTTTTTTCCCTGTAAAGTGTTGTCATTTTAATGAAATAACTTGCATTTTAAGAAAAGCCCATATTTCAACCATATAGGCAACTAACAATAGCATGCAATTCAAGTGTCCTTTTTCCTTGTGGACAAGATCTATTCTTAGATAAAAGTCATAAGCAAAACCAACTCAGGTTTATTACCATTGGTGGCAAAATTTTTTAAGAGGCACAAGTCAAAGGGTAACTCAGATGGTTCTAAATAAAATTGGGAATTGTTTGTTGAATTACTAGCCTGGTCAGGGTCCTGCTAGTGCTGATTTTTCTATTGTTTTTTTGATAGATCCAGGTTGATGAAGTCAGGAAGCTGGTATATTTTGAAGGCACCAAGGACTCTCCTTTGGAACATCACCTATACGTGGTCAGTTATGTAAACCCTGGGGAGGTGACAAGGCTGACTGACCGTGGCTATTCCCACTCTTGCTGCATCAGCCAGGTATTAAGTCCCTGTTGGAAAAGAGTTTCCTATCATATAAAAAACCATCTGCTCATGTAATACTCCTTTAGAGTAATGTGAAAATCAGTGAAATTGTCCTGTGCAAGTCTGATAATCTGAGGAAAAACTGAAGTCCACTCTTTTTTTTTTAAGATTTTATTTATTTATTTATTAAGATTTTATTTATTTATTTGACAGAGATAGAGACAGCCAGCAAGAGAGGGAACACAAGCAGGGGGAGTGGGAGAGGAAGAAGCAGGCTCCTAGTGGAGAACCCTGATGTGGCGCTCGATCCCAGGACCCTGGGATCACGCCCTGAGCCGAAGGCAGACACTTAACAACTGTGCCACCCAGGCGCCCCAAGATTTTATTTATTTATTTGAGAGAGAGCCAGAGAGTGCATACAAGCAGGGAGGAGAGGCAGAAGGAGAGTGAGAAGCAGGCTCTTGGCTGAGCAGGAATCCTGATGTGGGGCTTGATCCCAGGACCCTGAGATCACAACCTGAGCCAAAGGCAGATGCTTAACCAACTGAGCCACTCAGGTGCCACTAAAAAGTCTGCTCTTAACTTCAGCATTGCATATGGACATAAATTGTCAGACCTTACCTTACTCATGCTCCAGCACCGGTACAGATGTAGCACCTTTTTTACTTTTCCATGGGGAAAAAGTAATTGTTTCTCCTTTCTCTAGCATTGTGACTTCTTCATAAGCAAGTATAGTAACCAGAAGAATCCACACTGTGTGTCCCTTTACAAGCTATCAAGTCCTGAAGATGACCCAACTTGCAAAACAAAGGAATTTTGGGCCACCATTTTGGATTCAGCAGGTACTCATTTCCCTGAACCTGATTTTCAGTAGGATTAGTACATAAGTGCACTAAACCTGTTTTGTATGTCCACATTTCTCATTGCTCACCACCACTTGTCCCTGAGCTGCCGAGTTCCTGAATGATCTCACCCTTCTTATTCTATCAACTACCGGATAAGATGGGTTACCTCCCATTCCAGGCAGGAGCAGATCTGGAAGGTCCTTTTGAGGTTTTTTAATTTTATTTTATTTTACTTAAGCAATCTTTACACCCAATGTGGGACTCAAACTCATGACCCCTAGATCAAGAGTTGCACGATCTTCCAACTGAACCAGCCAGATGCCACAGAGGCCTTTTTGAAAATAAGAATAAAATAGTCACAATATCAGCTAGGAAACGATTTGTTCACATGTTTGGGTAATTTCCCAGATAAACAGATGAAGATAATGTGCACAGAATTAGTAAGACTGAGCAGGGAAGCTGCAGCTTTAGGGAATAACCAGCTGGTAGCTTACTTAACTTTTAAAGCACTTACTGTGGCTATCTTAATATAAGATAGAACACTTGTTCTGTATGGGAGTGAAGAGCACTGTGAATTATCTTTTTTAAATGCTTGATTTCTAAAACAAAAAATAGAATAATTTTATGTATCTTTAGTTTCTCCCCAAATCCTTTTTCCTGTTAAGTATTTTCACTCATGAATAGGTGCTAAGGGATTAAGAAATTAGTGCAAAACCACAGGGTAGGTTCTAATGTCCACAAGTAGAGTCTGTAATATGGTGATGATCTCTGTTTGGATTTTTTTTTTTTTAAGATTTTATTTACTTATTCGACACAGGTAGAGACAGCGAGAGAGGGAACACAAGCAGGGGGAGTGGGAGAGGAAGAAGCAGGCTCACAGCAGAGGAGCCTGGTGTGGGGCTCGATCCCATAACTCTGGGATCACGCCCTGAGCTGAAGGCAGAAGCTTAACTGCTGTGCCACCCAGGCACCCCTCTGTTTCGATTTTAACATCATCCAGCGTACACAGACTTAGGATAGGTCTGTATAGCTTTGGTAAACCAAAGACTGATCATGACTTTCATTTTTTCTGGATCCTGGTTAGGCTTATTCTCTAATGATCAGGAACAGATGTTTATTGAGCGCCTGCTGTGAGCAAGTTAAATTAAGTTAGATTTGTGCTTCCAGTTTCTGATCAGGTATATGGCGTACCCATCATTAAGTTACACTAAACCAAGCACGAAGTATTTGTATAGTTCTGCATCTAAATGCCTCCTAGGCTCCAAGGATTATTCAGAATATTATGTATCTACTTTTCAAATAATATGTTCATTAGATTTTCTTTTTCTTTTCTTTTTAAAGATTATATTTATTTATTAGACAGAGAGAGGCACAGTTAGTGAGAGAGGGAACACAGGCAGGGGGAGTGGGAGAGGAAGAAGCAGGCTTCCAGAGGAGGAGCCTGATGTGGGGTTCGGTCCCAGGACTCTGGGATCACGCCCTGAGCCAAAGGCAGATGCTTAACAACTGAGCCACCCAGGCACCCCCTAGATTTTCTTTTTTAAAGATAAATGTTCTTGCGTAATTTCTTGCTTATCACCTGAAAGGGGGATGGTCATTTATTTGTGTCGGGGGTTGTGGATTTATGGTTTCTTTTCCTTGCTCTCAGATTGCAGAGCTCCCATGAAAACTCCTTTTATGTACTTTTTTTTTGTTTTCTCCTCATAGGTCCTCTTCCTGACTACACCCCTCCAGAGATTTTCTCTTTTGAAAGTACTACTGGATTTACATTGTATGGGATGCTGTACAAGCCTCATGACCTACAACCTGGAAAGAAATACCCCACTGTGCTGTTCATATATGGTGGTCCTCAGGTGGGCATTTTAATTCTTTTAATTTAGTTTTATTTTAGCTCCCATATAGTTAACATACAGCATTATATTAGTTTCAGGTGTACAGTATAGTGATTCAGCAATTCTGTATTATCAGTCACCCAATGCTCATCACAACAACTGTGCTCCTTAATCCGCATCACTTATTTCACCCGTCCGCCCACCCACCTCTCAGGTGGGCGTATTTGTATACATACGTGTGTGTGTGTGTGTGTGTGTGTGTTTAGGTGATTTATTTTTTAAATGCCTAGTCAGTTGTTCAAGTTAAGATTTGAGCATTGTTGGGCCTCTGCTGTTATTGACTCTGGCTTATGTCCTAATTCCTATTTAGAAGTTGGGTTTTGTTACATGGCTAATTTATAAATCAGTGTCAATTTCTTAATTCACAGTAGGACTGTAACTGTCATGGGGAATGGAATATTCATGTCAGCAGATAAATATGTTATCTTTTATGTAGAGAAAAAACTTGTTTGGGAAATGAAATTAAATAGTTAACTGTCTTGGTAAATAAAAAGAACCTTCATAGATCTTTTCAGAAGGCTTGGTAGCCTAATGAATTCCCCCTCTACATTCTGAGTCTATAGCTCTCAGACAGACTAGAATACTTTTATCATCTAGTCAAGGCAACTGCTGTACTGCCCTTCAGCATTGTAAGAAGTTTACACCTGGATTTTCCTTTCTCTGAATTAAATATTAGCATGTTAATATTAAGTAAATCCTCTTGACTCTCAGAGTAAAGTATTTGGGGTAGGTGCATTGGTTAATTGGAACTTTTTAAAAAATGTTTATTGATTATATACCTTATTGTTGGGCCCTTGAAGAAATTAGAATATAATTATACTTGTTTTTATAATGTAGCTCTTGATTCCTGTAAATATCCTTTATAATTATATCCAGTTATTCAGTATCTGGAAATGTATCTAGATGCTAAGACATCCAAAAAATAGGGACCCTTGGCTGGCTCAGTCACTAGAGCACTCAACTCTTGATCTCAGGGTCATGAGTTCAAGCCCCACTTTGGGTGTAGAGCTTACTTTAAAAATAGAAAAAAAGAGAAAAAGACATCCAAAAATAAAATAAAAGCAAAATAACTGCATAAGCCACAACATCTCAGCAGTGGCAATCATATATCAAGTTAAATCACTTTGCCATTGTTAAGTGTGTTTTACAAACAAAACATGATTCACATTTGTATTATACTCATCTATACATAAATGATAAAATTATAAACAGTTAAATTAGCCTTCTGTTAAAAACTTGAAGCCAAATTTTTTAAACTTTAAAAGTCTTGGCGCCTAGGTGGCTCAGTTGGTTAAGTATCTGACTCTTGGTTTTGGCTCAGGTCGTGATCTCAGGTTGGTGAAATCAAGCCCTAGCCCTGTGTCCAGTTCCCTGCATAGCAGGGAGTCTGCTTCTCTTCCGCTGCCCACGTGCTCTCTCTGTCTCTCTCAAATAAATAAATCCTTAAAAAATAAAGGCTTAATACAAAGAAATTCAAGAGAGAAATTACAAGACACTCTCAGAAGCTTTACGTGTTTTAGTGTATTATTTTGATATTAAGGCTAAGTAAGAAGGATGCTTCTCCTTTGCAGTGAAGAAATGATAGATGAGATATGTGACAAACACACTATAAAGATTAACTGCTTCTGTAGATCTTTAAAACTAGGGGACTCCTTTATATTACTCCTTATTACTAATTATGTTTTAAAAGCCACAGGGGGCACCTGGGTGGCTCAGTCAGTTAAGCGTCCATCTTCAGCTCAGGTCATGGTCCTGGGGTCCTGGGATTGAGCCCCGCATCAGGATTCCTGCTGGACGGGAAGTCTGCTTCTCCCTCTGCCTCTGCCTCTTCCTCTGCTTGTGCTTATTTCTCTCTCTTTCAAATAAAAAATAATAAATAAATAAAAATAAGTTTTTTATTAAATCTTATTATCAGTCCAAACTGTGTTCTTTCTTGGTGTATATTCAGGTCAAAGTGGGAATCTGTTGATTGGCAACAGTGTCACAATTTGTAACACGAAGTGAATTACTTAGTCGCTAAATGCAGCAGTGTCTATAGTTGGACAAAAATGAAATCCAAGAAAAGCTATAAATAGGCTTAGTTCTTTAAACTCTTTATTGATAACACCTGTATGCTTTAAAATGTTTTTTTTTTTTTTTAACAAATCCTTGTGATGTTTCCTATGTGCCAGATACTTTTATAAATATAAATGTACAAGAAAGCAGGCTAAGTGATAGCAGGACACACAGGTTTTAAAGAACTGATGCTGGAGACTTCTGAATTCACAATGCCAAAGGGCATTATGTTTAAGTACGTTCCTCCAGAAGTAGCAGGCCTCCAGCTGCAAAGGCACAAACACCGGCTCTTGGGGGAAATGTTCACATCAGGCAATTGAGGCCATTTTTAAGTGTGTGACAACAGGCAAAGAAATGAAGTGGCTTTCTTTTTTTTTTTTCCTTAAAGATTTATTTATTTATTTGAGAGAGAGTGAGTATGAGCACTGGGGGGGGTGCGGGGCAGAGGGAGAGGGGGAGAGAGTCCTCAAGCAGACTACCTTCTAAGCACAGAGCCAGACATAGGGCTTGGTCCCAGGACCCCAAGACCAGGACCCAAGCAGAAACCAAGAGTCGGACGCCCATCCTCCTGTGCCACCCAGCCACCCGGAAGTAGTTTTCTTTAAATCCTCATTTTTGTGTTTTGTGCCTAGTACTTCTTTTTTCAGCTCCCTCCTTTTTTTGCCCCTCTTCCCAAGAGAGAAAGGGAAAACACTCTTAACTATAATGAAATTAAAACAAAAAATAATTTTTTAAAAAAGAAAGGGAAAACATTATTCTCCTATCTCCATTTTTCATTCATTCATTCAGCAAATAGTCATTGAGTTCCTGTTATGTACTAGGTACCATTCTAGGCGGTGAGGATACCATAGTGAACATATCAGACTAATGTCCCACCCTCATGGAGCTTAATGAGGAAAATAATAAATGGCTAGACATGTAAATGATATAACTTAATATAATGGAAGTGCAATGAATAATTATTGGGAAAGAGGATGGCAAAGAGACTAAAATGGGAGTTCTGATAGAAAGTTCAGGGAAGGTCTCTGAGGGTACCTAAGGTGAGAAGGAGTGAACTACCTTAAAGATCTGAGGGAAGAGCATTCCAGACAGAGGGAACAGTAAATATCAAGGTCCTAGGGGTTAGAATCAAGTTGGTATAGTAGATAATAAGGTTAGAGCATAGTGTACAAGTAGGGATTTGGTATGAGATGAAGCCACAGAAATAGCCAAGGGCCAGATAATATAAGGCCTTAAAAGGCAATGTTAAGGATCTTAGAGTAAGGTCTAAACTCTTTACCATTGGAGGGAGCTAAGCTATAAAGTCTTATGTAATTTACATTTTAAAATCATCCCTCAGCTACCGTGTGAATAGACTGTAGGAGGACAAGAGTAGAAACAGGAAGAACAGTTAGGCAGTTGTTTTAAAGGTACTGAATGTCCAGAAATTCGAAGAGAAAAGATTCTCTACACACAGCACACACACACCCCAGTCTATCCTAATAAATGCTCAGTATGTATTTATTGCGTGAAGATGGTGTTGATTCTTAACTTTAAGTGGCTGATTTGGTTTTCCTGTTGGTTTTGGCCAGAAAAAACTTTTCATTTTTAGGGCCCCTGGGTGGCTCAGTCTGTGAAGCGTCGCAGTCTTGGTTTTGGCTCAGGTCATGATCTCGCAGTTGTGAGATTGAGCCCTGCTTGTGAGATGGAGCCCTGCGTAGATCTCCATGCTCAGTGGGGAGTCTGCTTGGGATTCTCTTTCCCTCTCTTCCTCTCCCCCTCCCCCCCCCAATCGCACACATGCTCGCTCTCTCTAAATACATAAATCTTAAAAATAAATAAATAAATAAACTTCTTTCATTTTTGCCAGAACCCTTTTTTGTCATTGTTTAATGTCTATCTGAGTGTGTACTAAACCCGGAAATTCTCTAAGTTTCTCTCTACTAATTAACGTCCTCTTTTTGGGGCACCTGGCTGGCTCAGTCAAAGAGCATGTGACTCTTGATCTCAGGGTCGTGAGTTCAAGCTCCACGTTGGATGTAGAGATTACTTAAATAAATGAAAAAATTTTTTAAAAATGAAGTCCTCTTTTCACTAGTTTATTTCTGTTGAGGCGCTAAACTACATTTAGTTCTCAGTCATTTTGAAGTATGATGGCATGATAAATGATTGAAGAATTATCCTACCTTTTGCACTGATTTGTGTAACAGGAAAAAGGAGGCTGGACTGGTCACAGTGTTTCATTAAAATACTAAGTTTTCTGCAGCTGGTCAGAGACAACCCCAGAAGAGATGGGTAGGGAAGAAAAATGATCATACTTATCCTTGTCTCTGTCATTTGAATGACACAGTTCTTCAGGGTAGCGGTAACGATTTTAGTAACTTTAGTAACTTTTTCTATGGAGTAGGTTAAATCTCTTGTCTCGTATGTAATGAATATCTTTAAAGTCTATAGTTGCCCTGTAATTGCTCTGAACCTTGAATGTGAAGTTAGAAAAAGAAACAACATAAACATGAGAAATTTAAGTTAATTTAAAAATAAGTCAGGGATGGGGGAAACGGGGAGTTGCTAATCACTGAGCACAAAGTCTCAATTATGCAAGATGAATAAGTTCTAGAGATCTGTACAACACTATCCTATAGTTAATGATACTGTATTGTACATTTAAAATTTCATTAAGAGGGTACATCTTGTGGTAAGTGTTCTTGCCACAAGAAAATAAAGCTTCATTTTAAAAGCAGAATAATGCAAAAAATTCAAGCTTTCTGCTTTTCACCATATAATAAATTTCACTAAAGTTGTATTTCTTTCTTAGGTGCAGTTGGTGAATAATCGGTTTAAAGGAGTCAAGTATTTCCGCTTGAATACCCTAGCCTCTCTGGGTTATGTGGTTGTAGTGATAGACAACAGGGGATCCTGTCACCGAGGGCTTAAATTTGAAGGCGCTTTTAAATACAAAATGGTGTGTGAGCATACAAACATTTTTCTTTTAAAGATATTTACATTTACTGGTTCATTGTTTGGTGTGAAATCTCAGAGAGCAAGTTGGGGGAAAGGGCTGTGAGTGAGTGGGAGAGAAGGGAGGCGGGTGGGGGGAGAGAGTGTGTGTGTGTGTGTGTGTGTCTATGTCTGTGTTAGAGTTCAGGGGTGGGAGGGAAGATGAAACTTGCTGTTCACTAGGCTAGCTCACGTCTACCTGTCTACCTGTAAATAACTTCGGGGAGCTGAGATAGAACCATTTTTACACAGAAATACCCTCTCTTTCTATGTTGTATATCCAGCTTAGCCAGAAAGTAGCACCGTAGTTTTTCAGCATCCTGTGCCCTATTGAGAGGAATAATTGAGATTTGTTCTGTCCTCTGTGAAGAGAGAAACCAACTGGTTAGTGCCTTCCTTGTGACAAGCCTCTTTCTCTCTACAGGAAGCTTTAAATGCTACCTTTTAGAGATGCCCCATGTCCTTTCTGCTGCTTTGGGAAATGATGAGAATCCGATGTTCCTTTTACACAGTAAGGCAGTTACTGTGTTTGCCAGTGTATTGGACATGCTGAGTAAGACATGGGATTTTCTCCCACAGCCAGTTCTTTGAACTTATGTTGTATTCTCATGTAAGTTTTTTTGTTTTTATTTTTGTTTTTGGCTCAGTGAAGTGAGATTGTGTGCACTGGCAGGCCTAGTAATACAGACAGGGTGGTGGTGGTAGGAGTTAGGACTTAATAGGACCTTAAAGAAATAGCATGTATTCAGTTCCTAGAAGTAGATGGTGGGGAAGTAGGAGGATATGACCTCAGGAGTGATTCCTTCTGCTTTACTGCATTAAGTTTTAAAAAGAAGTAAAACTAGTCAACCACTTAAGGAGGCTAATTTTTTTGTTTTTGGGTATAGGAAGGCTTGTTACAAGGAAGATGCTGACCTCTTAGCAGACAACAGAACAAATGGAAAGGGGAAATACCCATATAGGAAGGAACAGTTTGGGTCTCAGTAGGAAAGAACTTTGTGACTAAGGGGTAACTAAACTCTAGGACTGGCTAGCAACAGAAGCTATCTCTAAATAGAGCTAAAAAAATTTTTTTCTGGCAACAGAATCTCAATTGATAATTCTAAAAAAACTACAGGTATTTTTAGTAAAAACCATTTATCAGCTTTAGAAACACTGCTAATGAGACTTCTATTCATCAGAATCAGTGAAATGTTCTCCCTTTTTTGACAGGGCCAAATAGAAATTGACGATCAGGTGGAAGGACTCCAATATCTAGCTTCTCAATATGATTTCATTGACTTAGATCGTGTGGGCATCCATGGCTGGTCCTATGGAGGATACCTCTCCCTGATGGCATTAATGCAGAGATCGGATATCTTCAGGGTATGTGACTTCCTATTTCTTTTTGCAGTAGGGGTAGAATTTTCTATAAATTGAGGATACGAGAAAATGCCTATTTTCTAAAGGTTTACAGAGTTGGCAATATTATGGAATGTTAGGATTTGTGTATCTAACAGTCATGTGAGGTAGTAGATGTATCTTCTCAACTTGTAATAGCCGTGTGAGATATATATTTACATATCTATATATACATATTAAAAACACTTGTCAACTTGATGACCAGTTGTTGGCTATTTATAGACATGCCAAAGATTATGGGAGATAGTCACGATTAGTAAAACACACACACACACACGTATTGGATTGTAAATACTTATTTAATTGCTGGACTGCAAGCTCTGAGGGCAGGGACTTCCCTTCACATCACTGTATCCTCGGTAGCCAAGCACAATGCGTGGCACATAGTAGGTCCTAAGTAGATCTTTATGGAATGAAACGTAGTAAATATATAAATGATGGTTACAATTTTATAAACAACTTCCTGGAAAAATATGCTAGAAGGAAATATATAAAGATGTTAAAAGTTGTTAAGAGAATGGCAGTTATGAAGTGTTTTTCTTTTTTACTATTTCAATAACATGATTTTATCTTACAGTAAAAAATAATTTTAAGAATTAAAATGATAGGGCTTTTGTTCTTGCATGTATATTCAGATAATCTTTATAATAACCACAAAATAAACTCTGAAAACTGCCATAATTTTCCCAGGCTTGCAGCTGTCAAGAAAGAAATTAGAATATTTAAATATAAAACTGTGTGTGGGAGCCTTAAAATGAGGAAAGTGTTTAGTGCTTAAATATATTTCATTCATTGTTAAAAATTCTGTACTGCCAGCAGAGGCTAAAAAAGAAAAAAGAAATGACTACTTTTCTTATATAAAGCTGACACTTGTCACACTTTTTTTCCCTAGTAACAGGAATGAGTTTACACTGAGGCATTCATATGTTCTAGTTCAGTCTCCCCTTTTAACAAAGGGGCCCGTGTGTATATTTCAACTAGCCCAGGTTAAGGGTTTGGTATGTGGCAGGCCTGTGGAACATGAAGCTAACTGACTCACACAGTATCAAATTCTTGACCTTGGCTCTCCACGTTGATTTTCTGAGTTGCCTGAGACCATGTATGCCCCAGTTGTGGGGCTAAAGCCTAAGGATAATTTAGCCTATAAATTTGCAATTACACATTCTCATTGCTAGCCATTTTTTTTTGGACCACACTTCACTGTTACTATTGTCTTCTGTAGGTTGCTATTGCTGGGGCCCCGGTCACTCTGTGGATCTTCTATGATACAGGCTACACAGAACGTTATATGGGCCACCCTGACCAGAATGAACAGGGCTATTACTTAGGATCTGTGGCCATGCAAGCAGAAAAGTTTCCCTCTGAGTAAGTTCAAGCTTTAAAATTAAGATTATAGGGGCGCCTGGGTGGCACAGCGGTTAAGCGTCTGCCTTCGGCTCAGGGCATGATCTCGGCATTATGGGATCGAGCCCCACATCAGGCTCTTCCGCTATGAGCCTGCTTCTTCCTCTCCCACTCCCCCTGCTTGTGTTCCCTCTCTCGCTGGCTGTCTCTATCTCTGTCGAATAAATAAATAAAATCTTTAAAAAATAATAATAAAATAAAATTAAGATTATAAATTTAAAGTTGTAGTGTAAAAATTTGTCTTTAATAACAATGAAAACTACAAATACTGCAAAACCAAGACTAATATTTTATAGACTACTCAAATGGCATGGCTATTTCTCAAAGCTGAATTACAGGCCAGTTCATATAACCAGGTTTTTTTTACAAGTTATATTTGAAGCAATTACTGCTAAGAAGTTTAAGTATATAACTCTTTCAAGGTGGAAAAAATTCTGTTTCTGCTTAAATATATTCTATAGACAATGTTTATGACTTTTCTTTCCCTAGGGACATGTTATGATTATTGATATATGCTAGTATCTTCATAAGAAATTGAACACATAATTTTTCATTACATGTAGTATGTGGTTACTATATTATAAATTTATTATTGAAAATGTTGAATTCTTATTTTAATATTATGGTATAAGGAAGTTAACTTTATTGTTAACATTAAATATATATTACTATATAGTTATATATGTTTTTATATAATTTATATTGTATATTACATAACTATAGATAGTTGTACATATTACATAATTATATTAACTAATAGTTCATTGTGATCAAAGGAGTTAAGTGGTTTTCCCAAGTACTCTATTTTGCCTAATCTTGTGTTAATTCCACTTCTCTAGACCAAATCGTTTACTACTTCTACATGGATTCTTGGATGAGAATGTCCATTTTGCACACACCAGTATATTACTGAGTTTTTTAGTGAGGGCTGGAAAGCCATATGATTTACAGGTGAGTTCTTCATTTTCTGATTGAATTAAGTAATAATTAGTGATTACTTTGAAATACAATAAACTATGGAGTAAGGCTGAATTTTCAGCTGTGGCCACTCCCTGCTTATGAGATCTAAAGTCATAGGCATAGTTAGTAGGGCCTCTAGTTGGGTAAAAATTAAGATTCTATTGAAGCTGGGCTAAGAACTGGCCTATTGGATTATATGACTTGTGTATCTGTAACTGCTTTTAGTTTGTAATCATGGAGACAATGACAGGAGTCCATTCAGTATCCTTCTTTGCTTTTCTTTACGTGGTCTTTTAATTTTATTTTATATTGACATTGAAATAGAAAGCCACAATTTAACCATCTCCATTGCTCCATTACTCAAAAAAAGGGTTTTAAAAGATAACCTATTTGTTTCTTCCTCGTTTGTACTTGTTTCACAGATTATGTGCTCATAAGAAATGAAAAATATTACTTTTTCCTCTTTTACATTTCAATTGACATTTCTGTAGATAAACTATGACCTATTTGTCTTTTCAAGCATTTTGGCCTCAGGACCCCTATGCACACCAACGAGCTTTCGTCTGTGTGGGTTGTGTCTGTCAGTATTTCTCATAGAAGATATTAAAACTTAGAAAAATTGTGTTTTTTTAAGTTTATTTATTTATTTAAGCAACCTCTGTACCCAGTGTGGAACTCGAACTCATGACCCTGAGATCAAAAGCTGCATGCTCTTCCAACTGAGCCAGATAGGCACCCCCAAAACTAAGAAAAATTTAAAATATTAAAAAAATAATAAATAATAAACTATTACACGTTAACACACGAATCACAGTTTTTGTGGGGGAGAAAAACTGTTTTCCAAAACAAAAAAAAATAGAGAAATACCATTATTTTTACATTTTTGTAAAATTCCTTTAATGTCTGGCTTAAGGAAGACACCTAGATTCTCATATCTGCTTCCACATGCAATCTGTCGGGAAGTGTTGTTTGGGCTAAAGTATACAGTAGTTTCCCATTATGTGCAGTTTTGCTTTCTGAGGTTTCAGTTAACCCTCAGTCAACTGAGGTCCAGAAGCAGATGATCGCTGGGGCGCCTGGGTGGCTCAGTCTGTTAAGCGTCAGACTCTTGATTTCTCCTTAGGTCATGGTCTCAGGGTTGTGAGATGGAGCCCCATCTTGGGCTCCATGCTGGACGTGGAGCTTGCTTAGGATTCTCATCCTCCCTCTCCCTCCCACCCCACACTCTCTCTCTCTCTCTCTCTCTCAAAATAAAAAGACGACGGAGATGACCCTCTTCCTGACATAGTGTCAGGTCGCTAGTGGCGTAACGCTGTATCACAGTGCCTGTGTCACTCAGTTTACTTCATCTCATCACCTAAGCACTTTATCATCTCACATCATCACAGGATGTGTGAGCATATTACAAGATAATTTTAAGAGAGAGAGACCACATTCAGGTAACTTTTATTATAGTATGTTGTTATGATTGTTTTATTATCAGTTATTGTTTTTAATCTCTTATGGTGCCTAATTTATAAATTAAACTTTATCATAGGTGTGTACGTGCGGGGAAAAACCAGTATCTATAGGGTTTGGTATCATCCATGGTTCAGGCATCCAGTTTTGGTCTTGGAGTGTGTCCCCTGTGGATAAAGGGGAAGTACTGTATGAAGAAAATTCAGCCTCACAGAATATGTAGTTAAGAAAGGGGAGGAATATTTTAGCTTTTTCAGATAACTGTAGATATTCTTCTTGGATACTACACCAAAACTGGACAGATTTTCGTTTCTTAAAGGCTAGTTTTAGTGTGGAGTCTGACGCCATATCTAAAACATTTCATACTGTGTTACATTAAAATCTGTTGGATCTTGTACTTCTAATGGGTCTTTTACACATACATTGGTCATCTGGAAAATACTGGTTCTCAGTATTGACTCATTTCATTTTACAGTATTTTTAACATCACCTATATTAATATTACACCCCTGATCCCAGCAGAAAAGTCTATAAGTTTGGGGCAGCTCCTGAGCTGGTTGTGGGAGATGCAAGTTTTCCAAAATTCTAATTTTTACTTAAAAGCCCAAAATTTATCATTGGTGATGAATATTGTCAGTGTTATCCTTGAAGTGAACAGCTCACTTCATTCATTTTTGAGCAGATGTTTGCCAGATACCCAATCAGAATCACCATAGTTGCCAGTCATTCTTTCAAGTTGAAAAATGAAGTTCCATTTAAGAAGTGGCAGTTTGGCTTGCAACTCAGTTTCATAAGTGCTTTTCCTTTAGACATCCTGTAACAGAAGTGCTTTCTGCTTTCTTCCCATTGCATCACCACAGAACATTTAGAAAGCCGTCTATTCAAGGGTTGCAATTTAATAAACTTTTGTTTTTTACTGCAAGTGTGTGGTAGTGAGGAACACGGTGACATCCAGTGCAATTTAATGTCACTGCCTTGATTGATGCTAAGGCACAGGCACTTTTACCCGTCATTGCTTTTGCGTTATCGGTGCAAATGCCAACACAGTGAGTAAAGGCAAATTGTTCTGAAAGTGGTTTTGACCTTTTGTATCACTTGAAAGGCTTCTGAGTTCCCCAGAAGTCTCTAGATCACACTTGGAGACCCAGTGATCTATCGATAAATCCTTCCATAAGCCTTGGGGTATATAAGGAATGATAAAAAGAGAGGAGGGGCCTTTCTATTGGATATATGTGTGTAATATCTTGGAGAGGCTGTGCTCCATATTATTAATCCTGTTGAAACTCTGTGGAAAGCTTTGGAAGGAGATGTATTGTTAAATTCTCACTTTCTGTATTTGGATTTTTGTTGTTGTTGAAGATCTATCCTCAGGAGAGACACAGCATAAGAGTCCCTGAATCCGGAGAACATTATGAACTGCATCTTCTGCACTACCTTCAAGAAAACCTTGGGTCGCGTATTGCTGCTCTGAAAGTCATATAACTTTGACCTGTGTAGAACTCTGGTATACACTGGCTGTTAACCAAATGAGGAGGTTTAATCGTTAGAAGACTTGGAATTGATCATCACATTTTGGTACCTGCCACATAACATCTACTTCTGAAAGTATATTTGGTGCCATGCAGGCATCTACAGCTCGTGGATAGTAATGTAATACCTTAACCACACACACAAAATTGAATGACACATATTTCTAAAGGACCCAGAAATACCATGAGAATTACTGAAAGAAAGACATTAGCACCATGTATGCATACTACCTTATTTTCACTTCTTAATAGCATTATAAACCTCATGGACTTAGTGTATTTTTACAGTATACTTCTGAGTTTGTTAAAATATGATGATATTAGTGATTGGTTTGGTTCAATTCCAGAAACTCTGACTAGTTACAGATTTGATAGCACTTAAATGTAATTGAATAGCTTATGCTTCATTGCTTGGGGTGTATCCAGCATGTTATGAACTAATCACTATTAAACCTATGACTTAACCAGTCATTAGTGATTTTTCAAGGATAACTTAGTGGCCTCCTAAAAACACTTATTTCGTTTCATTCAAGCTCTGACCAGTTTTAGCCAATTTCAACTGTATCTAGTATAAATAGTTCTCTCTGATGAAATGACAGAGTGGGTTTTCCTTTCATACAAAGGCAAGTAACTGTACATGTAGCATGGTTTAATTAGTCTTATAATATTGATAATTACAGGCAGAAAAATTTTAATCAAATGGTTAGAGCTTAAATATTTGCAGGCAATTTCTTCTCCTTTAAGAAAAGGGAAAAGTACACATTGACTTGTACTCTTCAGAAAATTTAGTGGGGCCAGTTTCCATTGGGTATTTCCTTACTGAAATGTTCCAGAGTTCTAGGGTGATGGAAGGGAATCGTGGTAGGGTGGGAGATACCAGGGTGTGGAGAATGACAGGGAGAGGAAAAGGAAAGGATCTGCTTAAGAACTAAGTAGAAGTAAAATTTGACCAAAAATCCTCATGAAAAAGTTTGGGGGGTGAAATTTAAACTGCTAGAATGTTAGTTAAGGAAACCAGAATGAAGAAATCACTGTCTTGCCAACACAGTTACAGACTAACATTATTCCTTAGTTATTTTTCTAATTCTCATTTTTTGTTATTTTCATCTTTATTTTGGTAACCTTACCAATTTAAACTTTTTAAATTATTTGAGCATCATTTAGATATTGTGAGCTTAAAGAGGTTTCCAGACCACCTCCTTACCAGAAACGGATCGCCGGCAAGCCATGGCTCTATTTTAAGTGTTCAGAGCCTCTAGGCAATGTCTTAAATGGCCATGACATTTTCCTGGTTTAGCCCTAGCACTCGACTGTTAAGGGAGCTCATAGGCTTCCAGGTGCTGATTGGAATCTGTCATCTTAAAGTCTTGGGGTGTTGTTGGGTCACTTTGCCAGTGGCAGAGAAGGCACCTATGAGTTTGACCCTTTTTATCATAAGCCTCAGTGTTTGGAAAGTTGTTTCCAGGCCTTTTAAACAACGCTCTAAGAAAAATTGCTCTTTTTCTTTCTCACCACTACAGAGAGTAGATTTCTCCCATAGAGAGCACAGCTTCCGTTAGTAAGGGTGATGACTGTGTATCAGAGGTGAATTCATCATTGAGAGCCAGGTGGGAGGTGGGGGAGGTCCAGAAATGGCAGGGAGACCTGGTGGTTCTGCCCTTGGGAAGGGGATTGGGTTTTGCTGGTTGTGTATTTATACTGTATCATAGCTACCACACTTTTCCTATTGTCTATGTATGTATTGATTTTCTTGTTCATGATATTTTCCCATGCCAAGGTGTGTTTATATTTTTTTCAATGTTAAATTAAATTGATTTGGGTAATTCTTCTCCCAAGAAAGTATTTTCCCCCTTGATTTAAGTGTATATCTGACTATCGAAGGTGGTTTTTGTTTGTGAACTGATTGGCCTCCGGGGATCAATCCTTATATAATATGCAAAATGGAAATGGTATACAGTGGTTTTTAGACATTTACTCATTTGAAACCTCTTACCCG
The DNA here is from genome assembly GCF_002007445.2 of Ailuropoda melanoleuca. Lineage (NCBI taxonomy): Eukaryota > Metazoa > Chordata > Mammalia > Carnivora > Ursidae > Ailuropoda > Ailuropoda melanoleuca. The sequence continues at coordinate 42,175,398 of NC_048222.1, forward strand.
TTAGGGCTGTTTCTTCAAAATGGCATCTCTCATTTTACCAAAACAACCCTTTAAAGAGCCTCATGTACTCTTGAACTCACCAGTGTTTTCCTTTTGCGTCTTGCCTGTCCTTTCCTCATATGACAGGGGTGCCTCTGTTATAATCCCCAGTGCATTAAATGCCATTCTTCTTCTATAGGGGGAAAATATGTGACTGAATTCATGTGCAGAAAGACAGTTTGGCTGCAACACTTTCTGGTAAGAGCCAGAAAGCACTGGGTTAGCCATCAGATGGGGTGGGTTTGGCAGGCTTGATAAATAGTTGCTCTGCGTTGTTGAGCAGTGGGACTGAGAATCGAAGATTCATCTGGGATGCTTATCACTAAAAACAAGTGCAGTCTTGAACTTACTCTTAGAAGTCTGGATTTGGTTGATTTGGGTGGAGACCAGGAATCTGCATTTCTAACAGCCTTTCCAGGGTGATTCTAAAGTTGTTCATGGGCTACTTTGACAAAGTCTTCTATAGAGAATGGAATTAGATTGAGAAAATAACAGGTGATTTTTACACTGGACTGATTTACAAACACCTAAAGCAATAGCCAACGTAGCTTCTCCCCTGTCGTCACCGTCGGGCCCTTCTCTGAAAGAAGCGGAAGGTGTCGCGAACTATGTACCCTCTTTGTCTGGAGATTCATTTTGGAATGAAGGTTCTTCCCTCGATGCCGTTGTTGGCTCATTTCAAAAGCCTCATACGAGAGGATGAAGTCACAATGCATGCATTACTTTTTAACAGGATGAGATATAGATACTGATGCTTACTTTTTTTTACTACTTGTTTTATTCCTTCCAGAAGGTATGTCCCACCTGTCTGTAACATAATTCTCTCTTTAGGTGGAATGACTCCTATAAGATCTCTCATTATTGTAGAATCATAAATTTTTCAAGCTATTATATCTTTGATATAATCTAATGTTCTCATTGGTTAGAGGAGGAACCTACGTATAAAGAGAGGAGAAAATATACCCCTGGCCATGCAGCCAGGTAGTGTTCAGTTGGTACTAGACTCCATCCAGATGCCCTGACTCATGGTAGTTAAATGATACGTAGACAAGGCAAATTTTTAAAGAAGTATTTATTAATATATTCCTATGAAACATTTTAAAGATAACATAAAATGGTTAATTTTTCCATTCTAAAGTAAATGCTAAGCATGCTTATTAATGAAGCAGTACTTCTAATTAGTATATGACATTCTGAAGTTAATTAAAGCTGTTACACTAAGTGTGTCTTCCTAGTAGTGGGGGATTTGGGAATTGGGATGTAGAATAGAGTGCTTACTTAAGCCTGGGAGCCTAACTTAGAGCTATTTGAAGTAAGAAAAGAGACATGGCCATATCTAAACTAAGAGATTTGCAGGTGAGTGTCCATTCCCAGCAGACATAAAGGAATAAGGAAACTTCCCTGACTTCCACTTTCCCAACCCTACCCAGCCTCGCCTATCTGTCTTGCAGCCTACGATATGGAGACATGTTAGTGTGAGGTGCTGGCTCCTGCTTTTCTTATTTGGTCAAGAGACAGTTCTAGGTAATCATTTCAGAAGTCCCTCACAGAGAGAAAAAGTAATATTTGTATGTTTATTTTTGAATAACCCAAATACAAATTTATGTTGTATTCAGCACAATTGGAGTTCAGGTCTTTAATTTTAGAACATAAAGTGCCTGCTGTTTTAAGCATTGACTTGTATAAAAAGAATTGCATGTCTCACTCCAGTAAGTTTATGGGTTTTCTCATTTTCAGCTACATGGCTTTTAATCATGTAAAGTGAAACACTAGTTTTGTTGCATTTTATTACAGGTTCTTTGTTGCAATAAAGATGCTGCTAAAATTAATTGATGTAAATGTTCCTTCCACCCACCCCTTCTTTATTTGTACAATCTCTCCTTGATTAGTGACAACTGTGGAGTGATTAATACACCAAACAAGGTCATGTGCTTGCAATGGAGAAAGGAAGACTGCAAGGTGATTACATGGGCCTTCTAGTATAAACACTAGCCAAAAATGCATCCAGACCCAAGGGGCGGTGTGCAGGGAGCTGTTCTCTGCCTGAAAATGTTCCCAACAGCCAGCCGTTTGTACTGCAGGGGTAGGTGGTGCCTGGAGCCAGCGATTAGCATGTCCTTCCTGAGCAGCTGGGATTTTCTCAGGGCTGCTTCTTGGAGCTTCTAAATAGTGGTCTCCGCATGCTCCCTGGGAAATTTAAAGGAAAGTCAGTGTAATACTTTTTTCAGAGGTTTCTTTGACATTTCTCTGGTCTGTTGAAGCTGTACTGGGGAAAGGGGGAGAGAGAAGCAGATGAACCCCTCTAAAATTAGTAAATTTGGGGTTTGTCTGATAATCCTTCCAGAATAGGCACCTAATCTGGATTCTCTAACCCTCTGCGTCAGACTCTTGATCTCAGCTCAGGTCTTGATTTCAGGGTTGTGAGTTCAAGCCCCACACTGGGCTCCATGCTGGGCGCGGAGCCTACTTAAAAAAATAAAAATTCCTAGTGACTTCAAAGAAGCTGCCCTCAACGTTTATTCAGGAAATATTCCGTAACAATCATGTGCCAGGCCTTTGGTAGGCCACGAGAAAACAGACGAAGAGGACACAGCCCTTGTCCTGGATAGGTTCTCAGGACTGAGCCACCTCCCGCCTCACTAACACACCCAGGGGGACACTGCCACTTTCTTAAATGAACTGTATATTCTCGCTCTCCTGCTCCAGTCCCTAATCAAATCGAAGGCCCTGTGTCACTGACCTTTCCTCACTTTCCCTCACCTAGCCTCTTCAGTCACTGCAAGCATCCTGAGGGATTCCCCTTTCAATTAAGAGAACACATACTTTGAAGTCAGACCCAGGTTCCTCCAGGCATCCGACAGAGCTTATGGGAACCTCCCCACCCAAGATCAGTGGGATGGCCAAATGACACCAGCATTGGCTTTGGAGCCTGGCTTAGACCTTTGCCACTCTCTAGCTTTATGGGCTTGGCCATGTTCACATAACAGTCTGACCCTCAATTTCCTTAAGTATGACACAGGAATAACACCCAAACCCTCCTCAACGGTTGTTGTGAGGATTTAATTTGTTTACCGTAAAGCACTTGGTGCCTGGCGTGCAGTACAAGTGCTCGGTAAAAGGTTATCTCAGATTTAACACTGAATTTTACACCATACTGTTGCTTCTCCGGTTAGTTTACAGACTCTGAGAGTAGGCACTATTTAAACGTGCAAACTCTCCCCATCATACAGTCACCCAGGAATGACTTCTTAGAGACTTCAGTATCAAACAGTTTTCTTTTTTTTTTTATGATTGATTTATTTATTTGAGAGAGAGCGTGGGCAGGGGGAGGGGTAGAGGGAGCGAGAGAATCCCAAGCTGACTCCCTGCTGAGTGAGGAGACCCAGGGCCCGCTGGGCTGGATCTCCCAACCCTGAGATCGTGCAACCCGGGCCCAAACCAAGAGTCAGATGCTTCACTGACTGAGCCACCCAGAGGCCCTCAAACAATTTTCAAATGAGTATTTTGACCTTAGTATTTAGGTTCCTAAGCACCCATCTTCCAATTTACTAATAGGACTGCCAGAAAAAAACACCCCAAATTCTCCCTAAGTTAAGCTTTCAGGACCCTTTCTTTGAAATGTCATTGGAACTTTTGTTCTTTATGCCCCACTGAGGCTTTCAGCCTGGAGGAGCATGCTTCTTAGCCCGGTGGCTATCACAATCGCCTGGGGAGGTTTTAAAAATGCTGATGTCCCCCAGTCCCTCCTAAGATCAATTGTATCAACATGGGAGGTGGGGAGGAAGTCTGGCATCTTTTCATTTTCTTAGGAGCTCCCTAGGTGATCCAACTATGCAACCAAAGTACAGGTAGAGCACGGGAAGATTGTGTTCACGGAATGTTCGCACCAGAACAAATTCTTAGAAAACTTCTCACCTACTGCTTGACTTCACAGAGGAGAAGCTGAGGCCCCGAGCCAGGAAGTGATTATACCGAAGCCGTCCCAGCCACTTCGAGTCCACGCTTGAGCCCAGATCTTCCGGCCCTGTCTTCACCTCCCAGAGCAATGTTCTCCCAAACCAGGGCTCAGCAGAGGAATTTGCCAGAGTGAGGAGGCCGAGGCTGCCAGAAAGGCTCCCACAGGAGTGGAGGGAGTAGAGGAAACCTCAGGGCTCCAGGCCCTCCAGCCACTATTTTATCAACGGCAGCTTAGCTTCTGACTTACGTGCAGCTGGGGAAACGAAGACATTCTGCAGCTTAAATATAGAGGTAAAAAAATCAGTGACCCCTCCCATCAATTTACAGATGGGGAAACTGAGTCCCAGAGAAGATTGCAAAGCCATTCAGCTGTCAAGTGGCAGAGCTGGTACCCAAAGTCAGGCTGACTAAACTCCCTGAGGTACCAGCAGGTGAGGTGACTCCCCCAAAGACACAAGAGTAGCTGGGAGCTGGACAGAGACACTGGGATACAGTCTCTAGGGCTCCTCCCTTTGTAAGATCCTGATCTCAGAAATATAAAACTGTGAATAGGAATGTATTTTAGAATCAAGGAAATATGGAATTTGCCTGAAATCTGAGTTCCTTCAGGGACTGAGCTCATGCTGAGGAAGCATGCACTGGGTGGATCTTGGATATAAATCTCCTTGAACTTGCCCAGAGAAAGAAGGGGGAGCATGGGAAAGACTAGAGAATTTGGAACCTGATAGACTTGGGTTCAAGCCCAATAGTTGTGATCTTGAGTAAGCCCTTTTCTTCTCTAATCTTGGACAAAGTGGGGTTCTAATACCTCCTTCTTGGAGTTGAGGTGAGGCCAAAGTGCCAGGCACAGGCCTGACATGAAACGGGGGCCTGCAGGTGGTTTATGAAGCTGATATTGGCACTCCTGCCACTGGTCTGACCCCCCCCTCCAAAGAGTGCAAGGCTGCTAGTGGGAGCAGTCCGCTTTCCAGGACCTGAGTTGTCAGGCCCGAGCCCTGGGGAGAAGGGAGATGCTGGGTGGGGAGGAACATGACTCAGCCCAAGGATCTTGGGAGAACAGCACGTTCTGGAATGTGAGCAAGGAGGGTAGGTACAGAAGCCTGCCATGGGGGTGACTAGATTCTGCTTTGGTCTCAGATACTTCCCACCTGCCTGACCCAACAGCTGATCTTCCAGTATTGCACATTATTAGGATGAAGATATCATTAACGGTAAGGCCCTTGTAGGGATACCATGTTTTACCTGGGAGCGGGTAACACATTGCCCTCAGTACCAACTGCTACCGTTTATAATGGTCAGCATCCCACCCCTTACAGAGCATTTCCTCGTGACAGTGTCTTGTTCAGCTTGATCTCTACAATAAGCTAGGAGACATCAGTTAGGTATTAGCATTATTTCCCACATGGCTTCTCCACCCCGCTCCCCAGAGAAAGAAATTAGAGCTCAGAGAGGTTGTACGTCTTTCCCAAGGTCAAGTGAAGAAGTGGAATGCTAATTCTGGCTTCCCTCATCCACTAGCAAGCAACATGAATTGAACAGCTGCCATGGGCCTGGCTCATGCTGAGGGATCCAGGGATCTGAGGATGTTCAGAGGAGCCAGACACGTTCTCTACTTTCAAAAGTCTCAATCCAGAAGTGGAGATGGCCATGTAAACAAAAGAGGGCGAGCACACAGAGAAATATGTTGAGTGCTGTGTGAGCTCCCAGGAGGCGGAGCAGGACAGCAGTTAGGAGTGTGGGCTTTGACCTGTCCCGACTCCCACTGAGTCACTTCCTGCTGTATGACCTTGAGCAAGTTACTTAACCTCTCTATGCTTCAGCTTCCTCTTGTAAAACCTAGAACTGGTGATGGTACTGCTGGATGGAGTTGCTATGAGCTCTGGTCTGCAAAAATGCTCACCAAGCTCCTCGTACCTGGCACACAGCGTCCAAAAAACACAAGCTGTTATTTTTCTGGGCAATGGTAAAAAGATGGTCGGGGAAGGCTGTATGAAAGAGGTAGCATTTGGGGCGCCTGGGTGGCACGGCGGTTGGGCGTCTGCCTTCGGCTCAGGGCGTGATCCTGGCGTTATGGGATCGAGCCCCACGTCAGGCTCCTCTGCCTGTGAGCCTGCTTCTTCCTCTCCCACTCCCCCTGCTTGTGTTCCCTCTCTCGCTGGCTGTCTCTATCTCTGTCAAATAAATAAATAAAATCTAAAAAAAAAAAAAAAGAAAGAAAGAGGTAGCATTTGGATTAAGTTCTGAGGAATGAGTTTCCCCAGGTGGGAGGAAGTCGGTCCAGGCAAAGAGCGTACTTTCCACACGGGCATGAAGGGATGAAGCAGGGGCTGGGGGAGGTAGCTGGTGTGCTGGGAAGTGGGCACCTGAGTGTGGGGGACGATGAAAGGAACAGGCGGGAAGGCTCGGGCTAGAGTGTGACGGGCCTGGAATAACGAGTGCCAAGGGTGCTCGCATCTGCCCCGAGCTCCTCTGCTCGCCTGGCTTCCACAGGCTTGCTTTGTCTGGAAGACCACGGGAGGAGCCACCTGGCTTCCACAGGCTTGCTTTGTCTGGGAGACCACGGGAGGGGCCACCTGGCTTCCACAGGCTTGCTTTGTCTGGGAGACCACGGGAGGGGCCACCTGGCTTCCACAGGCTTGCTTTGTCTGGGAGACCACGGGAGGGGCCACCTGGCTTCCACAGGCTTGCTTTGTCTGGGAGACCACGGGAGGGGCCACCTGGCTTCCACAGGCTTGCTTTGTCTGGGAGACCACGGGAGGGGCCACCTGGCTTCCACAGGCTTGCTTTGTCTGGGAGACCACGGGAGGGGCCACCTGGCTTCCACAGGCTTGCTTTGTCTGGGAGACCACGGGAGGGGCCACCTGGCTTCCACAGGCTTGCTTTGTCTGGGAGACCACGGGAGGGGCCACCTGGCTTCCACAGGCTTGCTTTGTCTGGGAGACCACGGGAGGGGCCATGGCTTCCACAGGCTTGCTTTGTCTGGAAGACCACGGGAGGAGCCACCTGGCTTCCACAGGCTTGCTTTGTCTGGGAGACCACGGGAGGGGCCACCTGGCTTCCACAGGCTTGCTTTGTCTGGGAGACCACGGGAGGGGGCCACCTGGCTTCCACAGGCTTGCTTTGTCTGGGAGACCACGGGAGGGGCCACCTGGCTTCCACAGGCTAGCTTTGGGAGACCACGGGAGGGGGCGGGTCTCGGGGTAGACACCTTTGATGGGGAACAATGAGGAGGAAAAAGGTTATTGGGCAGGACCGGCCTGGGGGGAACACCCCCCCCAGAGGCTGTGGGTGGGTAGAGTCTCCAGCAGGAGGGGGTGCAGCTTCCAAAGAGGGGCAGGTGGGGCACCTGGTTGGCTCAGTCGGTAGAGCAGGCAGCTCTTGATCTCGGCGTTGTGTGTTCGAGCCCCACTTTGGGTGTAGAGCCTACTTGTACGTAAAGGGTGTGGGGTGGACAGTGTGCCTTGTACCACCCACCTTCCAGTGCTGCTGAGGGCGGCGTCCCGGTGGTGCCAAGGTCGGTGCGTTCAGCGGCAGCAGAACATCCAGAACCCCTGGGAGAGAGCGGGTCTCCGCCCTATTATGCCACGTGTGCAGGGGTTTTCAGCGAGGGGCATCAGAAAGGAGCCATCTGAACCCCAGGCCTGCTGGGACAGGCCAGCCGTGAGCAGAGGCGGTCGTCCAGCACAGGAGCGAGCTGTTGGGCGTGGCAAGGCCGTGATGGGAACGGGGCGGTGGAGCCGTGTCTGCCCGGATTGCTGAGCAGGAAGGATGATTCAGGGCAGGAGGCCATCTGACTGAACCCTACAGAGAATTGTGTCACCTTTTTTTTTTTTTAGGTTTACTTTTATCCCAATTTCACAGACACGTAGCTTTATAGAGTCAAGTTCTAAAACAACTCAAACAACTCTCTAAATAAAATGTGTGTAATGTTACTGATTTTTTTCAGTTTTTATGCATTATTTAGTGGCATTTCCGCTATGCAAGCTTAGAATGTAGCTGTTCTCCTTCTCATTTTCACCAAACACACACATTTCGCATCCCCCTCATCTTTTCAATGTAGTGCTATTGTAATTTTACATAGACTAATATTCAGTGCTTACACATCATTATAACTATGTAAATGTATTCAGACAGGAGTCAGGTAATAAACTTTGAGTCATTTTCATTCATGCAGAACTTTGTTTTACCTAGTTAATAATTACCTCTTTTTAAATATATATATTTGTTACTAATTCAGTCCCAAACTTGTCAACCTTTCCACTGATTTTTCTGTTTTGTTTAATTGCCAGTATTTCCATTGTTTTCTGCAATGCATTTTCGTTGCCAACATACAACATTTCAGATATTTAATGAGTTAAAGAGGTTTTGATTGGCTAGTCTGAGAACAGAGCCATCATTTGTCTGGTCAGTTCTTTAAGGAAATGTGTTCCCATTTCCGGCAGTTGTTTTACAAATGTACCGTAGGTGTGATCACCTGTATGATGCCAGGTTCTGCCCTCAGGGGGCTTCCAGTGTCATCTGAGACACAGGACTGCGACAAACTAATTATGTAAATGAAGAAATACCCGTATGAGGCAGAAATAATGCAGGGCCTATTAAGTGGTACAGATGCATGGGTGAGGCCTGGATGGTCCCTTTGGGGTTTTTTGGGGGTTTTATTTTTAAGATTTTGTTTATTTATTTGAGAAAGAGCGTGAGAAAGAGAGAATGAGATGGGGGAGGGTCAAGGGAGAAGCAGACTCCCCACTGAGCAGAGAGCTGGATGCAGGACTGGATCCTGGGACTCCAGGATCATGACCTGAGCCCAAGGTGAAAGCTTAGCCCACTGAGCCACCCAGGCGCCCAGGGGTGGTCACTTTGAAGGAGCCGGGATCTGAGTTGAGCTTTAAGGGATTGTATACATTTTTTCCATTGTGGTAAAACATACATCACATAAAATTTGCCATTTAGCCAGTTTTCAGGGTACAGTTCACAGGGTACAGTGGCACTAAGTACATTCACACTGTTGTGCAGCCATCACCACTATTATCTCCAGAACTTTCTCATCATCTGAAGATTATTTTTTTCACCTCTAAGTTACATTTAATATTTGATTCCAGAAATAACATGTGTCCAGTGTCAACAAATTGTTAAAAACACAGAAAAGCACAAAGAAGAAAAGAAAAACATCCCATAATTTCATAAATTGGTTAGCGATTTAGTGGTAAGGGTTGGAAAGGCCTGTCAGGTGCAGAGGAGATGCAGCCCATGGGCTCAGAGGGCTTGAGCAGAGGCACACTGCGGGAGAGAGTTTTGAATGTGAAGGGTGAAGATGCCATAAACATATCTAACTTGTGTATCTTCCTTGAAAGGGGATGATGGGGGGAGGGAGGCAGCGAGCGGTTCTAATAGTGAAGCCAACCCAGCCAAGACTCCAGCACTAGTTCTGGTTATCTAGGACTAGGTAACAAACCACCCCAAACTTAGTGGCATGAAACCATAGCAGCCATGTGTCGTTATTTTACTGGCTCTCACAGCGCTTAGGGTTGACTGGTCTCGGGGTCTCCTCCGTGGTTGTGGTCAGACAGGGCCTGCGTTGGACATGGAGGTGTCCTCCCACATCTGGCTCCTGGGCTGGAACAGCTGGGGCCCCTGTAGCATCTCTGGGTCCATGTGATCTCCCCTCATGGTCTCTCCAGCATGGCAGCCTCAAGGTGGCCAGACTTCTCACATGGTAGCTCAGGGCTCCAAAGGCACATGTCCCCCAGAGAAAGCCAGGTGGGAGCAGCATCTAGTGACTAACCTCAGAAGCCAAGCAGCCAAGCAGTATCACCTCCACCACACCGTCTCCTTTAGACCTGAGTCCTTAAGGCCAGCCTGTATCCAAAGGGAGGGTAAGTAGACTCCACTTCTTGAAGGGACAAGGGCTAGAGAACTCGTACCCATGTTTTAAAATCACCACAGTGGTGGATTTTGTCATCTACTCTAGATTTTGTCATCTCCTCTAGAATGCCACTGTGGGTCCTACAGAGCATGTGGTCCTTCAGTTCTGGATTTCGAGTCACAGAGCTACTGAGATCTCAGGCGCTGCTCAGGCAAGTGCCGCCGACGTTGTTGGAACACTTCACGGTAACATGCCATCCTGAGGACTCCCTCGGTGATTTGAAACTTGCATCTGTTTTGCATGGCATATGATAAACGAGCAACTTCTTTTAACATTCACTTTAAAAACATCAGTTGGGATCTGACTATACGCTGTGCACGGTCTAGATGCCAGGAAAACAGGAGTGAGCAAGATGCATGTGGTCCCTGCCACAGGGAGCTGTCTGGCAGCAGAGCTGGACAGTTTCACAAAGAACATTACAATAAGGTGTGCGACGTGCTCCGATAGAGGCACCAGCTCACAAATAGTTTCTCCAGTCCTGATCTCTCTGCTCAGGTGAGAACGGCTTTTCTAGGGACTTCACATGTTCACCTGGACGCCGTGTGGGCCCCTCCTGGTCAGCGTGTTAATCTCAGCCCCCCTCCACTGCCCTGCTCTTCCCCGCGTCCTCTTTGTTGGGTAGCATCCCACCCGCCTGGCAAACCAAGAGAAACTGCAGTCCTCGACGGAGCCTCTCCCGGGTCTCTCGACCTCTACATTGACTGGTCCCCAACATGTTATTTCTGTCTTAGAATGGTCTCAAGGGAGGTATTTTAAGAAAGAAAAAATTATATGGGGCACCTGGGTGGCTCAGTCGGTGAAGCGTCTGCCTTCGGCTCAGGTTGTGATCCCAGGGTCCTGGGGTTGAACCCCACATTGGGCTCCCTGCTTGGTGGGGAGCCTACTTCTCCCTCTCCCTCTGACACTCCCCCTGCTTGTGGACTCTCTTTCTCTTTCTAACAAATAAATAAATAAAATTTTTTAAAAAATTATAATAATATGCTGTTAATTGAAGGCAATTTTAAAAAACACATTTAATTAAATTGATGAATTTTTAAAGGCATTTATTTTTATTTATTTATATTTTTCAAGATTCATTTATTTTTAAAGATTTTATTTATTTATTTGAGAGAGAGAGAGAGCAAGAGAGAGCACAAGCAGAGGGCAGGGAGAGGGAGAACCAGGCTTCCCACTGAGCAAGGAGCCCCACTTGGGGCTCGATCCCTGGACCCTGGGATCATGACCTGAGCTGAAGGTAGATGCTAAACTGACTGAGCCACTCAGGCCCCCCAAAGATTTATTTATTTTAAAGAGAGAGAGAGAGAGAGAAAGAGTGCATATGAGTTGTGGGTGGGGCAGAGAGAGAATCTTCAAGCAGATACCCTGTTGAGTGCAGAACCAGAGGTGGGGCTCCATCTCACGACCCTAAGATCAGGACCTAAGTCGAAACCAAGAGTTGGATGCTTAACTGACTGAGCTACCCAGGCACCCGTAAAGATCTTATTTTTAAAGTAATCTCTACACCCAATGCAGGACTCAAACTCACAACCCTGAGATCAAGAGTTACATGCTCTTCCGACTAAGCCAGCCAGTTGCCCCTAAATTGATGACTTTTAAAACCCTCTTCCTCATTTCAGAAGTGATGCATGCTGATTTTAAATTAATTGTAAAAAAAAAAAAAAAAAAAGCATGACTTGTCAAAGAACAAGACTACATATCAAATTTGGGGACCAAATGTATGTTGAAATCTAACCACATGTTACAGGATCAAAAGAAGACAGAACTTGCTTTCATGATATGATTGCATATTGTGCTAAAATTTAAAAAGCTTTAACATTTTGAGTTTTATTTATTTTTGAATGTGAAATAAAAGATTTTCGGATCTATTGGGAAGTACTTCTCTACAAATAACATTGTAGATACAGTCAGTCTGCCTTTCTGATAAACAAAATGCCAAATGAGATTGAACTATCATTAAATTTTATTTTTAAATATTGGCTTTGAGTATTAGTGACTAATGACTTTTGCGGGTTTTTTGTTTTTTAAAGATTTCATTCATTTATTTGACAGAGAGCAGAAGCAGGGGGAGCAGCAGGCAGAGGGAGAGGGAGAGACTGGGGCTCCATCGCAGGACCCTGGGATCGTGACCTGAGCTGAAGGCAGATGCTTAACTGACCGAGCCACTGAACCACCCCCGTGACTATTGACTTTTGATTAGAAAATTAGACCATTCCTTGGCAAAAATAGACAAGGCAAGAAACAACAATTGTTGGAGAGGATGTGGAGAAAGGGGATCCCTCCTACATCGTTGGTGGGAATGCAAGTTGGTACAGCCACTCTGGAAAACAGTGTGGAGGTCCCTTAAAAAGTTAAAAATTGAGCTACCCTAGTAAGGAGGGCACGTATTGCATGGTGCACTGGGTGTTATACGCAACTAATGAAGCATCAAACTTTACATCGGAATCTGGGGATGTACTGTATGGTGATTAACATAATATAATAAAAAAAACAAAACAAAACAAAACAAAACAAAAAAATTGAGCTACCCTATGAGCCAGCCATTGCACTACTGGGTGTTTACCCCAAAGATACAGACGTACTGAAGAGAAGGGCCATATGCACCCCAATGTTCATAGCAGCAATGTCCACAATAGCTAAATCATGGAAGGAGCCGAGATGCCCTTCAACAGATGACTGGATTAAGAAGTTGTGGTCCATGTATACAATGGAATATTACTCAGCCATCAGAAACAACGAGTTCTCAACATTTGCTGCAACATGGACGGCACTGGAGGAGATAATGCTAAGTGAAATAAGTCAAGCAGAGAAAGACAATTATCATATGGTTTCTCTCATCTATGGAACATAAGAACTAGGAAGATCAGTAGGAGAAGAAAGGGATAAAGAAAGTGGGGGGTAATCAGAAGGGGGAATGAAGCATGAGAGACTATGGACTCTGAGAAACAAACTGAGGGCCTCAGAGGGGAGGGGGGTGGGGGAATGGGATAGACTGCTGATGGGTAGTAAGGAGGGCACGTATTGCATGGCGCACTGGGTGTTATACGCATGTAATGAATCATCGAACTTTATATCGGAAACCGGGGATGTACTGTATGGTGATTAACATAATATAATAAAAAATCATTAAAAAAAAAAAGAAAACTATACCATTCTTTTCTCATGAGGATCAACTTGAGGCTAATTTGCAAAATTATCATTCTCTCCTCAGCATCAGAGTTTTGTAGTGTATAGGTATCAGTGCTCCTCATACTTCCTCATGGTCCAGTATGGTTATACATTAAACAATATATAAATAGCTAAGATTAACAACAGTTTAACCTGGTAAGTGGTAAAAAACATGACAATGGTTAATGATGTTCACCTGAGCATGCTCATTAGCCATCTGTGGTCATGCACTCATGAACACCTCATCCCCCCTTGCAGGCATTCCATGGTACCATTTGAAAGGGGGGATATAATGGAGAATTTTATCGATGGACTGAAAAAGAAAGAAATTAAGGTGTGTACCACATCCACTTTTAATGGCGTGAACTTTTTGGAACTCCTCCTCTGAAATGTGCATCAGACCCCAGCCCTCTTATTTTTCTCAATGATGAAGTGAGGCCCAGAGAAAGGAAGGAAGTTGGGCAAGGTCACATAGCAAGGTCACAATCGAGAGGCAGGCCAAGGACCATGGCTCTTACTCCTTACACTGGGTTTGACTGGCCTGAGCCTGTTACACTTCATTCCCACTCCCCACCACAGTCCGTGTGTTCAAATATGAATACAGAGGAATTAACCGGATTTTTGTGTGTGGCTTATGGATTTAGTGACACTCTTTATATGGTGACACCTTGTTCATTGACTCATTCATTCAGTTGACGGCTGAATCATCAACTGCTCGCTAAGCAACAGTGCATGACCTGCCCCGTCTCACCTTAGCCTTCTTATTTGGCTTGATCTCCCACCCTGCCCTCCTGCCCAGTTCATACCTGCCACATTCCACTTACAGGGGTTCAGGTATTTGTTTCCTCCAGAAGCCTTCTTCCCTCCGGATCTGGCCTCAGTGCCCCTCCTCCCTGTTCCCCATCACAGTCTAGATCACACAGTGTTAGAGTTGCCTGCCTCCTTGTCTGTCTCCCTCATGGTGCTAGACTAAGCCCCATGCAGGCAAGAACCACTATGCTCCTGGTGCCCGGAGCAGGGTCTGGCCCATCAGGGGTGGTCCATGGATGTCTGTGCAGCGAATTAGTGGATTGGCCATTTCCTGCACCCTCAGACCACTGGGTTTCCGCAGAGCGTGTTTCTTCCCTCACCGTCAGCTCTACCCTCCTTCAGTTGTCAAGACCCAGGTCAACCATCTACAGCAATCAATAGTTGTGTGAAGCCTTCTTCCTCACCCCCTCTCCCCACCACACAGTCCCTCCTCTTGTTCCTATTCTCCCTGTCACCCCATGTCACTTAGGACACTACTCTCCCTGTGGGCAGTGACTTCTTTCTTTTATCTTGGCCCCCTGGCACCTACCACCTCCAGGTCCTGCTCTAGCTGCTTGGAATTCAGCAGGGAACCCAGCAGACAAAAATCCCTGTCCTCACAAAGCTCTCATTCTGTTGAGTGAACAGACTAAGAATAAAATAATTAAAATGTAGAACATGTTAAAAAGAAGGGGGGTAAGGAGAAGGGGGAGGTTGTGAGGGCAGGAGGGGTGGGGAGACAGAGTTCCAGACTGAACTCTAGCAAAGGTCTAGAGGATGGAGGGAGGGAGCTGACTACCATGGGGCTTCTCATCATAAAAAGAATTTTGACTTTGGGGGAGCCCGGGTGTCTCAATCAGTTGACCATCTGAACCTTGATTTCAGCTTGAGTCATGATCTCAGGGTCCTGGGATCGAGCTCCTGGTGGTCACTCAGCAGACAGTCTGCTGGAGATTCTCTCTTTCCTTCTCCCTCTGCCCCTCCCCCTGCTCATGCTCTCTTTCTCTCTCTCTCATGCGCATGCTCTCGTGCTCTCTCTCTCTAAAATAAATAAATAATTTTTTTTTTTAAGAAGGACTTTGGCTTTTGCTCTGAGATGGAAGGTACTGATGGGTTTTGAGCAGACATGTGACATGATCTTGTGCACATTTTAACAGGACGACTCATGCTGCATTGGGAAAAGACTGAAGGGCACAAGGACAGAGAAAAGAGACATACGAGGGGGCTCCTGCAATAACCCAGGTGAGAGGTGATGGTACTTGGATCAGGTGATAGCAGGAACGATGGAGTTGCTAGGACCTGAGATGGGGAGACTGCGGGAGGTGCAAGTTTAACAGGGAAGATCGGGGCTCCATTTTGGACATGTTAAATTGAGACGCCTATTAGACAACCAATGGAAATACTGAGCAGGTGGTGGGATATATAAGTCTGGGGTTCAGGGGAGATGGTCCAGGCTGAAAGTATTTATTTGGGCATCTTCAGTATAAAGATGTCATTTAAGGTCTTTTCCTCCCTGGCTGCCTCAAGCCCGGCCCTCATCATGAATGACAGCAACTATCTGGACCACGAAGTTCATGACCAACAGACTACTTCAGCAGAAACAAATGGTCACTGATGTTCTTCACCCTGGGAAGGCAGAAATTCAGGAAAACTAGCCAAAACGTACAAGACCACACCAGACGTCATCTTTGTATTCGGATTCAGAACCCATTTTGGTGGTGGCAAGACAACCGGCTTTGGTGTGATTTAGGATTCCTTGGATCCTGCAAAGAAAAATGAACCCAAACCTCGATTTGCAAGACATGGTCTGTATGCGAAGAGAGAGACCTCAAGATCACACAAAGGAATGCGAGAACAGAATGAAGAAAGTCAGGGGTCTGGAAAAGCCAGTGTTGGTGCTGGCAAAAAGTGCGCTGGAGATTGGACAACAGAAGAAGTAAAGATTCCGCAATGCCTTTATCTGTGGTGATGGTGCAGAGTTTTCATAACAGAATTAATAAACCAAGAACTTACAGATGTCATTTAAAGCCTTGATGACCACATGAGATCACTAAGAGAAGCGAGTGGGAGTGCTCACCTAAGTCAAATGCTGCGGATGGGCCTGACAATAAATGACTATATGCCAGACTCTGTTAGATCTGCCAAGTAAGGGTCATTTTTAAGGGTAACTAGCAACAAATGGGTAAGGCACCTGCCAGGTACAGGGACAAAATGGCTCTAAGTCATGAGAATACTGGAGACCTAAGGAATGAAAGATCATGGCATCTTGGTCTTGGAAGGCACCTTAAATAGGTCATTTAATCTGAGCTCCTCTCCCTATCCTAGTCTGATGATGGAGTCCCCAGTTTTAGAACAAGAAAAATTTGTGGCATTTTGAGGCAACCAGTCTGGCCAGTGCAGGGAAGGCATCATTGAAGAATGAGTGGGAAATGACCTTCTGAGTCTGAAAACCAGGGTTCTGATCCTATTATCTGCTGCTCGCTAGCCTGGTGTCCTCAGGCAAGTCACTTCACCTCTTCCATCCTCAGTTTCCCTGTGTGTAGAATGGGAGCAATCAAAACTTCCTTGTCCCTCCCAGGGTTGTAGAGAGGTCTAAGTGCGGTGGTGCTTGGGGCAGAGTATGCTCTGCCCGGCTTGATTATTGCAAGAGCAAGAGAAGGAAGCCAGAGAAGTCTCCAGCTTGGAATGGCCATGGCAATGCGGCTGAGGAGGACACTGTCCTGTCCTCAGTGCATCTCCCGGTGCATCCTGTGCACTAACCAGGATTCAGGTCGGGATCTGGGCTGGAATGGACTGGGCTCCAATGGCAAGATGGGCCAGCTGGACGGAGACCTTGACTCTGCCTCCACTGAGCCTGGAACCGAGATGGAGGCGACCCTGAAGCAACGACAGGGAAAAGAAACGGACACACCGAGGCAGAAAGAGACCCAGAAACAGGGAGTCCAAGAGACAGACCCAGAAACAAGCGGCCCAACTGGGGCCCAAGGCGACCCGGACAGGGCGAGGCACCGGGGCGCAGACCCCGGCGGAGCAGAGCCCCGCGAGGCGCAGGGTCACGGTGCGCGGGGGCCGGGGTCTCCGGCGGGCCCGGCGGCCGCACTCGCTGGGCGCCCCCGCCCCGGATGCTCGCCCAAGATGGCGATGGAGGGGCGGGCGAGGCGGCAGCAGCCCCGGGCCCCCGC